>NC_139656.1:27961528-28076528 GCF_951799395.1 Argentina silus | reverse complement strand
TCCTGGAGTAGAGGCTGGTCCTGGAGTAGCGGCTGGTCCTGGAGTAGCGGCTGGTCCTGGAGTAGTAGGCTGGTATTGGAGTAGAGGCTGGTCCTGGAGTAGAGGCTGGTCCTGGAGTAGTAGGCTGGTATTGGAGTAGAGGCTGGTCCTGGAGTAGCGGCTGGTCCTGGAGTAGTAGGCTGGTATTGGAGTGAGACTGGCATGTCCACTACTAACCCAAAGGTTACAGACACAAAGGTTCCCTGTATTTACTCAACGTGATTTTTTTTTTTTAAATGTTATAGTATTTGTGTTTGAGGTAGTATTGTTATTATACATCATTACAATATACTTACACCAGTAAAAACATTATTTGGTCTAAAAATACTTACTGTAGTAACAATAAAACTGTAGTGTTACTAACTGACCAACAATGATGGAGATGATGATACTGCAGAAATAACAACAACAACAATAGACAAATAATAATTATAATGAATATAATAATTAGTTTACCAATGGATAATGAATAATAGTTTACAGAGGATTATTAATAAATTAATGATAAATACATGTTAATCAACCATTTGAGAAGGATAGGACAAGGACTGCTTCCACCAATTGCTGCAGTCCATGATGCATCTCGGCTTGTAGCCTACACACTTTGCATATTGGTGTGTACTGACAGGACCCGTGTGTGCCACAATCACTCTTGTACATATTTTATAATTCATCAACAATAATACCCTCTAATGAATTTACTTATTGTACATTTATCTTTGGTCCTACCAAATGCACGCAGGGTAAACACTTTAATGGACAGAATATATCCAACGACATGTTTGACCTTTATATCACATTACCTGTTGCGTCTGTTTCTTCCAGCAAGTAAAAGTATGCACTTATGTAAAAAAATATTATATATATCATATTCATGTATTATTATTATTTTTACATTTTGTATGAATATTTAGTTCAGATGAGGTTATACGATGTTCCGTCAAATACCAGTTGCTTTCCTGGCTTTGATCGAATTACGTGCAGAAAACATTAAGTGAAATATTTTACCCACGTTGCATATGGTGAAAGTAAACTTCTGCGTCAGATTTGCGACTTATTTTAAATAAATTTGCAAAGGATAGGCTTAACTCAAAAGCCAAAAAATCTCTAATATTGAAAAGTTGTGACAGGACTATTGCAATTTCATTGTGCGTAAAATGAAAATAAATAACATTTTAAACATCGGACATTTGTGTTTGGATAACATTGTCCTGTTAGGTAGTCCGGTTGACAATCTATGTTATTCTATTCGACAAACATAATGCGCTGAGAGGAATTACCCGAGGGAATCGAACCTGTTACTCAAATTATTGCATGCAGGCTGTAATCACAGTGAAACGACAGTGCGCAGTTCCAGGTTCCAGTTCAATTGGATAACGTGACCCCTTTCTGAACTGGTTGCGCACTCTCCAGTGCTGATACGTGAGTGCAAATAGACACTGTCACGTGATTAGGTAAAACAAAAGAGACTAAACCAAACAATTATGATGTAGCCTAATTATCGCGTATCTCTTAGCCTACCAGAAAAATATCGCCTTTCAACCATGCTTAAATTGAATAATTATTTGGCAATAACACATTCAAAACTCAATAACGCAGAAATATCCACGAGGTGCAGGTATATACAAAGATTGTGAAATTAAATGTATGTATAATTGTATGTATAATTGGACAAAGGTTTATTTGTAAGACGAATACGCTCTATGCGTTAAATGCCTTTGCATTACTGTGGTGAATTGAGCATTTCAGTGGGAAAGACGTGATTATCGTTTGTCCAATAACGATGTTTACATGAGAGCTTAGTTTCTGTGTTCGTCTTAATATGCTTTGAGCTCTATCATTGAGGAATCTCCCTTGAAAACTGGGACTGCAGCTGCGCTGTCTTCACAACACAAGCTTTGGCTAGATGTTCAAAGGTTTTAATAAAGCTACTCTGTGTGTGTGTGTGTGTGTGTGTGTGTGTGCGTGTGTGCGTGTGCGTGTGCGTGTGTGTGTGTGTGTGTCTGTGTGTGTGTGTGTGTGTGTGTGGCTCCTTTCAGAACTAAACTTGTTTGTCTTTTTTAATTTCTAATTACTATTTAAATCACAGGCCCTCATAAGTTTCTCAAATATCTGTAATCCATGGTCTCCCAATGGAATGGATCCTCATCAGAAGAGGATGCAATAGGCCTACAGTCGCATGCTGCTCTCTCACATTTGCTATGACGAGCCTGTGCAATACTGTGTGCTAATAGGTTATGTTGAAGAAAGCAGGCGCGTTTATGGGCCTAGGCTTTAAGTTCTCACTTTCAGATGGCGGAAGCAGATTTTCTTTACCATTTTCTTTTCTGATCAAATATTAACACCACCAGGAAGCATTTTGACATGAGTTTCTAGAGCTTCTGATTCATGTACGACTTACATAGCTCAAGACAAGTCTACAAATGACATATTCACCGCCCTGTGGGCTGTATTACACCATATGGTAACCGGCACAGCAGGTCTGCATCAACTATCGGACACGAAGACGCAAAGTCTTCCGCTGGCACCCCAAACTTGGAACAGCCCTTCGGGAAGGTAATCCCGTTAAGGAGATCGAATATTGTGTTTCCGTCTAACAGTGTGTCATTAGACCACCGTATTTCATCCACGCTCTGCTCCATGGCCATTCTGTTTTTCCATTAGCGCAGTAGCCTATACTATATGAACTGGGTGGGTCGCCAGTGGGAGTGAGTGTTAGCGGAGGCCTTCTCTCTTTCGCGGGTTTGAAAAAAGCCGTTTCCTCAGGGAAATCAAATGCACGAAGGCATTTCTAGCCCTGCTGATAATGTGCTACTGATAAATGCCACACGCACAACTGAGGGGTAGAACATTACCAAAACACAAGAGCCCTCAAAAATAATATATTGTAAGTAAAGTAAGCCCTATAGATCTTCAGAGGTTCGAAATTGCAAGACGGTCAAGGAGAAGTAACGGAGCCGCCCCCAGTCTGGCGTGTACAGATGGGTGGATGTGTCCCTGGATGTGGTCACTGCTGCCCTCTGCTCTGGAGTCATATGGATGGTAGACAACACATGGTTAGGTTACCCATTCAGAATGTAAAGAGTAAGGGAATATAACCTTTTAATGGCTAGCATGATGTCTTTCACTGTATGGAGCACATCCTTCCCAGCAGGGCTATACTATTGCACCTTCTCAAGATAAGGTCTTTATTTTGACCTCACACTGCAGCCAACTGAATCAAATTGGGAATCCATCTCTGAAGAATTGATCTCATTTCTCACTTTCAAACCCATTGGACTGCATTGTGCGATAGGAAGCCAGCAATCATACTACACAAACACAAACACACTCAAAAAGTTGCATAACTGCTGTAAATCACAGTAAAGACATAAACCACCGATGATCCAGACAGCATCCATTTTCTTGCCATGTCAAGTTATTGATTTGTTTGAGCTGTCGTCAGACAAGCATTGGTGAGATGTTTGTGATGGCAAGTCACTCATGCACCTAAACGCAAAGAATGAATTATTGCTGCTCTGCTATGCACAGTAAGGCAGTTTACTAGCATATGTGTAGGAGTATCATTTCACGACCTAAGTCTGTTTTCATAATTAGTGGCATGTCCAAACTTACAGGCTGTGCTTCATTATTCTATTGGCCAGGGTACCCTGAAATTGTTTCACTCTTCTCTGTATCATCACCAGCTGGACGGCAAGGGAATGATAAGTCAAGTCAACTCCCACGACAACCCCAAACCATTCCTACATCCACTCCAAACCATTCCTACTTCCACTCCAAACCTTTCCATGTCCTCATACCAGGACTGAATTATTGTTCCATGTTGTAGTACATAAACTGTCCTGGCATGGCCAAGTCTAATACCCCTTTATTCTAAAAACCAGTCTCTTCAGAGACCACAACAGTGTTCTGTGTGTAATTACAACTGTACTCAGATCCCATCCTATGGCTCGGGCAGGCACACATGCATGCTTATAGCAAGATAAGCATAACAGGAAATCAAGTGTTGATGGGAGGAGACTGATCTCCAGATGTTCTTTTGTGCATCAAACCCAGTCTTATATCATTAATCATCTCTCTCCCTGACAGCTTATATATTTTGGTTTTTCAAACAAATTCGGTAGAGAAGTAGAGAGACGACTCTGATCGGACTCGGCACGTGCTTGTTTACCCCCCAACCGCTGGCTTCACCCAAATGGAAGTCATTTTGCTGTGGTCAAAACTGTGATATGCTAGACTGGACAAAAAGTATTTTACAATTCAAAGTTTCGAACATTAGTGCTATTTTACCTAGCATGTAAATATACAGCTTCAATATGTTACTTACAGCTCTCAAACATGGAAAGCAGTCTCTGGGAATTGCACACTTCTAATTTACGTTTGCCCTCAAACACTCTCCATGGTTAAACTGACTGACCATGACTGTTTAAATGTTTGTCCTTTGTAGTTAAACTCCATAAGTACCTTTGTTCCTACAACCAACAGCAACAGTTTCCCGGGGAAAGACTATGCCCAGAACTCAATGGTGTATGAAATAAGCCTTGAGAGTGCATGTTTCCCCCCTGCCAAAATTTGATTTTGCTTCACTTACTGGTGAAAAAACAACCCTACTGCATTAGTGCACGGGCAGTCTAAGGGAGGATGTGAGAGAGGGAGTGGGGAAAGCACTACATACTAATACCATTTACCATTTACCATTTACCATTTACCCTCCGGCTTGGATCCTCATCACTCATCCCACGCTCACTGTTTATTTTCATACACTACTTATTTTCATAATCTATTTTTCATGTTATTTCCCCCCCCCCCCCCCAGCTCAACACCTAAATGAAATAACAAGCAAAGGTGTTCAATGTCAATTAATCTGAATGCCAATAAGGTAAACGACCTTCTCTGTAAAACCCTGTAATGTTAGTTTGAGAATTAAAAACAATGCCCCCTTTGTGAAAATGATGTGGTATTAAATGATGAAGAAGAATTAATTTCCATGTTTGGTCCTCCGGACTATTTTTTACGGTGTGCAGGTCATAGTTGTTGGTTGCTGCTCCTATTGTGGATCATTTGGGTCATTGCGATGCTCAATGTCATTGAAATAAATAATGTTGTGATTGTTTCAAACCAATTCTTCTTCAACATGCTATTTTATATGTTAAGACAAACAAATGTAAGATGAGAAAGGAGTGAGCTGTATTGGCCATCTGTGTCTAATCCACTGTATCCAGTGCATGGAGGAGACTAGCTACCTACTGAGCCATTGGTCACATTAGTGCATATTGTACGTATTGGTCAGTGGAGCACTTCGTATGCACCAGTTCCATGTGATATCAAGTTGCTCTCTCAGTGTGAGGTGAAGTTATGCCCAGAGGCTGCTGGGAATACAATGACCTGGGCAGGGGCAGCACACCTGGAAGTGTGAAAGTTCAATTAGTGTATAAATTCTCCAAACAGAGGTTAACAAGGGGTTAACCTATTCACTGCCTATGCTCCTTTTCACTTCTCTCTCTCTCCCTCTCTCTTTCTCTCTATCTCTCTCTTTCTCTCTTTTTTTTTTCAATCTCTCTTTCTCTCCCTTTTCTCCCTCTCTCTCTCTCTTTCTCTCTCTCTATTTCTCTCTTTTTCTCTCTGCCTCAATCTCACACACGCTAAACATTAGAATATGTTTGTGTAAAATAACTAAAGAGCTGCAGTTTATTTTCAGGTTGGGGGGCCGTTGGGACTTACTGAAGTAAACTACAAATGTAGTATCAAAGTTGGTTAAGTTTGACGTCTTGTCGATTTACTTGTGCAAGCATTTGATCAAGACCTGGCTTCATATTTTTAAGAATTATAAAAAAAATACAAAAATTAAAATAAAATAAAAAACAGCAGAGTGCTCTCAAAGTTCATTGGTCATCCAGTATCCACTAAATGTTCCAAAAAAAACATTTCTCAAACTATCATACCTGTACCCGTAGACAGTAAAACACTAAATATCCACCATTCACAGTTATTCAAAGAGATCTTCATTGGCCTGTCCAGGAACATAGATTGATGTCTTGGATATGGGCGAAAGTAGTGGGCTAGCATATGGGGTAAAACCACAGACTTTAGCCTGCCCTGTAGCGAGGAGAAGGAGTCCTCAAACCATGATTTTCCATATCAGACTACAGCTCTGTTAATCCATCAGCTGTGACAGCCATGCAGAAAGCGATAGCCCGAGTATCACAGCCAACGCTGTAACATAAATAAATGAACTGATTACGGCCCTTTTTAAAGGCTGTCCTTCAGAGTGTGAAGGACTCCCAGGTTTTTTTTCTCGCAGGGAGCAATTATCCATCTCATATGTTATATGTGCCATACGCATGATCATAATGTCTTAACCAAGCTAAATGTTAGGTTAAGAGATGATGAGAGGTGATTGAAAGTTTGAAGAGTGTGTTGGACTAACTGACTACCTGTTGTAACATATACTGATAATGTTGTCATTTTTGGATGTGCACTGGGGACAGACGTAGCGAGAAGACCGAATTGAATATCATGAGGCTAAAACCAAATATAAAGGGATTATTTGATGATCTCTGAGTTTGTGTTTTGAGTAGCCCATGTTCAAATCATGGTTAGGGTGTTGCATGTGTCATGGCTGCTGTGAGTTTATCCAACGCTTCTCTATCTGTGGCCAAGGCCCCAAGTGAATGTCCATCCTGACCACACACATAAACATACACTCTTTAGCATTGGTGCACACTATCTCTCACTTTCTCTCTCGCACACAGACACACACACGCGCGCACACACACACACACACACACACATCTAGTCCTTGTATCATAACTGCTTCTAGTTCACACTCAGCTCTTTCCTGTAAGTAGCACAGCATTGCCAAAGTATTAACAAAAAATACATATTCAGCAATTTTGTTAAAGCCTGCACATGGGTGAGGGTGCACAGTTGGTGGCAAGGGTTTTTTTCTACTCTTGAAGAAGACCATGAGTGTGCTGACTGGGTCCATTTTGTGTCATGTCAGGGGATACCCCTCTAATAGCCAATGTAATTCAAATTCTACACAGAACAGGTAAACAGTATCGTTATGTAATATTGACTTAATCACTACAGTCAATCAAGCAAATAGCATCATTGCTTTATTTGCATTTGATCACAATATGTGTATACATGATTGTTTGTTTGCTACATGGATTTTCACTGGAAATTAGTTAATATTGGCGTTCTTCGAACAGAGTTCGGACTTTAATGTCATTCTGTTACAGGTGTTGTTCTGTAAACATCATTTTGGTGTGTTTACTTTCATATAGCCCACCGTACCTTTTCATTGGCTACCAACTATGGCCTTTGGGAAAAACTTTAATTTGTTTTTAACATGGCCAACTAAAATCAACTTGTTTTCTCTGTTAGTTTAAAGAAACGTGCGTGTGCAATCTGTTTATGGACGTGGGTAGGCCTATGTCCAAATCTGTGGATAGATTGTAAGATTTATTTACAGTTGAAGGAGAATTAATTTACCGAATCACGGTATTTTTTGTCATAATCACTTTATTGTTTAGCTGAATTAGGCCCAACCCCTAACATCTTCAGACATATCTGATTGATTCGATATTTTAGATTTAGATTGAATAGTAAGCAGAAGTTGGTTTATTTAAGCACATACCATTACAATATTCAAGTATATATCCAGTTAGATCAGACCTAAACAATTATAACGGCATTCAACTGATGTCTATAGGCATATGGATCCAGCAATGTCCTTTGCTATGAGAAAATATAATTGTGGCACCAGTTGTTTTATTTTAAACAAACATGAATATTCGTACATAAAATGCGTTAATTGGACATTCGTACATAAAATGCGTAGTGTCGAGTGCGAGTATCGGCCTACCTTAAATAACTTTGTGATGTTTACCTCGATGCATTAATTACGTTGTTTATTAAATATTGTTTGTTATGTTTTTTGGCCTCTGCATGTGGGGATGAACAGTTGGCCGGTAACACAAAAACGCTTAAAAAATAAATAAACACACCAAAATACAGCACCATGCGTGGGGCTTCCCTAAAAGCATATTCTTGATACCACACCAACTTTGCATTACATTTACTCGAGCGATACGAGCATCTGGAAATGAGTAGTTTGAATACTGAATATACACATTACTTATGGAAAGCATATGGAATTCCATAAACGCACATTATTCAAATTACAATAGGCCTCTTGAATCCTCCGGTCAGTGCTTAGGCCACAGGTCTAGCCTACCAATCGAAATATTTTCAATTGGTCATTTTCTCGAAGAATGAAACGGTAAATGAACTGATGATACATTGATAAAACAGTTAAAACAAACGAACATACCCACACCATGGTACAAGTTCCCTGTATTCAAGGGAAACTTGGCTATACAGGAATGATTTATTAGCCCCTAATTTGCATTTGAAAATAGAGCACTCCTCAAGAAAAGATGCCTTGTCATGATGTAGACAAAACGCAACATTAAATCAAACACGCCACTGTCGTGTAGCAAGTGCTGACTGTATATGCGATGTTTCTGACTGTTTCATCGCACTGCCTACCTTGACTAGCCCGAAGCGGCGACTCCGTGACGTAACTGTTTGGAATTGTGCCCTTTCGTCCGTGCACCGCCTATCCTCCTCAGTCCGCAGTTGGTTCTGCGAAAGGAATTAACGGGTGCTGTCTAGAATATTGGTCTACCTTTTAGGATTATTGAACCGAACAATGCAGAGACGTCTAAAGGATTTTGCGAGAAAAAGATTGCGTTATCCCTGCCGTGCACTGAGGTAACTTCATGCTCTGTCAATGTTAGTTATGTATCTCACGAACCTGCCTTGAAATGAAGAAATGGAGAACTCAGTCGATGTGCTCATGAGCCGATGAAACAAGGTGGACATTGCATTGGAAGGACACAAAGGCCTATTCACAAATATCATCTTAACTACTACTGTGTAACCGAGGACACGTTTCTGGTTATGAACAACTGTAAACATAGGAGCGTATGAGGTGTGAAATTTAACGAGAAAAGCAGGTAATGTCAATTTGCCAAATATCACCCAGAGCCTATCGTGGACGTCTTGAGAAGTGTCTTGCGCATGTCGACGTTCTAAATAATTACTTGGCAAATGGAAGAGTTGGATACATCGACTTTTTTGTGTCCAATTCTTACACTCCCTCGTCGCGCTGTTCAATTAGTTTGCTGAGGTGAAAATGATAGCAACTCATTAGCTTTTTGTGCATATGGTACTTAAGGTTGATGTAAACGGAGTCAGAAACCTCTTTTGATGGTGACTGAATTTAAGAGATTTTTTTGATACTTAAAGAAAGTCTTTCCAATCGAAACGGGGCGTTTATCAGTGGTATGTTTGACAGGACGACTCAGGACCTATTATCGGGTCTGCGCCTTCAACAGAGAGCAACCTGTTTCTCATGCCTCCACTTGTAGATCCAAGAGAGCCGATACCCCCAGTGACTCTTCTGTATGAAATGAAAAGTATAGAAGAAAAAGCTTTAAAAAATCTTAGAGGAGGCTGGTCATTTAAGCACTTTTTATCAAAACAATTGTGTTGCGCACCCTGACACCAGCCGTTGTTATTGTTTTACGCACATTACGACGAAGCCTATTTAGATTTAATTCCAATGAATTGCATGCAGCAGGTTTTTTTTTTCGGCAAATATGCTCGGGATGTCGGTTTACTAGAAGATTTTTTTTTTTCACATTTGAATTATTGAAATATTGAAACAAATCAATCGTAACTACATTGTGTTATAATATGGGCATTTTCTGATTCAAAAAAGGCCAAATCTACGTTTTCAAGTCGAAGAGGAGAGTGCTTTGTTATGCTACACGAATTCATTTGCATCAGCCAGAAATGAAGGAAAAGTCCAAGAATGCGGCGAAGACGAGACGAGAGAAAGAAAATGGAGAATTTTATGAACTGGCAAAATTACTGCCTTTACCTTCAGCCATCACCTCACAACTGGATAAGGCTTCAATCATTCGGCTTACCACCAGTTACCTGAAGATGAGAGCCGTGTTTCCGGATGGTGAGTTTTCCCATTAAAGTGTCACTGTCAATTATGATTTGTCACAATTATGTCTTTAAGAGAGGAGACACATGTCAGTTCTCGCAAACATGGTATGGTTTCAAAAAGATACATGGCAAGATACATGCGTTTTCATTAATTTGTGTTCGAGTACTAAAGTGTAATGTCCAAAATATATAGGCTACACTTGGCTTTTCGTGTCGTGCAGACTTACATTTCTACCTCACAATGTGGACAAGATACATCTAATTCCATATAGTAGCCTACTTATTAAATCCTATTCATCACGTTGCCTATACAGCTCACATTCTCTAGGCGTTCTCACAAATCCTTAAAATAGGCCACCACTGCGTAAATGTGTCACTGACACTCCCAAACAAGTAGCTAGAGACTGTGGATCATGATAGGTTATCCAATTACGCCCAATAAACTGAACACTTCGGCAGGCTGAACCCCAGGAAAACAGCCCTCTTCCTCTCCCAGAATTGCTCATCACTCATAAAGTCACACAGAACACGGCTTGCAAAGTTTTAGAATCACCCGTTAGTACATCTAGCAGTTGCAATATTCTCAATCCCGTTAATTGAGTTTCGGAATCTGCTAAATTTAAGACACACACACAAAAAAAACCTTTATTACAAAAAAAACTGTACAACGTAGCCTTTACTGAACCAATGGAATGGAATATTTTAATGATTCTGATGTACAAATTAATTCATCAAATAGGCGAATTTATTGCTATTTACTGTATTTTTGCCAGGGTTATTTGACCAGTTTAGAGAATTATTAATCAAAACAATGAATTATTGCTTTAGACCAAATGTGTTGTGATAGACTACACAGCAAAATCAGCATAAATAGCTAAATAACTTTTGGAATTGTTCTGTGGACTTAATGAATTGATTAAGATAAAGTTATAGAAGATACATCCCAATTCTGCATCGATCAAATAAATCAATCAATCAGACTTTATTTAATGCACACCTCATACGAAACGAACACAATGTGTTTGACAGAGAAAATAAACAATACAAAATGGAAAGGGACAATTAAAAAAGGGACAATAGAAACATCTGGAGAGATCAAATCAAGAGGCCTTACGTTTTAAATAGCATTCGGCTATATTTACAAGTCGAATGTTAGTTTAGCATTGATAGCCTGCAGTGTGGTGGTATATTGTATTGTCACCTTAACGTATTTTACATACGAAATATATTTTTTCAATAAGTTGCAGTGCTGTAGGCTACCTTTGTTTTTATTTCCTGGACAGGTCTCTAGAAAAGTAAAAAGCATGCAGTCACCTCAAACTAAAACCTGAGGTCTGCTATATATGTCCTCAATCATCATTGTCATTCATAGGTCTATATTAATCAACATTAACATATAGATTATTAAACTATTTCATATTTTGTTTGTAAATTGTGCTAATAGATCCCGTCCTTTAACGATATTGAATGGCACCCACTGTCCGTTTTGTTGCAAATGTAGGCTAATGTAAACAGTCCGTATTAATGTGTTGTGCTCATACTGTAACCTACATAATTTGAGATATTTATGTTATAGGCTTTCTGTTTTCCTTGAGCACTGTGTGCGCAAACCGAAAGAACAAATTATTTGAATTTGAGTTATAATATTGTACAAGTCAGAGAACAAAATCCCGTGATGGCAATTCAGAGCTACCTTAGATTTTTAACGGAGGCCCAAATGAAACTGATGGCGGTTTAGTTGAGCGTTTAGTTAGGGTTAGGCCTTAGCAAATTTGTTGACGCTATATATATATCATTCTATTTTATTACACATGTACACCTCATAACTTAATGACAACAAATGGTCTAATGTGTTGGGAAATTAATTGTTCCACTTACATTTTGTGATCGTTTTGCTACTAGTATTCTAAATAGTAATAATATATATATATATACTATATATATACAAGTATATATATTATTACTATTTAGAATACTAGTAGCAAAACGATCACAAAATGTAAGTGGAACAATTAATTTCCCAACACATTAGACCTCTGTTTAGTTATTAAGTTATGAGGTGTACCTGTGCATAAATGAACTAATAGCCTCTACCAATAGGCTCAAATGAGGAATTAAATAAAATAGAATGATACACACATTTAACTGTCTATCTGTCCACCTCCTCATTGATACAACCCCTTTGATATGACCTGCAGATTTTCTATGAAAAAATTATTAAATTCATCATCGCCTCATTCCACCATGTTGAACTTCCTCTGAATGCTGAAACTGGATGTAGAAATCATCAATAGGCTGCTTTCTCCTCAAACAAGCACTCTAACAAGTTGACCATTACTCAGATATGGTCTGTTTGGCGTATCTAATCCTAAAATGTATATTATTCCTACTGGTCTCAATTCATTTCTACATGTTTTGAAATAATGGAGCGTCAATAATCAATTTTGGGCATCAAGACTGTTGTATGTTCTTGTTCCTTGTCCTATGTTATGGTACGTGTTCATCATTTATGATGATATTTCCCAGTAATAAGGCTAGGGTTGTGATCCTGAGGTCTGCTGCATGCATGTTGGAGATTTTTCCAGCGAAATCACCTTTCTTGTCAGTCCAGCTTTACAGGATTGTGTGTACTGCATGTGTGTGTGTGTGTGTGTGTGTGTGTGTGTGTGTGTGTGTGTGTGTGTGTGTGTGTGTGTGTGTGTGTGTGTGTGTGTGTGTGTAATTCTGTGCACCTTGCAGAAACTGCACACCATTATGCCTATAGATATATTGGTAATTAGCTCACGGGGAAAAACGCACCTGTGCCTCCAAACTCTTACCAACAGCATATGTATCTATATAATTAAAAAGTGTCCGACCACAGAATAATACAGCTTTAGATCTGATCACAAAAGAGTAAATTAAGTTAACAACAAAATAATAATTTACTTCAATGGGTAACCTGAAGTAAAAATGGCACTCAGGGGACATGTTTTGGGTGGAATTGTCCTTTAAAGCTGGCTAGTGGCCATCCCTTCATTTGGCACTGGACGGCATTGTGTGACAGCTTAGTGTGTGCCTTTCTCTGCATTATTTGTGGCACCGCCAAAGATGCCTGAATGGTTTGTTTGTGAGCTAATCGCATTAATTTCTTTGGACTCTAAGTCAGACAATGTAGGGGAGACAGACGGGCGCAATTTGAACATGAGGACAGGCGTTTTTATGTTTTTTACCGGTTAAGAGAGAAGGTTTCAGAGTGTAAATTCATGTGAAAATGCTCAAGATCATCAGGAAACGTTATGCTGTGTGTCTCTAATGTAGTTATATTTTCTCTCTATTCAGTCAAAACTGGTGAGCGCATTTACTCAAAAGCAGTTCTTCTTCTGCATGAATGCACGTACAATTTGAGAATGCAGCGAAACTCAGGTTCATATTCATCCAAACTTGTTTTGTTGCAAAGTTAGGAAAATATAGTTGTTTTCTAATCTCATGGAAGAAAATCATTTGTTTTGTATAGGGCCCAACTTGGTTGAGGGGTATGACAGACCGTGAGACAGGTGACTGAAATACCAGTCAGGTTATTATTATTATTTTACTGTGTATAGGAAATATATAGAGGTGAGATAGATCCATGTTAGTGGGATTCAGGTATCTCTGCACATTTTTGTATAGGCCTATACAGTATGTGTGTAGTGTCATATTCTGTCAGCAGTGTGAATGTATGAAATGGCTCTCTGTGTTTCCTCCATAGGGCTGGGGGAGGCCTGGGGCCAGCCGTCTAGACTCAGCCCTCTGGACAACATGGCCAAAGAACTGGGCTCACATCTACTACAGGTCAGATGCAATATACTATATATACAATATAAGATAAAATATATACTAGATATATATATACAATTTAAGATACAATATATACTATATATATACAATTTAAGATACAATATACAAAACAAATACACATGTGTTTGGGACATGTATATGCACCACACAACACAACATAGTAACACAATATATGACAATATACACTGTACATTAATACAATATACACCACAAAATACAGTATTTATAATACAAACACAGTACAAACACAAACGCCAAAAAACAAAAAAACAAAATATTTTCATCTGACTTAATCTGTGCAGGTTGTTTATGGAGGGACTGTGACCAATTATTTGGATGAAAACTACAATATTTTACATTTTTACCGTGGAATGTATGTGTAGGCGTTTGCCAAGAGGCAAAGAGGAATTTGTAGTGGATTTCATATGGTGATTGGACCCAGATGGGCTGTAAATGTGGATGTGTGTGGTTTTTCACAGACAAAAAAAGTAGAGAATATCATAACCGTTTGTAGCATGACTGATAACAATTACAATGCAGTTTCTAACATCTTAACACAGTCCATCCATTTTGAAGAATCAATGCCATAATTCCAGTGTCTGACATGTGTCTCCTCTCCTAGACTCTGGACGGCTTTGTATTTGTTGTCGCCTCCGACGGCAAAATCATGTACATCTCCGAGACGGCGTCGGTCCACCTCGGCCTATCACAAGTAAGACATCCCTCCCCCTCCATCTTGGTCCCCTGGCTTCCATTGCGTATGCTGAGAGTTGTGTGTCTGTCGTCTGCCTCCCTCAATACAACCAAGGTCATCTAAGGGGCACCTGCCTTCTGATAGGCCTGTTCAAACATTAATTTGACAGTCAGTAAAACAGGCTGCAGAATGCTAAGTAAAGATGGAGAGTTTGGTCATCGCTGATAAGTGAGAGGGCATGGGGTGGTCACAGAATATTATCTGTTGCTCTATTCTATGTATTGTTGACTGCCTTTTGTGCAAGAGCTGTTCATTTCACAATTTGGGACGTGTGGGACGTGTGTGTGCAGCATGCGTGTATGACACGGTAGAAACAGTAGCTCAACCCGTGCTAATATTGAATGTTAGCTATTGCTTGTCACACTTGGATATTTGGATAACAGAAACATTTGTTAACTGTAAGAGAAGTGGAAGATGTTATTCTAGTATGGCTGTGTGTGTGTGTGTGTGTGCGTGTGCGTGTGCGTGTGCGTGTGCGTGTGCGTGTGTGTGTGTGTGTGTGTGCGTGTGTAGCATTTCTCTTCAAGGAGCAGTGTGAGAGATTTTAATCGTCGCTGGGCTTTGCATTTTCCACTACGACAATCTATGGCATGTCTCTGGGGTGCTGTGACTGATCTGACTGGTAGAATGAAGTGTGATTAGAGCTCTTGAGCGGGGTACCCTGCTTGACAAGACACTTCATCAGCACTGTTGTTATCCCCCCCCCCCCCCCATCACCCCCCTCCCTTCCCTCCCCTCCTATGCCAGAAAGGAGATGCTCCGTCTGTCTGGTCTTCTCCCCACGTGTGGACTAACACAGAATCATCTCATTACTTACATGCTGCAGCTGAGAATAAAAAGCTAAATTGAGTCAGTAGCATCCTCCTAATGTTGAACCAGTTGAGAGTTTCCTTTGCAGTATGTTTTGGATGCCCCATACCATGATGCTTCCACCCCCGAACTTCACTGTGTATTTTTAGGATCATATGCAGAGCCATTTCTCCTCCAAACATGGCGCATCGTATTGTTGCCGGAAAGTTCGATTTTTGTCTTGTCTGACCAGACTACATTCTCCCAGTAATCTACAGGCTTCTCCAAATGTTCTGTAGCAAACTTCAAACGAGCTTCAACATGCCTTTTCTTCAGTAATGGAGTCTTCTGGTGATCGCGAATGGAGACCGTGGCGGTGGAGTGCATTGCCTATTGTTTTCTTTGTGACAACTGTACCCGCTGCTTCCCGGTCTTTCTGGAGCTCTGCTCGAGTGCTCCTTGGCTCTTGGGCTACTCTTCTGACTAACTTTCTGACTGCCCGGTCAAAAATCTTGCGAGGAGCTTCTGTGCGTGGCCGGTTGATGGTCGAGTGATGTTCCTTCCACTTGCGGATAATGGCCCCAGTGGTGCTTATAGGAACATTTAGGAGAAACGGAGTAACCCGTCGGTAACCAGTGCCTTTACTATGCTGCTCAACAATCTTGTTGCGAAGGTCTTGGGAGAGCTCTTTGCTTCTACCCATCATGAGATGTTTCTTGCAGGAAAGCTTGGTGACAAATAATTTGTTTATTTGCATTCAGAGGTGGGAAACCCTTTTTCAAAGAGTGGAAGTACTTACCCACCAACATGCACTAACCCAGCTGATTCTAATTAGCTCAGGTAGGAGAACTCATTAGTGGCATAAGCTGGTTTAGTGCTTTTTCTTACTGTGTTCAATACCTTTTTCCTGTGTCATCCCATTTTACTGCACATCGCTTTTTTTATAGATTGGAATGTTACAATTTCTTTAGTTACAGTATGTAGTTTTATTGACCAATGTCTGGTCTAAATTTCATGTGAATAGCTGCAATGGAAATATGTTGAATTAAAAAATTGTTGATGTGTTGAATACTTAATTCCCTCACTGTTTCCTCACACAGAATCATCTCATTACTATTCTGTCTTTCATTTGCAACGGTGCATATTTTCATCATTTTGCCTGAAAGTTGAAGATACACCGACTTATCAACAGTTATGATTTGGGCTGTCATATCAAGTCCTCAAGCACATGATCACTCTGTGGTGGTTCACTTTCCTAAAACATACAAGAGCGACCAAATGAAGTTGCAGCTGTAATAAAAAAAGAAAAAAAAAAGAAACACTTCAAAAAGAACCCAAGGTCCTTTCTTTTTTCCTGTTTCTCTCTTGCGGAAAAATGAAAAAGCCTTTATTTTAGCACTTTTGCATAGCAAGAGATGGAAATAGTGAACGTACCAATGTACTGTGGCTCACAGGCCTACCACAGGGTACACTTACGCTGGTGTGTTTTTAAGCTTTGTTATACAACAGCAGGTAAAATAAAGTTTTTTTCACTAGAGACAGCGCCTTGGATTATTTTTTAAAGCGTTATGCTTTTTTTACAACTGGAACTTCCATTTGGTCGCTTCCAAGTTTTACCCCGGTCTCCGATGAGCCCCTCCCTTTGTCTTCATAACTGATGCCAAAGCAGCGCTCCCTCTTTTTGCAGTTTGTACTGTACATACAAAGCAAGATACTTTACAGTCAATCTAGAGGCCTAACATGCCACTCAAGCAGAGGGTGTATTTGGTACAGTGTATTAGGTGCGGGGCTGAGGAGAGCAAACAGAAATGCTGATGTCTCTAATACCTCACCTGAGCAAACCTGGACAGACAGGGAGCTTAGGAGGGAACAGGGGGACTGAGCAACAGCTGTCGCTGCCCGTCCAGTAAAACCACCACTACCCGCTCTGAATGTGGCACTCTCGCACGCAGCCCTGATGCAAATGCTGCGACTGCTGTTGTGCACACCTGTGTATGCCGACTTCATTCAAATGCACCCTCACCCGCTTTTGTTTATGTGTACCAGTGTGTGTGTGTGTGTGTGTGTGTGTGTGTGTGTGTGTGTGTGTGCGTGTGCGTGTGCGTGTGAGTGTGAGTGAGTGTGAGTGTGAGTGTGAGTGTGTGTGTGTGTGTGTGTGTGTGTGTATGCATGCGGTACGGTGCGGTGCGTCCATTGGTGTGTGTGTGTGTGGGTGTTATATTGGGCTAAGGTCGGTATCATTTTACCATTAACTCTACAGTGTCAGAGACAGTATGGACGTCAGTGATGGTCACTCATTACCAACGTGACTCCATCCCCCTCAGCCTCATGGAGGACGGCGTTGGCCACCAGAACTAAACATGTGAAAGTAAACCTCACATCTCCCCCCCTACAAAACACTTGCTGCCCTTGCACTGCATTTCTCATCACAGTTTCTCTGACACTAAATAGCAGAGCAGTCCCTATGCCAGAGTCCCAATGCCCTCACACTACAAAGCCTGGATTACCCCAGCCTAACTCCACATTGTGAAGAAACCAATTTGTCGTTGAAGTGGTGAGCAGTGACCCGCTCGCTGACTGAGCCCGCCCCCAAATTTGGGAGGTAAAATAGATCAAAGCGGAGCCTGGACGGTGTCCTGTGTTCACATGCAAATGATTGGCTCTTTCATAAATTAACCCTTGTGTTTCCTGACATCATCCCTCTTTGCGGCTAGTGTGAATGAGACGCACAGATCGATTTCAGAGAGATTTGCCTCCACGCCCATCCCCTTCCCCCATTACACATACACACACACACACACACACACACACACACACACATACACACACACACACACACACACACACACACACACACACACACACACACACACACACACACACATACGCACGCATACACACACACGCAACACCCCTCTCAGAATCCCCCTACAATAGGCATTTCTCTGTGGTGATGTAATCCCTTCAGATGACACAGTATCATCCTGCTAAATACTTCAAAGATCTCAAAACTCCTAACAGAGAGTCCCCCCCCCCTCTCTCTTCTCAATTAAATTCAATAAGCTTCATTGACATGATAAGACATCCTACATTGCCAAAGCAAACATATAGGATCTAATAATTCAATAATAACATAGGGAAAAATAATGATATAACATGAACAATCTCTCTCTCTCTGCAGGTGTGTGTGTGTGTGTGTGTGTGTGTGTGTGTGTGTGTGTGTGTATTTGTGTGTATTTGTATGCTGAATGTATTGACATATCTTACCCAGTTTGTCTATAATGTGTTTCCCTCAGGTGGAGCTGACAGGGAACAGTATATTTGAGTACATCCACCCATCAGACCATGATGAGATGACAGCTGTGCTCAGTGCTCACCAACCCCTCCACCATCACTTCCTGCAAGGTAACTCTCTCTTTCTCTCTCTCTCTCTCTCCCATTATCTATCTCTATCTCTATCTCTCTCTCCCTCTGTTTCTCTCTCTCTCTCTCTCTCTCTTTCTCTCTCTTGCTTTCTCTATCTCTCACTCTCTCTTCCATTCTCCCTCTCTCTCCCCTCTCTTTGGGTGGAAAGTCAGTGCAAGAATTACACAAATGTCAGATTTACAGATCTCGGGTTAAGATACCATCCTTTATTTATTTCTGAATGCTATCTTTTTTTTCGCAAATTACGTGGAGCGGAAAGATGTCATGTTGGTCAGTAGATTAGATTAGATTAGATTAGATTAGATTAGATTACCTATTTGCCTCAAGTAACAGTTTGGTTTCTACATACAGTGCTACTCTACAGTATAGACAATAGGCATAAAGGGAGACTGTGTGATATTTTCTTCAAAGTACATTAATGCAGCTGCAATGATATAAAGTACAGTTGTCTACTTCACTGTAATAAGTAATTCAACACAACACCTACAGTAGTCTACCTCACTGTGATACATAATTCAACACAACACCTCAGCAGCCTCTCTACACCAGCCTCTCTACACCAGCCTCTCTTAACTGCAGGCAGGGTTGTTATTAACTGCAGCTGCTGAGACCAGCATCGTACATGTTGTGTAATTACAGCACTCCACAGGCTGTAGAGCACCGTCTGGATTACACACACTTGTTGTTATTGTGTCTGTGTACTGATTATCACTCTCTACTCTTCGTGTGTGTGTGTGTGTGTGTGTGTGTGTGTGTGTGTGTGTGTGTGTGTGTGTGATTGCGCGCATGCGTGCATGTGTGTGTTACAGAGTACGAAATGGAGCGCTCCTTCTTCCTGAGGATGAAGTGCGTGTTGGCCAAGCGTAACGCAGGGCTGACGTGCGGAGGGTACAAGGTGGGTAGAACACAGGAGAGATGGAGTCACAGCTGGAAATGAAATCAAACACCCTTTCGGAGAATACCTGCCACACCTTCAGTTCTAGCAGCAGCATTTTCCACTTTGAGCTGTCAATAGAGAAATACCTCCCCCTTCAAACATATTCTGGTGCTTCAACGATTCCTGCCTCGATGCAACAGCTGTATTCTACACAAAGTGCCCCCCCCCCCCCCCCTCCCCTCTCCTCCCCCCTTACCTTCCCCCTTACCTTCCCCCTCCCCTCCCTTAATATAACATAAATCACCTAGGAGACTGCAACGGAGATATGTTGTAAATTTACATTGGCAATAAACAAGCCGTTTATGTTAAGTAGAGAATAAATCATGTGTGTGAACTTGTGGAGGGTGCTACTGAACGGCCAGGCGCGAGCTGCAAAGGTAAACAGGAAACAGGGAAGATAAATAGCGCCATTAGCATTGGAGGCACGTGGCTGTTGCAGGCAAGTGGGGGGGGGGGGGGGGGGGTTCTTGAGGGGCACTGAGGGGGTTCAGCCATACTGTACTGTGGGTAACTGGCTCTTGTTCTGGTGGAGCGAGAGCAGTTACCTTCACTCGTGGTAATACATTGCCGAGAAATGTTCCTGTTCGCCGATTGTGTCACAAAGTATGGAACACAAGTTGTGAAATGTGCCACCTAGAGCTATGAATGTCCGTGGCGTCTTACTTAAAGGTTTGAAGGGTTTTAAGTCAGAATCCAGATGAAAAGTGTATAGCTTGATGCTGTATGCACGTGTACAGTACAGGGGCTGGTGGAGGGAGAAATCAGTGCTTGATACCGTTCCTCATTCCATTCCATCCATTCCAATGAACCTGTCCTCCGATTTCGCCCTCCACCAGCCTCCCCTGGTTAGCCTGTCTGTGTCTGAACCTCCCCCTCTCCCCTCCCTATGACCTCCCAGGTGATTCACTGCAGTGGCTACCTGAAGATCCGTCAGTACGTGATGGACATGGCTCTCTATGACTCGTGCTACCAGATCGTGGGCCTGGTGGCCGTGGGCCACTCCCTGCCCCCGTGTGGCATCACTGAGATCAAGCTCCACAGCAACATGTTTATGTTCCGTGCCAGCCTGGACCTCAAGCTCATTTTCTTGGACTCCAGGTATGTGTATGGATGGATACTGAAAGCACGCAGGCACAAGGCACGTAGGCACACACACTCACGGAGGCACAAGGCACGTAGGCACACATACACGCACACACGCACGCACGCACGCACGCGCACACACACACACACACACACACACACACACACACACACACTAAGATAATCTTACTCCTATTGTCAGTAGTTAGTACCAGGAAACTCTCCTTTCTGTTCATCATCTCATCCTACAGTAAGATGATCTCAATGGCACAAGTGAAACTCTCCCTAAATGGATATGTAACCGGTCAATTAAATTGATATCTGGCAATCTGTGACTGCTTCACAATATTCAAGATACTTGTCTAAGCCAGAGGAATTCATTCCCACATGATTTAATCAGCTGTTAGTATGTGGATAGAAGTTTCTTATCACATCAATGCAATGTCTTTCCAACACGCGTTATTTGAACACGATAGGACTATGTTTGTAGATCTTTCTCTGTTGACCTTTGACCTTTAACCTGTTGTGTTGCAGGGTGGCTGAGTTGACGGGCTACGAACCACAGGACCTGATAGAGAAGACTCTGTACCACCACGTACACGGCTGTGACGTTTTCCATCTACGTTTTGCTCACCACCTGTGTGAGTCCCCTGTAAATGTAAACATTGACCACTTTGAGACATCATACAGAGTGCCGAGGAGCTGAAGTACTGTGGTTCCTGGGTCTACTTTAAAATTAGCTTAAAATTCACTGTAGGCATTGTATGAGTGGCAATATTTAAAATGTGAAAGCAGGAACCCACCCTTTCAACAACTTTCCCAGATGAATCACTAATTTGTAACGACTCGTATTCTTGAAGAGCGACCGCTGTGACTTTTAAAATGGTGAAGTTACGAGACCATGTTCGAAATCGTTTCTACATATAATTTTATATTTTTTCAGTTAGCACATTTTGAAGATACTGGTAAAATTAACAATCTGGGACATTCCTGTGAGCATTCGTTGAACACTGAATTTATAATAATTACATAAAATAAATGAATGTAGAACGTCACTCCTCAGTACACTACAATGTGTCTCTCACTGAATTATTATATTATAATTATTATATTATAATTATTATATTTCTATAGTTAAAAGGCCTTTTCTGTCAAATATTGGCGTCTCCAGGAATGACAGAAGGACAGTAGGACTATCCTTTTCTTTTCCTTTCTTTCCACTAAATCATATTAAAGTCATAGCATATTGTTATGCATCATATTTATATTTATATAGCGCTTTTCCACATTAATTAATTAATTTCATATTAATTATCACAATGGACTACATCAGATTCAGTGCATCACCCAAAAGTCAGCTATTGTATGTTGTGATTTGATTTGAAAATCCCACATTTTTACTAGTCATAATACTATATTTTATCCCTGCCGGAGATGACAAAATACTATTTCTTTAATTCATTAGATGAGCTTTGGTGTCATGCTGGTAGACTGGCTTGGTGATTTGTTTTTACAAATGCATGACAGCAAAACACTGATTTGATTAAGTCGGCGGTGACATATTTGTACAGATTTATGCGAAGCATGTTTCAGTCATAATTTGTGTCTGTTAGTGGTGTGCCGGTCATTATTTCTTCATTTGGGGCTTTTTAAGTTGTTTCTCCAATCCTGCAAATAATACTCAGTCGCAGTAACACTGGACCTAGAGAGGTGGTAACAAACCCTCTCACTCAATCTCATCCTGTCTGCATTCTGTCTTTGTGTCAGCCTTTATTCAGACACAGTGCAGTGTGTGATTTGATCTCTACCTCTCCTCCCTCTCTACCTCCTCTCTCACCCCCCCTCCCCCCCTCCTCCCCTTGTGCAGTGTTGGTGAAAGGCCAGGTCACCACTAAGTACTACCGTATGCTGTCCAAGCACGGAGGCTGGGTGTGGGTCCAGAGCTACGCCACCATCGTCCACAACAGCCGTTCCTCCAGACCCCACTGCATCGTCAGCGTCAACTATGTCCTCACGTGAGTCTACGCTCTATGCCTTTCACATTTGACCTTTCAACTTTGACCTGAGAATCATGAGGTGAAGTGCCCCCTCTCCCAATGTACAGTATGTGACTATTTTGGAAAGCCTGTGTAGTAGCCCTTTGGTGTGTGTGTGTGTGTGTGTGTGTGTGTGTGTGTGTGTGCGTGTGTGCGTGTGTGTGTGTGTGTGT
Organism: Argentina silus; assembly: GCF_951799395.1. Classification (NCBI taxonomy): domain Eukaryota; kingdom Metazoa; phylum Chordata; class Actinopteri; order Argentiniformes; family Argentinidae; genus Argentina; species Argentina silus. The sequence continues at coordinate 28,053,443 of NC_139656.1, read as the reverse complement.
GTGGTGCTAATCCAAACTGCCCTGTGCTGTGTACATTAATGTGTATGTTTTTCCACAGGGACATAGAGTATAAAGAGCTGCAGATGTCTCAGGAGCAGAGCAGAGCGACCAAGCCTGGCCTCAGCTTTAAGACTGGCCTGGCCCCCTCTCAGGACCCCCGCAAGCAACTCAAAACCAAAGCAGTCAAGATCAAGACCAAACTCAAAACAGCCCCCTACCCCCAGGTACTGAGACCACTGCTTCACACACACAAAACTAAGATTCATTATAACTATAATGACTGTATTTTCCACCTTGGAAAACATCGGTAAACAGTATGAATACAGTTTTTGACTAATGTCTGCTATCACCTTGAAATTCTAACGTATGGAAAAGTCTAAGTGAGCTACTTGGGACAGGCCAACCTTGTTAAAGTTGAGATCAAAGACAGTTTAGGGTTAAGTTTAGGGTTAGGTAGGGGTTAAGTTTAGGGTTAAGTTTAGGGTTAGGTAGCGGGTTAAGGTAAGGGTTAAGTTTATGGTTAGGTAAGAGTTAAGTTTCGGGTTAGGTAGGGGTTAAGTTAAGGGTTAGGTGAGGGTTAAGTTTAGGGTTATTAAGGGTTGTCCCATGGATCTGGCTTTGCATCCTAATCATCACAGAAGAGAGATTTGTCTGAAAGAACTCCCCACTCTCTCGATGACCCGTCCAGGACAGAACACAATGGCAACGGCATAACACCTGTTTTATCTCTCACCTCTAGCCCAACAGCTCCTTCCACCCAGAGAAGCTGGAATGCTCTCCCCATGGAGGGGGCTGGAAGGAGAGCCCCCCCTACCCCCTGACCCCCTGTCAGGAGCAGAGACCTGTCCCGGAGGTTGGAGAGGTGCACTGCAGCGCCCCCTACGGCCTCCCCTTCCCCTACCCGTACGGACACGCGCACACCGACCCCCAGAGGAGGTTGCGGCCGACCCAGAGCTCCGCTTTGCCCTCGCCCTCCTCCCCCAGCCAGGTGGCCCGTCAGCTCCTCAGCTCCTTGCAGGAGAGAGGAGGGGGAGGGGGCGAGGGGCGCTGGAGCTGTGCCAACCCCAAAGCCCACCACTCCCTCAGCCCGTCTGCTGGGTCGTGCGCTGCCACCGCCGCCACGGCATACCCAGGTACAACTGCCCCTGAAGCTGTTCTTGTGGAAGCAAATCCTATTATCTTTAAAGTTAGGGTGAGGGTTAGGGTTAGGGTTAGGGTTAGGATCTTGAACTGAATCCTAAATCGGACCTCCACTGGGAGCCAGTTTTGAGTGAGCCAGACTGGAGTGATGTGGTCTCTGGAGTGGGTTCTAGTGAGCAGGCGGGTGAGCTGGAGTCTGTTGAGGACTGTTGGTGGAGTCTGTTGAGGACTGTTGGTGTTACTCCAAATTATAAATGCCTCATGAGCTTAGTTCAACTGTCTTATCCCATTAGAACCCAAAATATAATCCATCGTATATTATGTATATTGTTTGGAAACAATGTATTTGTAAACTAAAACTGTGTAGCTAAAACATGGTTAACAAACATTTTGATCCCATGGATGGTCAGCCCTTGTATCCGTAGCTCCGTCTATTAATTTGACAGTGGTTTTATTTCTCCAGCCCCGTCCCTCAGCTGTTTATCCCAAAAGAGTGGCGAGGGTGACCACTTTGTTATTCTTTGAATCCCAAATTGCCCCTTTAACTCTCACAAATGAACCAAATGAATCCAAAAAAGCTTTTCACTTATCGCTCACTGAGCTCACAGGTCAGAGATGTTGATGATGTAAGACATTAAAAATCGACTGATTTGGCTGACTGAGGCGTGGCCCACTGTAAACCCCGGTGTCTGCTGCATCGCTCACGTCCATGTTCCCCTGATGTCACTGACTCACTCTCAACGTAGCGTTTTAGCTTCAAAAATCAACATAGCATTTTAGCTTCGGGTTTCACTGTAGCGTGTTAGCTTCACTCTCACCATAACTTTTTAGCCTGGATATCAACGTTGCGTTTCCTTTCTCCGCAGCAGGCCCTGTGGTGAGCAGGAGGTACCCCAGCGAGCCCCTCCATGACGGCTTCTCCAGCTGCTCGACCCTGCGCTCCAACAGCAGGCTCAAGGAGGAGCCCTACGAGCATCACACGCTTGGCCAGAGCAAGACCGCCGAGGGCCACCTACACTCTCAGCCACAGGTCACTAAAGAGGACAGCAAACTGCCATTCAGCCGAGAAACCCTCCACAAGGCCTCCGGAGGTGGTGGTGGTGGCTGCCTAGGAGGGGAGAAGCCGCTGGCCTGCCCCCTGCTGAGTGGCTCGGCGCTGGGGAGGGCCAGCTGCGAGCAGTCCCGGTCCCTCCATGGCCTGGGGCAAACCTTGCCCATGCAGGTGGTGCTGGAGCAGCGGAGGAGGCTGTGCATGATGGAAGCCCCCTATGGCCATAGCAGTGGCCCTCTGGAGTACACGAACAGCAACGGCGAACGGGGGACCCCCAAGCTCCTGGAGCCCGAGGCGGGGGAGGAGGAGAGGAGGATGTGGATGGGGATGGGGATGGGAGTGGGGGTAGGGGTAGGGGTAGGTGTTGGGGTGGGCTTGCCAGCCCAGGCCCCCTATGTGTCCCTGAACCTCCATCACGTCTTAGCCAAACATGGCTCCTTCCAGGCTCCCCCTTACGGCTCGCTGGGCCATTTGACAGACAGTTACAGTTACCGTGGTGACGAGATGGGCTCCTATGGCTACAAAAGTCAGAGCCCTGCCTCCAGCTCCTCCCCTGAGACCCACAGAGAGATCCCTCATTACATCGGCACGTCTGTCATCATCACCAACGAGAGGTGACACAGCCCCAAGGGATCAAAGGTCGAGAGAGACGGACTCTTTGGTCTCAAGCACTGAGAATTCAGCTTGAATGGTTGAAAACACAGACCGTGGCTAAAAGCTGTATCAGTGACTACAGTATGTAACTGTGTCAGACGTAGGAGACGGCAGTTCCTGTTAGACACCTCCACATGGATCTTTGTATCTGTTGTAGACAGATATTTTGTACGCAGATACACCAATGTCAGGCTCCTCTAAGGAGCAGCAAGTAATTTCAGGTTTCTTGAATATATTATATTTTTGCATACTGTTTAGCCAATAGCATATTTAATGCATTGCCATTTGCCACATTCTAGTTCAAAGCCATTTCTTTTGATAAAATGTCAAGCACCTTTCAGCCATACTGGCCCGAATCCTTATTTGAGAGACATGAGCGAAAATGTATGTGTAAATTATGCATTTTCGTGACCATTTTAAATTACGCACACAGATTCTGAGTCGGGATTCAGGGTACAATGTATAATTTGAGCTACCAATTGCCTGTTAAGAATACAACCCACATTGTGTGATTCATAGAGGCAGCAACACAAAAGACCTAAGCAAGAGACTCCAGAATGAAACTTAAAAAAAAAGCAGCATTTTTGATTGAATGTAGCATGATTTCAACCTGATTTGCAAGCCTGTTCAAGTGCAATCTTCAGTATGTGCTGCAACTGCTTACCTATTAAGGTACTTCTTATTTCTGTTAACGTGAAATCAGAAGCAGTAGATATACAGTAATATACACTCACTGAGCACTTAATTAGGAACACTACACTAATACTGGGTAGGGCCTCCCTTTGCTCTCGAAACAGCCTCAATTCTTCGTGGCATTGATTCCACAAGATGTTGGAAACATTCCTTTGAGATTCTGATCCATGATGACATGATTGCATCACGCAATTCCTGCAGCTTTTTTAGGTGCACTTTGAAGCTGTGAATCTCCCGTTCTACCACATCCCAAAGATGTTCTATTAGATTCAGATCCGGTGACTGGGAAGGCCAGTGAAGAACTCATTGTCATGTTCATGAAACCAGTTTGAGACGACTTTTGCTTTGTGACATTATCATGCATTATCATGCTGGAAGTATCCATTAGAAGATGGGTAAATTGTGGCCATGAAGGGATCGACATGGTCAGCAACAATACTCAAATAGGCTGTGACATTCAAGCGATGATTGATTGGTATTAACGGGCCCAAAGTGTGCCAAGAAAACTTTCTCCACACCATTACACCACCTCCACCATGAGGTGTACAGATGTTCTTAATGAAGTGCTCGGTGAGTGTATCTCATCTCAAAGCAGTCATTCCTCATCACATACTCAACTGAAAACAATTCTGGATTAAAAGAAACTAAAAACAACTTCCTTCCAAATCCTTCGCCCACTAGAAGCTAACATGACTCTATTTGGTCGATTGTATGAATTCTACCTATGGCAGAAATCAGAAACCTAATGTGTATATTTATTCTTATGAAACACATAGCAGCTTGCTTATTTATGATGAAAATCAGGGTCTAACATGTATAATGAGAAAGATGTCAACTGCATTGGGACAAATGATGTGGAATGAAAACAAGGTAGTTTGCTTTCAATCTGAATAAACTATTCAAATTAAATTTCCTCCCAGACAGTCATTTATCATTACTATTTTGAGCTCTTCTTTATTCTCAATAATGCATCACGGATATTAAGGTGTGGAGTCTTGACATTGCATTACTGTCAATCACATCAATTGTCAGAATATGCAACACCACATGTAGAGTTAAATCTTGGTCATTTTCTATGTCCATCTAGTATACATCTAGTACATCTAGTATACATCTAGTACATCTAGTATATCTAGTATACATCTAGTACATCTAGTATACATCTAGTATACATCTAGTACATCTAGTATACATCTAGTATACATCTAGTACATCTAGTATACATCTAGTACATCTAGTATACATCTAGTATACATCTAGTACATCTAGTATACATCTAGTATACATCTAGTACATCTAGTATACATCTAGTACATCTAGTAAACATCTAGTATACATCTAGTAAACATCTAGTACATCTAGTATACATCTAGTATACATCTAGTAAACATCTAGTATACATCTAGTAAACATCTAGTACATCTAGTACATCTAGTATACATCTAGTATACATCTAGTAAACATCTAGTAAAAATCTAGTAAACATCTAATGTACATCTAGTACATCTAGTAAACATCTAGTATACATCTAGTATGCTTCTTCTGCTTTCCTCCTGTCCTACTTATGTTGTCAGGGGTCCACAGCCTCATAGCTTATTGACAGCTGAGGACCAATTGAGTGAATTTAAACGTCTAAAGCTTGTACATATCAATAATGTATCTGTGACATGCCGCAGCGTACTAATAATAGAAAGTGACTGTTTGTGCACTTTTTTACATTTCACTCGGTCTCAAATTGCTTCACAAGGTATGTAAATATAGTAAGCAATGCCTAAACGACATTCTCTGTGTAGGGTTTGTTTTTGACAGCTACATGTAGCTTTTGTTTCAGGTTTTCTCATCACAAGAGGGAACATGCATAGGATAAACCGCTCCCAATTCAACACACAGCTTAGGGTCTTCCATACACACTCACAGGCAGAATATGAGACCCAGTAAACTAGTGGAACACTTACATCACAGAGCCCAGGATTATGGGAAACAATAATGTGCCTGACCAAACTCTCAGACCACCAGCATATTGCTTCCTCTATCCTTAATCCTTCACCTCATCTTATTTTCACTTAAGGAATACAGGGTTGTGATGGAATAGAACCACCAGGATGTCAGGCCGCCATGGGAGTAAACAAGCTAAAGGTTCAAGCTACAGATGAAGGTTCATATATGGCCTTTAAAACTGAGTGTCTCTAAGGTTCTTAAAGAAAATATATCATATTTGAAGGTGAGCCAAAGGGCTCTGGTGTGTCCCTGGGGAGGCTGGATGGAGATGTGGTATTATGCAGCCAATATTAAAGAGGATAGATCCCTTTTGACCCCTGAGACCTGCCAATGAAATTGTTTAATAGGATATTGAGAAGGCGGCATTTATGGATCCAGAGGTAAGCTATTTGCTTAATGAACTTTGAAACTGCTGTAGGCCTGAGGAAACCGGTTAGAAGAGCAGCCTCTTTATTTCTCACTCGCTGACTTTGTGTACACACTCAAACGCGCACGCGCACGCACACACACACACACACACACACACACACACACACACAATCTCTCTACTAAGGAATAGAAGGATGAGCTACATCAACAAAGAGTATCTGAAAGGAACCAAAATCTCCTTTGATCACCATCATGGAAGCCAGTTATTTTTCAACCACAACTGAAAGTGCGATTGCCTTTCCCTCACAAAGTAACTGTTTATTCAGACAAGAGCTGTAAAACATAGCTCAAAGTCGCCATTGAATGAATGAACAGCTAAACAGTCAGTGCTGTTTAGCTGTCTCTAAAACCTGAGAAGGGGGAATGAGCTTGTAATGAGGTGAGGGCAGCGTACAGTTTTGGAAGCTTGTGTGCATACTTTCATACTTTCATATTTTCACCTCATCTAGCAGAGATGAGCCGAAGGCCTGAGGTGCTGAAGACAAATGAAGTGTCATTTTGGAGTCCTGGGATGAGCCCAACACACCCCCCCCCCCCCACAACCCCTCCAGCCTCCCCTACACCAGCCCCCTCCTAACCTTCCAGCCTCCCCTACACCCCCCCCCCCTCCCCTAACTCTCCAGTCTCCCCAACACAGCTCCCCCAACCCCTACACCCCCCCCCCCCAACCCTCCCCTACACCCCCCCCCCCTCCCCCAACTCTCCAGTCTCCCCAACACAGCCCCCCAACCCCTACACCCCCCCCCCCCCAACCCCTCCAGCCTCCCTTACACCAGCCCCCCCCCCCCCCCCCCCCAACCCTCCAGCCTCCCTCCTAACCCTCCCCTACACTCGCCCCCCTCACCTCCCGGCCACCTGCACCAGACCCTCTCCCACACCTCATCACTCCCCCACAGGGGGGAATCTGCCCCCCTCCCAACCCCTTTCCCTCCACACAACCAATACCTCACTTCTGGGCAGAGCTGGTCTCAATCAACTGTGTGCGGCTCATACTTCTCTTTAGTACAACTCATGGGCATAGAGAAGGGAGCGTGAGCGTGTGCGTGTGCGTGTTTCCTCTGGTTCTGATGTTTTACATTAACAGATTCTCTCATGGAAGATTCCGGGTACAAACGGCATTGTTTGAAAGACGATTTTCAGAACAAACATAAAACAGGACCAATCAATGATGATTCCATTAGAATCATAAAAAAAAAACCCGTAAAGATATCACACAAACAGGCGACAAGACTCACATCAAAGGGAACATCAGACCTGTCCAGTATGCATGAAGCTGGGTTTAATAGCTCTTACTGGATTGACAACTTAGTGGACAGTTCAAAGATAACAGCTTTTACACCTTACAACTGCAACCAACAATCCTTTATCACATATGATTACATACTGTCATTATAGTGTGCTGACGTTTTATAGCAATTTTGTGTGTTATCAAAATATACACATCTTACAAATATTAATCTTATGTTAGACATTGAGAATCAACTGGAGTAGCAGTATATGGAACTAAAAAGAAGGACATCCTGCATGCATGTCTAAAAAGTGACAATCAAAAAAACGATTTCAATCTAATCCCCCAAAATCATAAGTTAAGGCTTACAAATTATATGAACTAATAATTCTTAAATTGTTCAGATTTTTATAACACAATTGAATACATGATGCAAAGGACTTGGGTTATCCCAGTGCTCAGTAGCCACCAATGCTAACCAGTGCAGCCATTGGGATAACAGCCAGCCTCAGGGCAGCCTCTATTAAAATGTGCTCGCACTCAGTGAATGCATTTGCATCTAAGTGCGCGCTTGTGCACTTAGCATCACAACGTCTTTAGGCAAATCAGGTTTGGTACATTTCCAAGCGACAAGTTGAAGACAAGTGTGAGCATGTTTATTGCCCTCACGCCAACACCTCTGGGAACGTAAATACTGCTGCCGACAGCTAGCACTTAAGTGAGAGCCTCTGAATGCGATATACTGTACAACTAAAATATATTACAAGGAATACTACATCACAAAAGAAAATGTGCAATATCATGTCCGTTTTGTAAAAAAATATTTTCAACTAAATTACTGGTAAATAATACTAAAATCATTGCTTTTGAACAACTTTGATGTACAGTATGTGAATTTGGTGAATAACTGATTTTGTATTCTTCATAAGTATTGTATCATACAGAACATCATGTACTGTAGCTGCCATCTACAAATTGATATAAAGCTATGCATGTAATCCAATAGATTATATCCCCACTTCACTAAACAGATAATCATCAGCCATATTTATATAAAAAAAAAAAAAGAAAAAAAAAAAACTACTACTACCTACATCCTAATGGACTCTTAACATAAGTTTGCAGATGTAAGTAAGAAAAAAGGTACAGGGGGTTTGTTCACAAGCAGATTAGTAATTAACAAATAAATTAATAACCAGTCAACCCATCAAGTAAACACTCAGAAACCAGTTATTACACCGCTAACTCCAGCTACATATGGTAACATTCGTCTAACGATCCTCCATAGTGCCAGGCTAAAACACCCTTCAGGTAGCCAGGTAGGCACACCTGCCGGGGGTCTGTGTCAGTCTCCTAGCGTTGCTTGGTGACCACCAGGTTCCTCAGCATGTCAAAGGAGTTGCCATCGGGCTGCACAGAGACCACACCCTGCTCCTTGGAGCGCACCTGCAGGAAACCGTTGTCATCCAAACCCACCACCTCCGCCTCAGGACCGTCCTCGCTCCACAGACGCACCTGGGTCCCACTGAGGCAGGGGAGAGGGAAAGGCAGGGTCACGCTAGTGTAAACACCTGTTTATATGTTTACATGTTATGTTATGTCTGGGGGTGTGAGGGACGTTTCTTGTTGTGTCTAGGTAACTGTAGTGAGGCTGTGGGAAGATTTTCTCCTTGAAGGACAATTAACATCTTGACCATCAGCGTGAGAGTTTACAGTGCAGGATGTGTATCATGGAGCAAGACATGTGAGTAAGCACACTTTTAAGATTTCTCCTGACTTTTTAATGTAGCAATGTTTGGACGACTATCAAACTACCAAAAACCTCCAGAGACCAATAAGGCCTGTTCTACAGGTTAAAACACAGACAATAGGGCCACTTGCAGCTTGCTTACCCGTGAACCCATCTCTTGTAATAGATGGGTAGGACAGCCTGAGGCCCCCCTTCCTGGAAGGCAGAGATGAGCTGCTCCAGGGAGGTGAGGGTGCGGCCTATGAGCTGGGCTGAGCTCAGGGCCTCCAGGCCGGAGCCCCGCTCCTGGTTACGCCGCATCACCAGGTCGTTGATGCAGATGGTCGGGTTGCTGTTGCTGACGTTGAACGCGCAGCCTGGAGATAGAGAACGTTTACAGATGTTCATGGAGGAGCCATTCTTAACCTTAGTTAAGTGTAACACTTTTCTCCCAGCCAGTCTATTTGTGCTTTAGCATTGCTATTGGTTCTTGGTAGTGCTGTTGAATGCAGAAAAACCTGGCAACACCCCCCCCCCCCCCAACCTGAGTTAATAAAGCTAACAACAGAAAGGTCCTCACAGCCTCAATACAATCATAGACAGAAGTATATGCTTGGTTGGGAGGATACAAGAGAGGACAGGAAATGAATTCCCCTACCAAAACTATGATTTAAAGCTAGATGAGATGCTCCATTACGGCACCAATATAAACATAAGCCTCTCACCAATGAGGAGATGGAAAGTGGAGCCCATGACTGTTGATGTCACCAGCACTCCACCAAGCTTCATCACGTTGCTGTAGTAAATGTCATTTGGCCACTTCACCCTCAGGTCTATCTCCTACAAAGAGACGCAAACACAGGTTGATGTAAAAGCGGTAACTAGCAATAATAGATACATCATAACAGGATATCAACACGATTAATATATAGAATATATAATAATATAAGAATAAGGATAGTATAAGAATATCATATATGCCATTTAGCTGACGCTTTCATCCAAAGCGACTTACAGTGCCTGGAAAGTATTCAGATCCCTTCACTTTTTCCACATTTTGTTGTGCTATAGACTGTGAGGATCAGGTTGTCATTACAAACTGAGCAAATGGAGAGTAACAAAACTGCTCAGGAATGCGACCCTGATGCCTGGGAAGACTTACAAAAATCTACAAAGTTGAATGGTGGAGAGGAAAAGGCACGATGGGACAACATCATCTGTCACTCTACAAAATTGGTCTAACCAAGTGGCCAAAAACAATCCCTTAATGGAAAATAATCTCTCATATCCATAATTGTGTTTGCAACAATGAATTCAAGTGATACAGCAAAGAAAGTGGCTAGAAATGTGTTTATTTAGTTTTATTACAAAGCATTAAGTTTGGTGCAAATCTAGCACATGCAATGCAGTTTCCACACCATCTCTTGTGTGAAGAATAGTGGTAGCTGCTTATGGGTATGTTTGTCACTGGCAGGGACTGAGGAGTTTGTCAGGATCAAGAGAAAATTATGAAATTTGCTGAGTTGGTAGTGACATCTTAATTTACACAGTGTATAATTGATTCCTATGCAAATCAGAGACCCTATAAAAACAAAGATATTAATTCCAGAATTACATGAATTATTATCATTGCATTTAGATGGACTCAATTCAACTTATTGAGTGATTTGTTGATGATATTTTTGCTTTTTAGCTAATTTTAGGAATGTGATAACAAAGGGTCTGAATACTTGGTACAATGAGAAGCTACATGGTATTTCTGTATTTCAATTTTAATAGATTTACTGAAATTTCAAAAAATGTGTTTTCGCTTTGTCATTCTGGGGGATTGTGTGTGGATTGATGGCAAATTCTTTTAATTTAATCAATTTTAAATTGAGTCTATAAGACAACAAAATGTGGCAAAAGTGAAGGGGTCTAAATACTTTCTGAAGGCACTGTATATGGTCCCAGCGGGAAACCATTAATATGATAATGTATCGTATTTACATTTACATTAACAATGGCAGCATACAACATTACATTATGCTACAAATAGCAACAGTAAATATAGCAATACTGTACAAGCTTTAACAGAGAATGAAATCATTAATAGTTTGACAGGCACCATCTGTGAATCTAATCTGTGGAAGAAATGGAATCATGTGCAATGTAACGTTTCCATGAGTTCAAAATGCCATGCTGTAGATCTCTCAACCTGACTAGCGTTTTTGAGTCTGTCTGTCTGGCTTTGAAGGTGAGGTTCTGCCTCATCTGCAGCACATCATCTAAAGCGGCCACGGTGTCTATTTTTATTTACCCATAATTCATGTCTTACATCGACAATGTCTTTGACAGGCCTACAGCAGAGTACCTACAGCAAAATGGTCCAAATCCAACTTAACCTGGGCCTCTAGTCTTGATTAAGATAGAAATATTTACGCAAAGCCATGGCTGTTATTTCTTTCACAGCCTGTAATACTTCCTTTGCCATGCTTTGAGTTGCTCTTTGTGACGGCTGAGTGGAGGGAGCCCGTAAACAACGGCGCAGTGTGAGACGTGTTTCTCATCAAAGTCCCCCACACTGCAGTTCATGTTCCTACACACGTAAATGAACAAGCACACCTGACTGACAGAAAGCGACGGGGGCAACAGCTCAAAATAGGCTATACCTTTATAAGCCAATACAGACTGTTGTGGTACACCATGTAAAATAGATGCTTAATTAAATTGACCTTGTCAATGGGAAAACCAGAGCAGTGAGTGGGGAGTTCTAGTTAAGAACCCCTTTGATCAGTGAGTTTAGGCCTCATTGACTTCTACAGCATCCTTTCGGAGAATTGGAGTGCACTCAACAGAACAAGATGAAGAGGCTGTTTGATACCTGAAGCTATTTAACTCATCAACTGCCAAATAATTCTGGAACACTCACCACCACCTAGAGTGTCAAGTGTTTTATGTGGCATAACTTTGATTGGCTACAAAATGAAGCATCATAATTTATGACTTTCTGGTGAATAAAGTCACCCTTGGCTCTCTAGAATGTTGACAAATTGGGCGACTTTATTCACCCTTGGCACTGAATGAGTTAAGGGACAAAACATGCTGATGCTGTCGCCGTGTGGTGCAGTAAATTACAGTGAATTAAAAAAGATCTAGAGATGATGCAAACTATCAACATTTCATGACTTGAAAATGACAGCTGATCTTACAACAAAAATAATATATATATATATATACACACACTCACTGAGAACTTTATTAGGAACACTATACTAATACTGGGTAGGGCCTCCCTTTGCTCTCAAAACAGACTCAATTCTTCGTGGCAAAGATGTTGGAAACATTCCTTTGAGATTCTGGTCCGTGATTACATGATTGCATCACGCAATTCCTGCAGATTTTTCATGTCCAATTTCAAGCTGTGAATCTCATGTTCTACCACATCTCAAAGGTGTTCTATTGGATTCAGATCCGGTGACTGATTAACGGGCCCAAAGTGTGCCAAGAAAACATTCCCTACACCATTACACCACCTCCACCATGAGAAGGTGTACAGGTGTTACACCACCTCCACCATGAGAAGGTGTACAGGTGTTCCTAATAAAGTACTCAGTGAGTGTATATGGCTATAGGCCAATGGTAGTGTGGGAGGTCCAGTAGTTGCAGGTAGTTTGGTGGGTACCTCATATCCAGGTAAGGTGCGAACAGCCTCCACCACGGCTAGAGCGACTAGGTGCTGTAGGAAGGTGATCCCCTGGCCCAGTCTGGAGCTCACAGCCACCTGCAAATTCAGGGAGAACATGGCACAGCCCAGAGGACTCAGCCACGCATTTCCCCCGCGACCTGACACCAGACCACACACACACACACACACACACACACACACACACACACACACACACACACACACACACACACACACACACACACACACACACACACACACACACACACACACACACACACACACACAGGGAGAGAGTGGAGAATTGATGTCATAAAACACCTCTAGATTCATCTTAGGGAAGAAAAAAGACAAACCACACTCAAGTGGTCCATTAATCTGGAGCAGTTACTGATACCAGTAAGACAGACTACAGCTACAGACTACAGCTTTAAATAGGGAAAGTCCATTTAAAAACTTCAATACAATGAACTTCCATTGCATGAATAGACACAGTAGACAAAACAGTGGACTATTTGGATCCTTCCCTCTTACAGGTAGCATTATCACTCTGGAGGTGACTGTTAGACTGAGGGTGAGAGTGTGTGTGTGTGGTGTGTGTGTGTGTGTGTGTGTGTGTGTGTGTGTGAGTGTGTGAGTGTGTGAGTGTGAGTGTGAGTGTGAGTGTGAGTGTGAGTGTGAGAGTGTGTGTGCGTGTGTGTGTGTGTGTGTGTGTGTGCGTGCGTGTGCGTGTGTTCTGTGGTGGAAAACCACTGACCCCTCCCCTGGGTCTGTCGAGCAGCTACAGCCATTAACCCCATTTCCTTAGGCAACTGGAGCATCAACCTGGGGAGGAAAGGAGAGGAGAGGGGGAATGAGAAAGCGGTCAGAGGAGGACAAAGGACCTACAACAGACCTGATAGAGTTAGCTATCATACATACAGTACAGTAACAACGTTCAACAACAAAACATCATTTATAATAACAAATGAATGCGTAATGCAAAGGACTTGGGTTATCCCAGTGCTCAGTAGCCACCAATGCTAAACAGATAACCCATAATTTATCAAAGTGTAAAGTGGATTATATAAAAGCATCCCTACATTAGTGTCTCAGATATACCATATTGTTCAGGTTCTTTGTTTACGACGCAGTTCCCAACGATTTTGGCTCTGAGAATTCTGCTGTGTTCTTACCACACAACACATTCACATTCATCATAAATATCAGGGAAATCACGGATGTGATAAATATACCTCTTAGTTTCTAAGAATTCCTAAAATGCTCTCTTAAACAGTATGTCACTCAGAGTGTGCTTTTCCATTCATTGGTGTCTTTCTAAGAAATAATTCCCCAGTGTATTATCTGGGGAGGGGGGGGTTGAGCAGTCCTTATATCAATCACACACACACTCTCACGCACAGTCAGTGCCTATCCTAGCCCCTCTGGACTGCAGCTGAACTGCTGACCTTCCATCACATGGTTCATATCCCCCCAGGTGCACCAGTCAAACAACCCCCCACCAAAGAAAACAAGTGTCCACTTGACCCCAATGTCTCTCTCTCTCTCGCACTCTCTCTCTCTCTCTCTCATGCACATGCTCGCACACACACCCACACACGTGTGCACAAGCACACACTCACTCACTCACTCACTCTCTCTCTCTGTCTCACACACACACACACACACACACACACACACACACACACACACACACACACACACACACACACACGTGCACAAGCACACACACACACACTCACTCACTCTCTCTCTCTGTCTCTCACACACACACACACACACACACACGGCCACCCACACCCTCTGATGAAGGTGCCATGGGAGGTGTCAATCAAGGGAACAAACACTAATCAATCACCAACAACCACATAGTCAAATAAGTACTGTGTGTGTTCAAATCAAGAAAAAACTTGTGAAACTCATGAAAAAAGCGTACTTCTTACACATAGGTAATTCATAGCACATATACACAGGCTAAAAAGGTCTTTCCAATTGGAGCTAAAGGAAAGCCTTGTTGATCAATCATTTCCAAATGTTTCCTCCACTCTCACAGGTACTTTGGCTGCAGGCGTCTTGTAGTTAATATTTACTCTCTCCAATACCCCGGGCGACTCGTGTCGCTGCAGATAAGCACCCTGCATTCATCAAACTCGGGGTTAAAGATAAACCATTCAGCCATTCAAGGTGTTAAACCCGACACCTCCTCTCTCACCCCAACCACCCACACACCATATACCATATACCACACACACTGTCGGGACCTGGAGTTAATGTGTTTCAATCACAGGCTTTACATCTTATCTTTAAGATTGTGTCTGCAGGCTGTCTTTGCAGTGTAAATAATACAAAGGACGATCCGTGCGTATACATACACTAGTGTGAAAAAAAATCAAAAAAAATCAGGGCTGGGTCCGACTCAAACTTTAGAAAATCGATTAGCTGATGGGAGCTACGGTCGATTAATGGATCCCAAACCACAACGCATCATTTCATCATTTCAACAACAACGTTGGTGACCGCGAGACTGGCCAGCCAGAAGAGGTTTGGTAGTGACAGGGAGTGAATGACAGAGCAGGGTCTGCTGGTCTGCTGCTGGTCTGCTGGTCTGGACAGACTGCTGACCAGTATCGCCTGCAATCTCACATACGGTACTAGTGGCCTGCCTCAAGCTGTCCTTCTGAAAGAGAGGGAATCGTGGTTACCAAACAACCTAGGTCTTTTTTGTTGTTGTTGTGCCCACTCTTATATATATATATACATATATTTTATTGGATAGAGACAGTGGAAAGAGACTGGAAAGTAAGGAGGGGTGGGCATGCCAGCAGGGCATGTGCCGGATTCAAACCCATGCCGACATGGGCATGCATGTGCACAGTTGGCCGTGGAGCTGGACCACCAAATAACCTACTTTTAAAAATGATTTGGAGCCCCTCGATCGACTGATCGATCAATCAAACTGGCCCCTAGTAACGACGTACTTATGAATGTAAACTGTATGTACAGTTAACAGGCTACTCATATTTCTCTACATCGTTGTACTCATCTGAGAAAGACTAGTGAAGGACTCCTCAAAGAACAACACTACATGTGCACCATGAGAAGCACAAACAAATCCACTCTGCCAGAACAGACAGTATTTGATGTTTCTATTCGACCGTTGGATGTGACACACTGTAGGTAATGCGTGGCCAAATCTTTGAACAATCTGATATCTCCAGGGAAAATGAATTGACCCAGGGGCTTAGCCAAGAAACCCTCCATCTACCGGCTAGTTAACAAAGATAGTGAAGCTGGCAGCATAGAGGAGAGGGAATTTGCTTCTTTATAATGCAAAGAGACCGTGTCAGCGAATCAGATTAGAGCAGTCTCAGTGTTAATCCTCCCAAACTCAGTGGCCAAACAGTCTTCAATAAGAACGTTGTTTAGGGGCTGTGTTTATCAAAGGGATAACTGGGGTGACTGCCTCTGATGACGGCTCAATCTAAACCTAAATGTATGCTGGCTGGATGCTACTGGGCCTCACTGTAGGGACTAGCAACCATACATGGATGTACAGCAACACAGACGTATTACAGAGCAATGCATTTAGAAAATATGCTAAGATTCATATAAAAACAACCATATTTTGTTTATTACAAATGTGAGTCTGAGTCTGTTGGAACCATACAGTGTCTTTGGCCCGAAATTGTCAGAAACGTCATAACGTTATTGTTAGCAGCAAATCACTTGATCAATGCAAACATGTCAGTACTACACTACAGCTGAGGCTAGTGTAAAGCAAAATGAGAAAATAACTTCTCCCAAAAATAGCCAAATACTGATTTGCAGACGGAGGAATGTGTCCTCTCAAACTGATAGTAATTAAATTGGACTTGGTGTAATGGCTCCGTGGCCAAGAAACTGCCATCACGTGCTCAACGAGGAAAAACCAATAAAAACAAGAAACCTGGGCGGTTGCTGTGTCAAACACTCTTCTGAAAGCCTTCTCTAGACGCAGGGAAAACATGTTTTAAATAACTTGAATATTAATGGAGTATCAGGCCATGCATAAAACAGTACATAAACAAAGAAAAAGAAAATGGCATGCAATGATGAGATTCAATTATGTTTGACCATGAACCCAGGATAAAATGTTTAAAGAAATTTCTTTAATCGTATTTTCATATGAACGTTTAAAAAAAAAAAAAAAAAAGGGTCCTAGATGCTGAATACTGCATATCATAGTATATTTCACACTGCTTATAGAAATGTTCCCTCAGGAAGGCAATAAAGAGCCCTGCGGTCTTCTTGCTGCTCCCGCGCACACACACACACACCCCTATAGACACCCACCCAAACCTCTCTAACCCCCTACCACCACACACACACACCTCCCTATAGACACCCACCCAAACCTCTCTAACCCCCTACCACCACACACACACACACACACACACACCCCTATAGACACCCACCCAAACCTCTCTAACCCCCTACCACCACCACACACACACACACACACACACACCCCTATAGACACCCACCCAAACCTCTCTAACCCCCTACCACCACCACACACACCTCTCTAACCCCCTACCACCACACACACACACACACCTCCCTATAGACACCCACCCAAACCTCTCTAACCCCCTACCACCACACACACACACACACACACACACCCCTATAGACACCCACCCAAACCTCTCTCAACCCCCCTACCACCACACACACACACACACACACACACACACACCCCTATAGACACCCACCCAAACCTCTCTACCCCCCACTACACACCCCTATAGACACCCACCCAAACCTCTCTAAACCCCCCCCCCCCCCCCCCAGCAGGCAGGGGGTGGCAGCCGGCTGCTGCCCGTGTCAGCCTGCAGTGTCGTGTGGGAGAGCTCTGTGTGAGCCACGTTATCTGGAGCATGACCTCTCCGCGGCTGAGGCCAGTTAGGCGGTGGCCAGGCTCGGAGCTCTGCGCTGGGGCCCTAATTGAGCGCTGGTGCTGTTTGGCAGGACCACCGGAGAACCCTGGCCGCCGCTTCGTGACGACGGCCGCCCCCTCGCCAATCAAGCAGCGAGGGGAAGCGGACGGGGGGCCCAGCTGGCTCTCTGGAGTCTTTCAGCCGCAGAAATGAGCTTTTAATAAGAACATCAGCACCTAACAAGGCAAGGAAGACTGGAGCTGACCTCCTCGACAGGCTGCCAGTGTAGTGTTGTCAGCGCTAAGTGGGGGGGCGCGTGATACAGCTGGAGCTGCGGCCCGTGCGGGGGTGTGCGAGCACTCTTCAATTTGTGTGTGTTAGAGCTGTATGTGAGCGTGTGTATTTTTACATTGTTTACAGGAAGAGAGAGTATAATGGGCTGGATTCAAAGTGAGTGGGTGTAGAGGAGGAGTTGTGCCGGTAATGTGAGAATATTCTGAGTGAATAGGACAGAGACAAAGGTATTTGTGCCTCGCAAAAGCAACTCTGCGATGATTACTCTTAGCACTTGAGCAAGTAATGTAAAAAAATAAATAACTGAGGAGTTTAGATTGAAGCTATACAAAAAAGAAGGGTAATGTTCCACATGTTGTATGAAAATGCTTTGAGGAGGCGGATTACCAAAATAAGAGGGGAAACTTGTTCACCTCAACCCGGTAATTCAAGAAAGCAGGAATGATGGGGTGTTCATAGAGCAAGGACTGACCAATGATTGGATGTGATCTGGGGAAAGTATTCATTTCTCGACAATGGGGTTAGAGAATTATAGGAAAACTAGTGCTGCTGCGGTGGTAGGACATCAGGGGTGTGTATTGCAGTGGTTAGGTGTTGAGGTGGACAACGCCACTTCCAGTCGCTCTCCTCCAGCCTAGCAGTGAGTCTCCAAACTGCTCCGCTCCTTCACTGCAGAGCCAAAGCCACAGAGAGAGAGAGAGAGAAAAGCTGAGAGAAAAGCTGCATTGTCCATAGGCTGGGAATTAGCCATTTCTGGGTGGAGGGTGTTTTACCCCCCAAAATGTCTCTTTTCCAGGGCTTTGTCCCCCCGAAATCAATCCCCCCAGCCCCTGTCTGGCTTAGCATGTAGAACGGCTTCAAATTAATTTCTGCAACTCAAATATAAGATCAGACGCCGATCACACAAAACATCTCACCCCTAAACATGGTAATGCTCTTATACGCTCAATGTGAGGTTGTCAATAAAAGGGGTGTGGGTGTGTGTGTGTGTGTGTGTGTGTGTGTGTGAGAGAGAAGAGTGAACCCTAATAAGGGCCAGCTCAGCCAGTGCAGGGCTGTAAAGCTTCGGGGCTAATGCATTCCTCTAGGAAGTTAATCTCATTTTGAAAGCACATCCACAGAGCACCACAGAGGTCGTCGCTGGCTCAAAGAAAGCCCAAACGCATTAGAAAAATTCTCAATAACGTCCACAAAGCGGGAGAGAAAAGGCTGACAATTAGCAATGAGACGCCGGAATGGCGGAACTTTCACCTGCAAGTGAAACGAAAGGACAGGGAGCTCCCCTCGCCAGAGGAAAGGACAGGGAGCTCCCCTCGCCAGGGGAAAGGACAGGGAGCTCCCCTCGCCAGGGGAAAGGACAGGGAGCTCCCCTCGCCAGAGGAAAGGACAGGGAGCTCCCCTCGCCAGAGGAAAGCACAGAGGGATGAAAATGCAGTGAGAGACAAACAGGCAAAGGAGTTAATTCTCACTGTTTGAGATGAGCCAACCCGTGGCACAGTCCGACCTGCTGTACTGAATGGGAATCAACAAATAATCCAGATCGTTTGGGTGAAAATAAAAAGCTAAAACCGAAACCAGTTACAAATGTTTGGTTGAAACAAACAGTTCGGATGGTTTAAAATGTTTGTCAAGTAGTGAGTGAAAATGTATAAAATATCTCTCCTTCGAGGAATGCCATGTACTGTATATGATTCAGTACTGAGCAATCTCAAAATAAAGATTCAGTACTGAGCAATCTCAAAATAAAGATTCAGTACTGAGCAATCTCAAAATAAAGATTCCACATGACAGTGTACTGGAATAAGACTTTAACATAACTTAAAAAAAAACAAAAAAAACTGTATTCGAAATATGAAAGAAATTCTTGAATGTCTTTAAACAAGACGGATTGCACTCCTCCCTCCAATCTCTCTCAGTGCCTGGCCGCGGTTCAATGATTTGGGCCTGCTCCCCCCCCCCCCCCGATCCAGAACCTATATTAGAAACCAGCTGTGTTTCTCCAGGTTGGTCTCT
The DNA here is from genome assembly GCF_951799395.1 of Argentina silus. Taxonomy (NCBI): domain Eukaryota; kingdom Metazoa; phylum Chordata; class Actinopteri; order Argentiniformes; family Argentinidae; genus Argentina; species Argentina silus. The sequence continues at coordinate 28,033,628 of NC_139656.1, read as the reverse complement.
TCAAATCAGCAGCTCTGGCCTGATTGGGAGCAGCAGCCACATGTGCAGGGACTCCTTCAACCTGCAGCTCACTGGAGAAATAGTCAAGGAACAGCCTCTCTTGGTTGTTTTTTTTTTTTTTTTTTTTACACTTTAACCTGCGAAAGAGAGAGAGAGAGAATGTAGACTGAGTGCTAACAGCCTTTTAAGCTTTCAACCCCCCCCACCACCCTCATCTATTTCATCTTCACTAACCAGCCTGGGCCCATTGTCCAGCTGATCATTACAACAGGCCCAGAACAAAGACATACAAAGTAGCATGTCTGTGGGATCAAAGAAGGGACCACATCTCCCAGCAGAAGAGCAGGGGGCTTTTGAGTCAAGACAGGCCATTGTGTGGGGTGGGGCAGAGATACCCCTTCAGTCCCTGGCTCAGGGCTCTTTGTTTGGGGGGGGGGGGGGGGGCAGCTGAGCCTGAGGGGTCACTTACCCAGGGCCACAGGGTCAGAGGATAAATGGCCACCAGCCAAGTCATCTGTGGGACAAGTGGGGTGGAATGGTAACTCACACCCCACAGACTGAGAATTGGGACTGTGTGTGTGTGTGTGTGTGTGTGTGAGTGAGTGTGAGTGTGAGTGTGAGAGAGAGAGAGAGAGATTCTCCCAGTCCTGGATTAGAGTTAGGTTCCAGTCGCTCACCTTGTTTTTGTGGTAAGAGGGGGAGATCACACCGAGCAGACAAAAAAGGGATTTTCAGCCCAGAGGTTGCCCCTCGCTACCACTATAAAGCTTTGCTCTGTTAGTTCTTATCAAACAGACCAGATGAAGACGTTTCCCAACAGCATGCTGCCTGTCAGAGAATGGGTGTCTCTGGTGTTGACAAACAGAGCCAAATCCAATGGTGACCACACAAACAATCCTCTGCCATGTTAAACATATAAGCAACTACAGTTAGTTTCAGACAATGGCTAAATGTAATTGAACTGAATTTACTGGACATTTTTCCATGACACAACTTCAACCTAAATTCAACTCAGGAGGCTAAGTGATGCAAGCAGCATCTCATGGGAACATTTTATTGAAAGCCATTTATCTGCAATACCATTTCCCAAAACAACTCTCACTTCCAATCCCCATCAAGTCCACAAGATCAAAATATCTAAAATTAAGAGATTATTTCTGCCATCGATGCTCATTTCCAAAAACTGGATTTGCCGTGGTTAGCATAAGCATGTTTGCATTGATCAACCCACCGGCATCAAAGTGATGATCAATAGGAGAGGAAAAGCTAATCTGTAAATGCGATTAATTGAGCTAATCCTGTTTCCAGGAGAGCGGCGCAAATTATCATTTTCAAATAGCACCCTTGGAGGTGATCAATGAGAAGGCGTCCATTACCGTGTGCAGCCTTGGCCCAGGACGCCCTCTTTTCCCTGACTCTGCTGGACCTGGACCTGGCTAGACAGGCCTGTAATGGCCTATTAGAGGTGCCGGAAGAACCCCCAGTCACCAGAATACAGAGACGACACAGTTGATGTCTCTCTTACCAGTCTCGGCCTCTGGAGATGATACCTTTGTTTTAATAACCAATGTCTTGGACCGGATGTCTTTTCTTGGAGTGTGTGTCTTTACAACATAGACAACACCACAACATCATATGCAGTGCAGGGATTTATTTAGCGGTAAAAAAAAAAGAAAAACTGTGGATAAACGCTACACACACCTGGGAAAATAACGAAGGTTTGTAAATTCTATTCACCATAAGAAAAGGTGTGTGAACAGTGTTTAAGTGTGGATCCACCCACCCTGAATATAAGTGAGTCAAGCCCTCACTCTACTCTTTTAGATGGATGTCAAAATGTGGGTTTCCTCCCCATCATCGTCTGATACATTCAGACTAAACCTCCTGTACACCCCATGTGTGTGTGCATGTGTGTGTGCGTGTGTGTGTGTGTGTGCGTGTCCCACTCCACTTGAACACTTCCCACTGGCCTGTGCCCCTCAGGGCCCTCCCCTCCTCTCAGCCTGACCTGGGGACTCCAGCTCCTTAGCATAGCCCCTCGCTGGAGATGTAAACTCTAACTCCAACATGCCACGCCAGATGTTCCCCAGAATATGAAATGAGGACTTTAGGCATCTGCTTACAATTTCACATAATTGCAGGTAGAGCATGCAAGGTCAATTGGACCAATTTGATTTTTTTATGTACAAACCTGCTGCTGCAGTTGTGGGGCGTCCATTTTCTCTCTCTCTCTCTTGCCCTTTTTTTTTTCTTCATACAAGGGTTGGTATTTTTCACAGGAAACAGGACCCTAATTCCATACAGTGTCAGTTTGGATTTTGGATTCCCTGTCAAAACAAACACTGATTGCCAGGGCTTTGGCCCGACAACTGGGGCTGCTTTAACCAGAAGAGCCCCTTGTTCAGGTTGTTTGTCTTATTCCCACTTCCAGAGGAGGAAGGTGCTATGCTCCCATTAGCTAAACAAGGTCCTGTTTATGTCCTGAGAGCAGAAATATGGCTTGGCATTCATAGTTAAAATGATATGGCAGGTAATGGCCATAATTTCAAAAGTAAATTATATATCTTGATGAGTAGTGTCTGACTATAATAAAAAAATTAAAAAAATTAAAAAAAGTCCCTAATACAAATACCAACCCAACAAAACACATAAGTGTGATAGGATATAGCGTTTGCCTCAGTCAGGTGAATTTCATAGGAAAATATCCCGAATTTGCATTGACGCCCATCGCTGTTCCCCTCCCTTGGCACAACCTGTTCTTGGTGAGAAACAGAGGAAAAGTAAGAGGAGAGGAGAGAGGAAAAGTGGGCCCTTGGGTTTTCCTCTCCAGACCTGACTGGGATGGAGAGGGAGAGAAGCCCGGACAAAAGGAAGTGTGGCGCTCCAGGCGCTGGGATCAGGTTCACCAGAGCAGGAAGAGCATCATTACAGCGTTCAGGGCCCTGTAGAGAAGCGCTCAGGAGCAACATGGGGTCTTACCCCACACCGTTCACAAATAAACACTTCCACACCGTTAACAACCAGTCTGGCAACCAATTGTCCTTAACAAAACAACTCCTTTCTGCCTTTTTTTCTGTGACAGCTGTCGGATGCAAATCGACCCCCAACACACACCCAGAGGAGGATGTCTGAGTGAGTGCTTGGTACAACTCAGTTCTTGATGCCGCCGCCGCCGCCGCCGCCACCACACACACACACACACACACACACACACACACACACACACACACACACACACACACACACACACACACACACACACACACACACACACACACTAAATGTGTCTAACAATTAAAATGTATCATCCTCACGAACTGTGGCAAGCTGCGAAATATACCATTTGTATGTTTGGGTTTTCTGTGGCCAAAAGTTACCTAACACACATGTGGGCTAAAATTTTAAAATAACACAAATATAAATGAGAAAGAAAGTATTTGCATCCTTGTATGTCTTCTGACTGTCTGTATACACAAACTGGAGGGCTGGTCTGACAACTTATCAGAACTTGTCAGAACGATCTGACTCTGTAATTTAGTAACTATTTAACAACAAAAAAAGTTGACTGAAAAAATAAAAATAAAAAACAGGCAACCTTATAAAATATTTGTGTGGCTCTGGGTATATCTTACAAATTCTATTTTCTATATTTGGTATCCTCTATATCATGGCTCAGAATGAGAATCAGAGTACTGCGCTCGTCTGGAGGGGTGTGCGGCCACAGGGTTCCAGCTTGGTTGTGACCTTGTGAGAACACTATCTGCTGTCTTGGGCCTGCCTATTATTAGCTGCTCCCGGCCAAACAAAGCGCTAATACTCTGGACAAACAGACAACCCCCCCCCGTCCTGAGCTCAGCCCCAGCCCCGCAGTCCTCCCCCCCTGAGCTCAGCCCCAGACCTGGCCCCGCAGTCGTCAATATAGCCCCGTCTTCTTCATCAGTTCCCTGGGCCACACCGCTGATCCAGGCACTTTAGCCCCCCAACCAATTCCCCTTTTATTAATCTCCTTCTCAATGGCCTGCTATTTATCCCCCCAATAAAAATAAAACCTCCACCATTGTCCACCGAGAGGAGTTTAATAACAGATTAATCTGTAATTAAAGCTGTGTTTGGGGACTACATGATGAAACGTTGTGTTCAATTTTTTAAATAACGCTTTTATAACTCTTAGGTTTCACTAAAGATATTAAGTGTTTAAATTATATCATAAAAAATTAATTCATTATAAACACTTGCTCTTTTGGAAATGGTTGACAAAACTGAAGGATAGTTATGGATGACATTAAATTAAATAAACTGGAGAGATAACAGGGCAGTGATGTAACAAACGAATTCTAAGTGCGTTAAAATGACATGCTAAAAGACATGGAAGCACACTGTAATTTTGGTAATTATAACTAAAGCAGATAATATTTTCTTATACAACACACGCAGTTTTCTTTGAGTAATACAGTAATACAGTAATACAGTGTTGCTCAAGGCAAATCATTTTAAATTACATTTTCTTGCCAACAGTTACAGTACCACTATAAAACGGTATTTACATAGGAATGTGCAGCTAATTGCTGTTTTATGCCAGTTCAATTATATCTATGAATAATTCAGCCTACTTTCACTCCCTGTCCCTGTACGAAGTAAGTACGAGAAACTGTTATTATATTTGAACTTACTGTACTGTTCGCCAGTGGGTCGCTTCCTCTCTGCCTAGTCTCTCTTGAATTGAATAAACACTTTGTAATAAAGGAAACACTTATTAAGTCCACTTTACTGGTAGACCTCCAAAGAAAACTGAACAGCTATGCTTGAGTAGCTCTTAAACTGCAGTGTAGGCCTACAGTTTGTATATCACTACCACCTGCACAAAAACACTAACCCTTGCAGTTACAAGAGCACAGGCCAGCAAACTCATTCAGAAAAAAAAGCATGTCGTAAGGGAAAAAAAATAGACCCATTGAGTATGAATGAAAGCATATGATACCTACTGTATTCACTATCACACTAGAACGGAATGCCAAAATTCACATCGAGATCGAACTGTGGCATGTATGGTGATGCTTATATTGACATAACCATGGGTGGTCACTTCTGATAAGGGTAAGGCACGTGGTAGCAGGTAGGTAATGATGAGACTAACAATCCCTCTCTAATTTCCTACCAAAACAGTCACTGAAACACAGAATACTTCATGTGCTTGAGGGAATAAAAACGGGGAAAAAAGAGCCCAACGCAAGGCTTTACTCAAGAATAATACCACTTAATCAAGACGGTAACAGGGGACATCTGGAAATTAAAACTCAAAAATCAAGGGGAGGGCGAAATCAAAATGGAGACCTTTTTTTTTTTTTTTTTTCACGTGCCCCCGTCTTTCCCCCCACTTTCGTTACCTTACAACCTTAATGACAACACTGTCAGTTCCAATCACCTCAGCGCAGGTCCAGAATCCATTTTTCAAACTTTATGACAGGTCTAATAGCTTCCACCTGTGCCTGGGATCCGCGCCTGTTGACTGGCAAGTTCCCAGTGAGATGTGGGGATGTAGACAAAGACCTCTATTAGCTGCAGCCTGCCTCTGCTGCAGTGAGGTCACTCAGCCATTAAATTAGTTCCAGCCCAGCCCAGCCCAGCAGCCCCCCCAAACAACAGCATGGTGGTGGACCTCTCTGTCGCATTCTCCTTCTCTTTCTTTCTGTCTATCTATCACTTTCTTATGATCTGCTGTCATTGTGCTCTCACCACACTGGTGTTTGACAACTTGCCTTTCATTTAGACTCCACACAGGACCCATATCATACCTCCACACAGGACCCATATCATACCTCCACACAGGACCCATATCATACCTCATGATCCACAGTGCAAGGATGTCACAGCATGTCATCATGCGTCAGTACTCATTCAACAATACTCCCGACACCCCCCAACCCTTTCCTTCCTGACTACAATACTATAATTCACAATTCCTGACGATAAAATGTTATCTAATGCCATCTGGCAAAATCATGAAAAATCGCTTGAATCTGGAAAGAGCTACCAAAGACTAGCCTCATACATATACAGTAGGTTAGCCCACCCCAGGCCCTGAGGCCAGTGGCTGGCATACATTACCCCTCCAGCAGGTCCATGGTGGAGGGGGTGACCTCGGCGTAGAGCAGGGTGTGCCCCAGGGATTCGGTCTGCAGGTGCCGGCTGTAGTTCTGCAGGCTGAACTGCTCCAAGCTCAGGGACTCTGGGGGGTCTGTGACCAGGGCCAGAGTCCTCTCATGCAGTCGGGGGCCAGTCTGGAGCTCCACACTGGGGACTACTTTGAGGGTGGACTTGGAGGACTTCAGCAGGCCCTCCTTATCCACCTGGGTGTGCAGCCACTTCAGAAAGCTGGCCTTGCGCTCCTAGGGACAGAGAGGTAGAGCAGGCCTACATGATGAATGGCTGACAGAATGCTCAATTATTATTATTATTTATTTTTTTAATACAGTGAAAAATATAATACGACGTCCCAGTCATCCCTTCCACCTTCGTGGATCTCTAAGGCATTTCTAGGCATAAATCCATTTGAATAATGCTTTTTTAATAATGTGATTATTTTTTCATATTGTATGGGGCTCCCACCCTTCACAAGATAACTGGACAATCATTTATAAAATAATTGACCACTCTGGCATATAACATGACTGTTAGAATATGTTTGCTAACATTTACAGTACAGGGTTAAAGAGCAACGGCATTTCATAAATTAGATAATCAACGGCTGTGGCTAATCAATTACATGGCTTAATTAGACACTGGTCCCCAGAGAGGCAGAGCTGACGAGAAACAGTCTGTTCCAGTCACTTCCCATTAATCAAAAGGGTCACACACTTATGACTACCACTGAAAAACATCTCCCCCATGTTTTTGGACAATGGCTAACACTAAACACGTTGCTGAGTATGTCTGCGCCAGGCCCTCCTCAAGAGAAGGATTTGACATGATCCTCAGCTGATGCTGTATGTACACTACACAGAGAGGGTCTCTACATTCTGTGCAGGCTAGATCACTCATCTGTTGTCCCCAGCTAATAATCTGTTGCTGTAATTACTCCAATCATACACAGTGCGGTTAAAAGAAAAAGGCGAATCTTTAAAATGATTACATAGTGTACATGTGGTTTTATACCATAGAATAATGGTAGAACATTGTCATAGTTGTCTGGAACCACTTTGATTAAACACATTTTTTATAAAATAAAAAAACAATAATAGTAATAATAATAATAATAAGAAGAAGAAGAAGAAGAAGAATTCTAGCCAGCTCAAAAGTAAATAGCTAAATACCACACATGAACTTCTTTTATTTGGTTAAAATAGTTAAACTTGCACAATGCAAATCTTGGGGATACAACTATTGTAATTGGTAGAGGTTGTAAATAAATTCAGTCCAATAATTCATCACTTCGTTTTGAGCATCTACCTAGGCGCCTTTACATTAGCTAGCCATGGACAAACAGAATGAGTTATATCTATTGACTCAGCATACCCCATAGAGCCTCACTGTCGACACCAAACCACATTCTGCCTCTGATTGTGCAGTGCTTTGTTTAACCCTAACATTTGAAAGGCATCACCCATGGGGATCCCTGAGAATAAATAACATAATTAGACACCGGTGAGTCCATCGTGGCTGCTGTCTCTCCAGCCCCAGACAGAGAGAAACCTGCCTGGCAGTCTTCCATTGAAAGTGTCCCACTTCCCATTAACAACGGGCTTGTGGGGGGGGGGGGTAAAGTAAATTGGCCACTTAATTTAAAGGCAGTGAGCTGGATGGGATGAGAGGAAGAACTGTCACCATGTGTGGAGGGAGGGGGAGAACAACTTCACCTGCCCCTCCATTTGAGTCAAGTCCTGAGGAGAGAGAGATGGAGCTAAAAATATCAGACTCAGGAAATTGAAGTGGGAAGGATGGGGGGGGGGGCAGTTGTGAGTGGAAATACACAGTGCATCATTCAAATCCACTGCTCCTCCTTTTGTGGCTGCAGCCATGAGGTGTGGAGGTGGTGGGTAGTTCAGTCATTTTTGTACCCCCCCGCCCCCCCCCCCCCATGGGAGATATTCTTCGAGAAAAGAAGACAGCGGACTACTCAGTAAAGAAGATATGTCGTTGTCCTTTCATCTCTCAAACGAGGTGAAATCAGAAAAAAAGGAACACAGCCTCTCAAGGCACCATCTGCTACCCAAATCATGTGATTAGCACACCCTTCGAAGCGAGAGAGGACAGCGATGATGGCCTCATTAGCGCAAATCCATATTTAGCGAATATAGTGATGGCTAATCAATTAAAGTCACTTATCTGCATGCCTGAATTATCTGCTTTGTGACAATCACAAAGGAGAGGGCGGTCCCTGGAGACTGCTTGGCCCACTGTTGAGAAGTCTGACATCTCTGGGCTGACAAGGGGGGGGGGGGGGGGGGAATGTATTTCTAACTGTCCAATTGTCTACCAATTGTATCCTCAATACTCTGGCCAGTCTGAGTAAAAGAAAACAAAATGAGAGAAAGAGAGAAAAATTAAAAATAAATAAAATAAAAGGAGACGGTGAGAGAGATAGGAGGATGAGGACAGAGGGTGGAAGTGGAGGCATACTGTGAGTAGTAGGCAAGCTGCAGAGGGGTGAAGGATGAACGATAAAAGCTCCTTTGATGTGCTAGTCTGGGCGGGGAGCTCCCCTAGGCAAGCACATGTCATGTGACGGGGCAGAGAAGGGGAACCTGGGTAATAAACCCAGTCTAGTCTGCACTACAAATTCCCGAGTTAATACTGTCAGGCACATAGTTCCTCTACTCTCTAGCCAAGGCAAGGTGCAACAGAGCACACTTGATGTGACCCCCCCCCCACAAACACACACACACACACACACACAATATCTCTTTTCTCAGCACCGTCCATTTCATAAACAATCTGGAAGCAATCCTGCATGCCCTCCCTTTCATCCTCCAAGTGTTTGTTGTAACAAAGTGGCTGGGGCAGGGGGGTGAAAAGGTCGCAACCCCAGCCCAAACAGTCATAATAATACTACAGTTTGTGGTTTTCGGAAACACTATTCTCGGTTGTCAGGCAGGGAGGCCAACTAGGGCCAAGTGGACGGATGAATAAGTAACGTAACTTGTCAGAGTCATTCAGGTGGCCCCATCAGCAATGATCTCCAAACAGTGGGCAATGGGTGTGTGATGCGGCTCTCATGTTCAAGGTACGTTCTGAGATCTTTATTTGACCTGGGGATAATGCATTTGGTCTGGGGCTCACAAATCAAATAGACGCATTTATTGGTTTGGAGGTACAACTGTGTGTTTGAGGAAAAGTATAATTATAATATCATTCATGTCTTTTAATAGTGAGTGTGGAAATTAATAATACTCATTGGCCAATGACCTACTCAAGATTAATCAAAATGTCAGGCTGATTTGCTCTTCTCTGATATGAATCATTGTAGCAAACCTTGTGAAATAACAGTGAAAGAGGGCGGTAAGGAGTCATGAGAAGAAAAGAGAGAGATTTGCTGCCACCATGTGGACTGATATTTCATCACAGGCAGGAATGCATTGTGAAACTTGTGATGTGATTCTGTCTAGCTGTTAAAATATGCCTTCAAAAGTAATGCAGCACAGAGCCTGCCCCAAAGCATAACAACAATATTGAGTAAGATTACAGCACTGGGCCCAGTTTCCAGGCTTTGTCACTAACATGGTGCGGATTTCTCTTGACAAGCCAGACACACAGCCGCGAGAGAGTACACATTTTAAAATTGATGTGTGACCAAACTATGCACTTTGCAGTAAATAAAGTAAAGCATATAGAAGTAAAGTACTACATTAGCTACAAGGCTCTCGGAAAACTGGTCTTCGCTGAAGTAATGACACTGTAATTTCACAATTCATTCAGAGTGTTACACTTTGTGGGCGATAGACTACATTACCCATAAATACTAGGGTTAAGACAGCCAGAAACCGCTTCACTGTGTGTGGTCCTTGGGCGTGTCACTTCCTCTCTTCTGAGGCCTGTGAGGCCAATCAGGCGCTAGAGTTTCACGAGGCCCTGTAATATCCCTCTGAAGTGGGAGAGTAAACTGTCAGTGATCCATCTCAAACACTGATTAACTCCCGGTGCAAATTCCCCACATACCACAGTGTCGACAGGGCTATTGGAATATCAATGAAAGATCCCGGGCCTCCTAATGGCACACAATAGAGGCACCAGTCACACAGCAGACTGTAGGCACTTTTTACACTGTTTCTACACATCTGACAAGCATTGACAAGCACCGTGAGGACCAATAAAGTATGCGGGACAACCATTTCTGTCCGTGTCAGGTCTGTTTCCGGCCACAAAGTCTTGCGATGCCAAACCCATCTCTTCCACTTGAGTTAACTTCTGTGCCGAACACTTTCCAAACCCAGACCACATCCGTTCTCTTCATCCCTCCACTAACTAAGTGATAGCAAAGAGACCTGATGGAACTATAAGCTGACCCTATTGTAATTTGTAGCCCCACGTGATGCCTAGGTTTTGAAACTCTGAATTTCAAGGGGTCTAACCAGGGGTCTAACCAGGCTCTGAGTACCTTGTGGATCAGAGCTTAGAGACGAGGCTACTGGCCACACACAAACACGCGCACACGCACACACACAGGACCATAATTGTCTAGATAAATGTTTATTGTGGCAGCCCGAGTACAGACCCGCCCCAGACAGGTTTGAACATGTGGAAACCATTTTGATTCCTAATACATGCAAACGTATGTCCAATATATGCAGCGGGCTTAGAGGGGTATATATGTTCAGAGAGCCAGTCAAAACAAAGGCCTCCAACAAGAACACAAACATTACAGTTAGAACATTCTTTGATCAGCTCTAAACATCTTGAAGCTGACAGAAGCTGATCAGCTGACATTGTTTAAAATCATAGGAGAGGTTATTTTTTTTCCTGTAAAATATCAACTTGAGGATGGGAGTAATCTTGGAGTTGAAAGCTTCCATACCCAGTTGTCTGGAGTTTTTGTGGAAATCAGAAATCAGTACTGATGACAAAAAATTCTGTGACTGACCAGACTGGCTATATGCCCAGAAATACCAGTAAGCGAACATGTAATTATAATATTACGTATAATATACTGTATTTCCAGTCAAATAAAACCTGCCTTTATAGCAATATACATGTTTAAATTCAGCATTTGTTGTGTCACAAAAATTTAATAAGAGCATATATGTCAAATTCACAAATGACAAATGAGGATTCTGACACCCACCATCTCAGATTGTTCTGAATTTTGTTCTGTAGTCTGAAACAGATAGTTTCATCTTTGAAAAAAGAAAAGAAAAAGAAAAAGCTAATTAATTGATTGTACCCAAATTGGCCAATTGAGGGAGATGTTATTGTCATTGGAGATTCTGCTGAGAACTATAAGTTTGTGATTCAAGATGAGGTTAAAAAGTTATCACTAGAACCAACAGTCATGCTCTCTTCACCCGGATGGACTGTACTACAGGATAAATGACCAGGTAACTGAAGACTCAGCACAACTTTTCTTTTTGTTATGTTTTTAGGGCATTTCTGCTTCATTGGGAGAGACAGTAGAGATTGACAGGAAGGATGGGAGAGAGAGAGGAGGGATGACATGCAAGATATGTATCTAACCAGGAACCTTGCGATTAGGCGGTATGCGCATTAGTGTGCTACGCCAATAAGCGCCCCTGCGTGTTTCATTTCTGATGATCTGACTCATGATGTTAGTTTTGTCTACAGGGTCAAGAATAATGTAGAAATAAATAGGCCCATTACAAATGTCCACTATTTTAGTGATGTCTGTGAATTACACAAATCAATTTGTGCTACCATGAGAGTGACTCTGGAGTGAAGTGCATCTGGTCATTCTATGCCATAAGCCATGGTAAATCACTATGTGATGGGATAGGAGGGACAATCAAACGTTTAACAGCAAGAGCAAGCCTCCAACGACCTTTGAAAAATCAGATTCTTAATTTTCATAATGCCAGACAGGTGTACGACTTTGGCAGGGAGAAAATCAAAGGAGTCAGTGTTTTTCATAGAACAAGGGGACATTAATACTTTGCGCAATAAACTCAAGTCAAAGATATGCGAACACAAGTACTCTGGGAGGAACCCGCAACTTCCATCACTTTGTGCAACTTATGTTTGACAAATTTCACAAAGGAGAAATGGTGTTATGTAATAATTATGACTGTTTATCATGTCCCATGACTCTCATTTAGTAGTTCCTTATTTTGGTCTCCTTGTTGTTTTTGTTTACCTGTGAATTTTCTTTCAGATGTTGCATTGAAGAGTGATATTACTCTAGTGATATTACTCTATTTGTATAAATCATTATCATTTGAAGGTAGAGTTGTAAATTAACACTGAGAACAATTACGGTTTTCACTTTTTTCACCTTTTAGCAGGGCCAGTGCCATCTAGTGGACAGAATCTGGTACTACCACATTGTATAATGGAACATTAAGACACACAACCTCAATGGCTAATTTATTTGGACAGGGCAATGCCCTAGTCACCACATTCACCAGAAATACATTACAGTGTATGACAAAAACAAAACTCCAAACCACAGCTATATACTACTTTTCAGACATAGAGGACTGATTGTATATTGGCCGATAAAATCTTCTGAGAAAGGGATTTGTAGGGTTCATGGGTGACTTTTTGCCATTGTTTGGATTCCTCATGTCTTCATCATTATCAGGTAGGCCTTCGGTCCAAATCGGATATGGGGTTTGAATTATATTTAATATTATATGAATCACAGAAAATTAAAATTGTAAAAAAGTTCCTAAAAAATGTCCTAATGTCACAAATGGGTGTAACTGCTTGGTGATTTGAAATGGAATCTAAGGGACCCATGGCTATGTGTAGCATTGTGACCGCCAATGGCATCTGGTGCTAGCATAGATTTTTGCTTATGATGACAGATGTATAGGTGATTCACTTACTTTAGACAAATGTACTTGTTGGAAGTTGCTTTGGATAAAAGCGTCTGCTAATTGGAAAAAATGTAAATATGTAGGTAAGGGATGAGTCAGGTACGTACCGGAGAAGTGCATAGGACATAGACAGGGCTGGAGGGCGGGACCTGGCTCAGCTCACAGCTCAGGCCCAGAGAGGTGAGGATCTCGGTCAGGACCTCGTAGCGTCTGGCATTGCTCACCTTCAGCTCGTCAAAGCCCTGTGTTGTCATTTCCTGTGAGTCAGGGGCCATCTCCAGGTGCACCTGAGGTAAGGTCAGAGGTTAACTGACATGAAAACTCCCTAAAGACACTTCTAAATTGATGATGAAGCAAAACATATTCGTTAATATTCAAAGTGAAATGACTACCATAAAACAATCGCAGTCTCCAACAAGCACTGAATCTCCAATAATAGCCGGCCCACTAATGATATTAAGGCAAAAAAGTGTGGGTCTGTAATAAACGCTGGGTCAAAATACATTGTTTACGGTATCAATCTGTGTTGATATTACCAGATAATTAAAGGTGACTCTGTTTTGATTGATTTATTCTAGACTAACAATGTTTGTATATGTTGGTGGCTATTTGTTCTCAGTACGGTATATTCAGTTTGGTCATATCCAGGGCTTGGGCAGCAGTTGGGCAACAGCAGCAGTTGGTCTACAGAATAACCGCCGGCCTCCAATAACACTCCTAGGTACACTCCGTGGTTGAAGCAAATAAACGTCCGGGCTACAGAAATACATTTTCCAGTACGCATACTTAATAACAGAATTAACACAGGCAGCTATTTCAGCGAACTCGCATCGTAAGCGGTACACAAGCCTTTACCTGACACAGAATGGCCTCCCCTCCATCCTCTCCGTGCGTCACTCTGACAATGACCATGTCCCTGTCCCCGCCATTGCCGTCCCCTTTCAGCTCCCCCCACAGCTCCACCTCTCCGCCGCCCTGGGGCTCCCTGACAAACACACTCCCGCCAGCCAGCACGCTCAGCTCCAGCTCTGTGGTGTCCTTCTTGGTGAATCTCAGCCTACAGACCTGCTTTTTTTTACTTTCCCTGGGCATCAGGGCCAGCCCGGCGGGACAGAGGGTGGAGGAGAGGCCCAGGACACGCCCTCCCTGCCCCAAGTAGGCCAGGAAACGGGCCTGGAGCTGTGGTGTGAGGGGCTCGTCTGCGGCCAGCACCAGGAGCATGGTGCTCTCCAGCCAAGGTTCGCTCAGAGCCTGCTGTGGTCTTAAAGGATAAACTATGTAGCTGTCCGTGTCAATGCACTCGGCCAAGAGCGAGTGTACTCTCTGGAACCTCTCCTGGCAGCCGCCGGTGTACACCAGCACATTGGGCGGCTTGCCACTGAGGTTGACCCTCCGGCTCCGGCCGGCGAAGCTCTCGCCCTCATCCTCAAACTCGTCCAATGTCTCGTCCCCACTGTCCAGGTCGGAGTCGTAGTCGTCCGGCAGGTCGGGAATGTTCTCAGCCGAGGCGTACTTGACGGAGAGAATGGTGCTATTCTCCAGCTCCAGGCACTCATGGCAGCTGGAGAGGTGGAGGTGGTGGCCGTGGCCCTCCATGTTGTGGTGGTTCCCAAGGGAATGGTCCTCCTTATCGTCTGATCCCAGCTCCTGTGTGCCTCGCAGGGGCTCTGAGCCTCTTCTCTCTCCTAACACTCTCTGCACCTCTGGAGGCAAGAGCAGGCTGCCCTTTCTATACTTAGTGTCTCCTCTGTCTATCTCCCACTCACAGGGGGAGGGCTCAGAGAGGACGATCTCTGTTTGTGTGTTGAGGGAGAGGGAAACAGTGTGTTTCTCACTCTCAGGCTGCCGATTCTCCAAAAGTTCCTCGAGTGCGGATTCTTTGAGAAGGACGGCTGTGGAAATATCACAAAGGGCAAAAGCTTTAGCACAGTTTGAATTGCAAAATGAGTGTCCTTTCTGTTTTACAGTGAGTGATTCTTTCCAAATTTCACAACTGATTTGGAAATGAGAACATGAAGCTCTAGAACGATCTTTCTGAAAATCTGAGACAGTATATATGGCTCTGTATTTACTCTTACATCTGCATGTATAATGCCAAAGCAGAGCACTCTTTTTCATTAATCAGTTACTACGCAAGAGTGTTGACAAAAATCTAATATGTAAAACAGATATAAATAAACATAGGACAGACATCAGTCATAGCAACAGAAAAGCAGACATTTTCAATCTAAAGCAAACTCACAGACTATCTTTGAAGGCACTAGTCCGTTGTCCAGCTGAAGGCGATCTTCCATAAACGCCACCCCGAGCCGGCTGAAGTTGTCAACACTGGCCTGGGCCACTGCCCTGAATGGCTGTCCTGGGCTGCAGGCCAGAGGGAGACAGTAGTCTGACCACTTCAGCACCTGAACAACACATTTAAGTACACAGATTAGCAGGAGTTCCTTACAGTGGACAGTCTAAAAGAAACAAGCAGACATTATAGACAGAGGAAGGGATCTCCTTACTTAATTCAACCAGAAAGTTGAACAGTTGGGATTGAATCAGTATTATTGAATTTTTCTTTCCTCTTACTTCTTCAAAGCATTCTTTCTACTTGTGATCCAAGGTCATTGACACATACATAAGAAAATGTATGCATGCATGCATGCGCGCACACACACACACACACACACACACACAGTTGTGTGCTAAAGACACATTGATATTAGGCAAAAAAATGTAGCTGAATTAATCCATCAAAGCTATCAAATGAGTCGCCTGCTCATCCTCATTACACTGTTTGTGTTTGAGGGAATGCCTGAAGGATCCCTAAATCCTCTCCAACCAAAAGTGCCACTCAAAGCCCCCAGTCTGCAATACTCTAGACTTCCTTTTAAAGCATGACTTCTAAAAGACAAAAAGCTTTCTCTTTCTTGGAGCCTCCACAAGGAGCACATCTTCATTGAGCCAAGCAGGGCTTCACATGGTGTGGTCACACTCAGACTTGAGGGACAATGGAGGGGAGGTGAACACTTGGCAGGAGAGACAAAGTGACTCTTCTCAGGTTCCAAACCTCTGAGAGCTCCCTCTCTCTCTCTGCCCCTACAAAGACATCTGTGCTGTGTCCCAATTCTCCACCCTTCTCTTTGTGCACTCACCCACATACATTCTTTTTTAAAGGACATTAACTAGTGTAAGAGAGGTGGTAGAAAACAATCCCATGTCGGGAAGTGCACAAGTTCATATTTCAGGAAAAGGGTAGAGGATAGTGAAGTAGCAATAGACGGCACCCTCTCTCTCTCTCTTTCTCACCCATTAACGCAAGCACTCACACCAACGCATGCACACACATTGTGCAGTATTACTACTGTGAAGTAAATCAAGTAACAGAGCCACAAGATTACAGTGGCAATGAGAAGGCAATCGGAGACTGAGGACAACATATGCCAGCAGCAAGTGATGGCTGTACTGTGGACCGAAGTGTGTCTAAGGTAAGGGTGCTAGAACTGTCACTCAACTTATCTGTACAAGACAGTGAAGTATTCTTTACTTCCAAGAAATACTTGTGATGCGTACTTTCTTATTGGACGTGTGAGGAGACTTGCTGCCCACTCTTTGTCCTGAGGTTGCCTCTATGATGAAAGCAATGTTCTCTATCCGTGGGCCACAAACCAGAGAGGACCCCAACAACAGAGTCCACTTGCTGAGGTCATCACATGCCTAGGAATACAGACAGACAACATACGGACTAAAGCATCTTAAGACAGTTAGTTTGATTAGTGAGACAATCTATGAAACTATACAAATGTCATTGAGACTGACATAATCTAGGTGTATGTGCATCCCGAGACTGTGAGAGATTGACTAGATTTAGTCGAATGAGATAAATGTCAAAAAGCTGTTCAATCATCATGCATGCACATTTCAGATCGGCGTTTATTCATCATGCATGCGATTAACTGACAGAACATGAGGGGTCATCATGACTACTACTGATATCATAGCCCTGAAGCAGGACGAGTGGTGCAACTACTCTTCTCGATTCAGGGCTACTGACATCCCCATCATAGCGGATTTAGCGTACTAGCCAATGCAGTCAGTTAGCTCATTCAAAGCTCGCTAGAACCAAGGCCCCGCACGCTAAGATAAACAACTAAAATGGCGTAACATCAGACAAGCTTGTCACCTGAGGTTCGGTAATATAAATAGCCTTGTCGCCCAACTTGAGAAAAACTGTATCCTCGGCCAGAGATGGACTGTGTTGCTTATTTAAACTTTGCTGCCAGGTCGGTTGTCCTTGCTGAAGCGACTTCCCCGGTGGATTCAAGGCACAGAACGTGAAACTACTGGTGCTTTTGCTCCCGCACAGTCTGCGCAAGGTGTTCCGAATGACCACCGTGTAGCACTTCTGAAAGCGCACCCAGAGGTAGACGTAGCACAGCGTTATTAGCATTTTCATTACATTTGGGAAGTTGTGTTTGAGCCAATTTGGCCTCTCCTCCGCGTAGACATTCACACAGGCGGCCTTACTGATGCTGCTTCCTTGTTGTTGAGGGGATTAACTCCGCCTACTAGCGGGTTAACCAACCAACGCGCCGGAGCAAACAGTTGAATTGTTAAACGCACCTCTATCATTAGAATCAGGTTGAGATTGCAACCCACTCCATTCCCTGCATAACCGTGTAACTTTCACTTTCACTGTCACGCCTTGTGTCACCATCACAGACATTGCGAATCATGAAATGGCGGACGCTAAAGCACCTTTCCGTGAGTAGAATAAAGGCAACAAAAGTTACTAACAATAGATATTGGCCTTACATTCGTTTTTGCCATTATAATCAATCACCCTGAAACTAGGATTGGCGTGTTTAACTAACTCATTAGTTTTCAGGATGTTGGTTCATAAAGTCGTATGAAATAAGAATAATTCCGCACTAACTGGAACCATAGTTTCTTTAATTCATAATAATAGCAGCAGTAAAACGGACGCGATAGATATGTTGTATTTAGTCAACAGTATTTAGTCAATGAAGGTTATTCAAAGAAGTCATGAACTGTTAGATGAAATAGGAAGTCATGTTAATCTTATATTGTAATATGATGAGGATAATATAGGTACCATAAGTGCATTCAAATGCATATACAGATCTCATAGAAAGTACTACCGTGCATTTTTTTATGTAGTTGGTGATGTTGATATGTATCCATCAATTAAAGCCACAAATGCACTTCTAGCAACAACAAATATGCCTTTTGTGTTTATTGTGGTTTGCAGGGCGCAGCAGCATCTCTATACCCCCTGACAGTGAGTGAAATAATCAACTATTTGTCTTATGAAATCGTATTCAGTATAAATTCCAAAAAGTGAATACTTGAATCAGGTTTTTCCTATTCATATTACAGTGTCTGAGGATCCTTCAGAGCTGAGGATTGTGCTGCTGGGCAGTAATGGCCCTGACAAGAGTGCTGTGGGAAACGCCATCCTACAGACGGAAGTCTTTGACGACAAATATGCACAAAATCATAGTCTGAGAATCACAGGAGAGATGGAGGGGAGAAAGATAGCTGTGATCAATACCCCAAACCTGTTAGATCCTCACATCTTACATGAGAAACTCTCAGAGGAGCTGCGATACTGTGTGTCTCAGTCTGCCCCTGGACCTCATGTGTTCCTACTGGTGCTGCAGCCTGAGGACTTCACACAAAAAGAGAGCAGCAGGTTAAAGTTTGTCCTAGAGTCTCTAAGTGAACAGACCATTGACTACTCAGTGGTGCTAACAACTTACAGAGATGGGGAGGAGCCTGCCATGATGCATGAAAATCACCCTCTGAGTCAGTTGATCATAGAATGTAGAGGGAGGCACATTCCCCTCATTCACCCCACTAAACTTGTGACAAGTATAGACCAGATTGTGAAAGAGAATGGAGGACGGTATCTCACCTGTGATCTGTTTGAACAAGCTACAAGTTCAATAACAGCAGGGAAAGAGAGCATGGTCTGTTTGAAACAAGAAGCATCAGTTCAGATGAATTTCGATAAAGTTCGAGAAGTTGGTAAGTAACTTAGCCATGACATAAACCATTGGCTAATGTCAAATGTTGATGATAAGTTGAGCCTTGCATGCAACCGACTGTATTAATGTTGCAATAATGGCTTATTAGCAAATGTTTTCTCCACTCCCTGGAGAAATTTGAAATGTTTAAATATCTTAAATTTACTGTATCAACTTTCAACCAGGATTGACTGCAATCAAGAACCAAATGACTGAATGTTCATACAGTGGAGTAAACTGTGGTGGGTAAAGTTCATTACTCTGTCATGTATTAGTTTACACAATGTTACATATTTTCTGTCTTATATATTTGTAATTGTATATGTTTACATAAATGACTGTGTAAATGTAATTTACAGTGCTTAGGATTGTGCTGCTGGGGAAGAGTGAGGACAAGAAGACGGCAGCTATTGAATTAATTCTGGGGAACAAGACCTATATGTCTCGTGTGCCTGGAATTGGTCAGGGCACCAAGGGGTATGTGAGAGGAAAACCCACAATTGTTGTAAAGACTCCAGACCTTTTTGCTCAACCTCTGACTGTGGAGGTCCTTAAGCAGGAGGTTAAGAGGTCTTTGTCTGTGTCAGCCCCAGGGCCAAATGGGCTCCTGCTGATTATGAAGCCGGAGGATTTCACAGAGAAGGACAGAGACAGATTGAGGTTGATCCTAAGCCTGTTTCCTAAAGAGGCCTTCAATCACTCAATTGTGCTTACATCACATGAGGGAGTGGAGAAAAATCAGTTTGTGTTGGAAATGATCAAAGAATGTGGAGGAAGACATCACAAAATGTCCCAAAAAGGGAGTGGCCACACACAATTAATAGACAAGATTGAAAAGATGATGATGGAGAATGATGGGAGATATCTCAGCTACAATGCAGAGACACAGGGTACCACGGCACCAAATACAGTACCTGACAATGCCAGCCCCCCTCCAAGACTAAACCTGGTGCTGTGTGGGAGGAGAGAAGCTGGGAAGACCTCATCAGCCAACGCCATACTGGGCCAGACCAGTATGTCCAGCTTAGAGTCCACCTCCTCAGTGTGTGTGAAGAGAGAGGGAGAGGTGTGTGGACGCCTGGTCACTCTGGTGGAGATGCCTGCTCTGTATGGAAGGAATCTCACTCTGGAGGAAATGATGTGTGAGACTCTCCGCTACGTCTCTCTCTGTGACCCTGGAGTCGATGCTTTCCTCCTGGTCGTTCCTGTGGGCCCACTCACTGATGAAGACAAAGGAGAATTAGAGATTATCCAGAACATGTTCAGCACTAGAGTCAATGTCATGGCTCTGTTAACACATGAATCTGATCCAACAGCCACACCTGTGATTGAATTCCTGGAGAATGAGGACATCCAGCAGCTTTTCCACCTCTGTGGTGGCAGATATGAGGTCTTTAACATCAAGGACATTGGTAACATTCCGCATGTCTCAAAGGTCCTGGAGAAGGTAGAAGAAATGATAGCTGATCGTGGCTCCACCTGCTTCACCATAGACAAGTGTGTGGAAGCTCTAGCTGAGAGGTTCAGAAAACTGCACGACTGTATCACCAGACAGAAGACTGGTAAGTAGAATTTATTGCTATTTTTGGTGGGGTGAACAGGATGTGATCCCTCTGCTACATGTATTATAGGATAATTATGCATTACGCATGCCCTTGATGTTGCACAGAAACTCACTGTCTAACAGCTCTGATGAATGTTACAATGACCTGGGACTAGTATCTAGTAGCATTTTGTCTGTCTGCCTCTTATCACTTTCCAGAAAGAGTTAACTCAGTTCTGGTAATAATATAATTATTGAGAGAAATCAAGCTATCGTGCACATTGTTCAGTTGTTTGTTTTCCAAAAAGAATTAAGCATTTAAAGTATCAACATTTTGCAGGTGATGGTAAAGACTTCAGCAAAGATTCCATGAGGATAGTGTTGATTGGCAAGACTGGCAGTGGAAAAAGTGCCACTGGAAACACTATCCTGAAAAGAAAAGTGTTTCCTTCAAAACCCAGCCTGAGCTCTGTGACCAAGTTTTGCCAGAAAGCAATGGGAGAGGTAGATGGCAGGTCTGTCACTGTGGTCGACACCCCAGGCCCGTTTGACACAACTCTCTCTAATGATTTAGTTCAGGAGGAGATTGTGAAATGTATCAGCCTTTTAGCTCCAGGACCTCATGTGTTCTTGCTGGTGCTACAGATTGGCAGGTTCACACAGGAAGAGAAAGATACATTACACCTCATCAAGAAGGCCTTTGGAAAAAATTCGGGAATATTCATCATTGTGATGTTCACCCGTGGAGATGACCTAGGAGACCAGTCAATTGAGAAGTACATTGCAGAGGACGATTTCGCCCAAAAACTGATCCAAGACTGTGGAGGGAGATGTCATGTCTTTAATAACAAAGACGAAGGCAACCACACTCAGGTCAGTGAACTGTTGAAGAAGATAGATGACATGGTGATGAAGAATGGAGGGGGCTGTTACACCAATGAAATGTTCCAGGAGGCGGAGGCCGCCATTCAACAGGAAATGGACAAGATACTGAAGGATAAGGAAGAGGAAATGCAGAAAGAGAGAGAGACGCTGAAAATAAAACATGAAGAAGAAATTAAAGAGATGAAAAGAAGGATGGATGAAGAGAGATGTCATGTTGAGAGGGAACGAAAACATAAACAGGATGAGCTGAAACAAAAGGAGGCGTACATACAGAAATTACGTACAGAAAGAGATGAAAAAGAGCAAGCTGAAAAAGAAAAAAGAGATGAAGAAGAGATGAAACGCTCACATTGGGAGAAAACAATTAAAGATATGGAAGAGACTCAGAAAAGACAACTAGAGGTTTGGAAAAAAGACCAACAGAAAAGAGAGCAGGAGGAGAGTGATAGGGTAGAAAGGGAGCAGAAAGAGTGGCAAGAAAGGTTAAC
Source organism: Argentina silus (assembly GCF_951799395.1). NCBI lineage: Eukaryota > Metazoa > Chordata > Actinopteri > Argentiniformes > Argentinidae > Argentina > Argentina silus. The sequence goes on along the minus strand of NC_139656.1, from coordinate 28,011,694 downwards.
CAAAGAAAAGGCTGAATTTAAAAAGAAACAGAAAGAAGACAAAAGGAGGAAAGATGAGGAAGAGAAGGAGAGGCGGGAACTTGATGAACAGAAGAAAGAAGAATTGTCAATAAAAATTAAAGAGGCAGAGACAGGCAAAAAGGAAGTGCAAAAGGAATTGATGAAGAAGTCACAGGAATGGGAGCAAGAACGTCATGAGGCACAAAGGAGAAAGGAGGTTGAGGACAGGGAGAGAGAAAAACAGAAAATAAAGGAATGGTCTCACAAACAGATGCAAATGAAGGAAGACTTTGACAGAGAGAAGCAGGCAGTGAAGCAAGTACAAGAAAAAGAAGAAAATCTAAGGAAAATACAAGAGCAGAAAAATAGAGATTTGATTGAGGAACAGAGGAGAGAGAAAGAGAAATGGGAGCTGGAAAAGAAAAAGGACCAAGAAAGAAGAGATGAAGAGGATTCTAAAAGACGAAAGGAGGAGGGGGAAAGATTAAAGAAACTCCAAGAAGAATTTGAACGAGAGAAGGAAGAAGAACATTTGAGAAGAAAGACAGAGGATAAGACCAGGAGAGAACAAGAGGAGAAGGAGCGCATAGAAATGGTGGAAAGGTATGAACAAAATATAAAAGACATGAGAAAGAAATATGAGGAAGAGGCCAGACAACAAGCTGAGGAGTACAATGACTTCAGAAAGAAATACACAGAGGAGTACAAAGCCCTGATGGAACAACATTTCATGGAAGTGAGAGAACTAAAGGCAAAACATAATCAAGAGTATCAGCGATTAGGCAATCTTTCAAAACATAAAGAAGACCAATTGAAGGGCAACGTGACAGCTTTAAAAGACATGCATGAAATTGCAGAGAAACAATCGGAAAGTGACAAGAAAATAATGCAGGAACAGATAGAAGATATGAAAGAATTAGAAAAAAAACAGCAACAAGATTATGATGAATTGAAAAAGAAATATGACAGAAAATGTGTTGTTCAGTGATAACGCCACAAATCAACCTGTTAGAATTGATCACTGTCAGAGCAAAAATACGCGGTATTTCCTATTCATGTTGTTTCTCGACATGTGGCCAAATCAGATGTACAGTATATGGATATAGCAATACATTTTAAAGGTACATCATATGTTTTGTGTTCATCTGTGATAATTCCCCCAATCAACCTGCAAAAATCAGTCAGTCAGAGCACATACAAGTTGACGTATGTAATGTAAAATATCTCTTCTTTATGTTATCATGTACTCTAAGCCATCCTATCACATGTACTGTACATGTCACAGGTTTGATCAATTGTCACTGTAATTCTACTGGATTGTTCATAAATGAGTGATTAAACTGTGACTTTCTGTTTTGAGCTATGCCTGTCCACAGGAGAATGATGCAGTCCAGATGTATGGTGGTTTCATATTTGGCTATCGAGCATGAGGCGGTGGGTTCATAAAGAAGATGGAGCCCTACCTCATGGGCTGCATCACTTCCTGTGTATCTTAATGTTCTGATTTCTGTTTGTTTTGAAGTTTTAATCAATATATGGTCATCTTTCTTATGATTAAAGCAAACTCTTGATGTACAGTAAACAGTTTAGGACTTTCTAACTGCTGTACAGAAGCTTGATACTTTATTGATTGATTATAATTGATCATTAATATTCACTTGAATACAAATCGCCGAATACAAATGAATATTCACTTTTAAGATGTTCGGCCAATCAGATATCAGGGGAATAATAAAAATAATTAATTAGTTGAAACAATAAAGAATCATTCTGACAAATTTATTTTTTTGTTGTCATATAGATTGAATTTTATGTTGTTGTTTGTTTGATAATTTACTTTGGAATGAAGGTTATGTATGAATACAAAAAAATGCAAAACAAAAACACTTATTTGATACTTTGCTATTTATACCTTTCAAGGGTGTAATAAAATATTCTAATATTCCAATTAGGAAAACATTAAAGAGGGGTTTTTACCCATGAATTAAATTGTATGGATGTACAATTTTCCCAACAAAATGAACAAATTCACAATGTATTGGCGGTCACTGTGTGTTTGTAAAATGAAAAAGAGGGGTGTACTACAAAGCCAGCTAAGGCTGTTTAGCGAGCAAACTTTGACCAAATTGAGCTCCCCCTCGGGATAACCTACGTCTCGAAGGTGGCTACGCAAAACTACGAGCAGATAGTTCATCAGCCAAATCATCGGCCAAATGTGAGTTCATTAATATATACAAAAATGTATCGTTTTGTAGCCTGTTAGAAATTATTTTTTATAAAAACAGTTTATTATTGCTATAAGAAAAATACATTACTGCAGTGTGCTAAATTTACTAATGTGATGGCCTGTTGATAAATGAGAGATGAATCAAGCATGTGGTACGTTGGATTAATACATGGAGAGGTTAGGGTCAGGTCATCAAGATGGATGTTGCAACACACGCATAACACAAGAATGATGTAATGGAAAAATACTAGGCTAGGAAAGGACAAATCAGAGTAGGTATATGTTTTCTTCAGCAGGGCAATATCTCTGGATGGAATGGATCGGCGATATCTCTACCTGGAACGGATCGGGTGTCAAGGGGGTGTGACCAGCCCATACACCAACGAGGGAGAGTCAAGTCTAAACCACGGCTCCTCCCCAACCAAATAGCCAATCACAATCACTTTGTTTACTGTAAATGCTTTGTGTGACTTTTTGAATATCCATTTTTGGAATGTTGGTTACAGATTAACAGCTTGCTGACTGTGATTTTCTTCGCCAAAAGTGGTCCTTGTACAAGCCTAGAATTCTGACATATAAATAAATAGCTAAAAGTAAGAAGTAGTTTATCTTCTCCTTCAAATAAACAAACACTATTTTATGATAGAAGCTACTGAAGCTGCTAAACGAATCAGCACAAACACTTGTGAGTCAAACTACATTCACAGCGGTTGCGATTTCATTTTTAGACATCGCTTGCACCTCCTCCGACACAACCTAGGTGTTAGCCGATCCAGCAGTTAGCGAGCATGACATTCTCACCACCGATTGGTACGTCGCCTAAGTCTCTGTGAAAATGATCACGAAATAGAGCTGCTTCCTTTTCTGATCTTGTCGTCCAACTGTTAAATCGCTCAGATCACCGGATGTCGCTGACATAACGACTGATCTCCAGCCGTTTCGCCGCTGGCGTCTAATTCTGGTGTGAATGTACTGGAGCGAACGGCGGGGTAGAGAAGTTTGCCCTAAGCGGGTATCGAACTCACGACCTTGCGCTTACAAACCGGCCGCGCACGCTACAACACCAGGAGAATTAATTCCCTTGGCGGACCTGCTTAACGGGCCTTACAACGTTGTTGTAGTTTGTGTTGTTGGATGTATTTTTCAGATAGCTAGACAAGCTTTGCTAGCCTAACTAAAATAGTTGGTTGAAGGCGTGGCACGTTCCACTTGGCATGTTTCAAACAGTCCGACACTGCACGTCCATTTCGAGGGGTTATATTCTTAATAGGGAGGATGTTGTTTGGAACTTACAACTTAATTTTGCTGTGGTGGCAGATTTCCTTTTCTGGTTGTCATGACTGTCCAAATTTCGACCATCACTGCCTGGGAAGATGCCCATAGACTTGTGACATTCCTGCCATTTGTGTTGTTCAAAATGAACCATCATACTATTTGGTATAGGTTCTCTGATAATATGACCATCATTATATAGGCTAGCGGGTGCAAGTGGTGTAATAATGCGGTAGCTGTCTCACTTCACCTGCCTGTGCATCGCTCGCACAATGGCTGACGTTTTAAGATGTCAGCCAGCGTCATATTTATTATTAAGCCATGTTGAAAGGGTAAAAAAAAAAAATCCCATGATAAAGACGAGATGACGAGACAAAATGCCCTTAAAAAAACGATAACTATTAACTATTTAAATGTTAGTTGACGAAAACATGACGAGACAAAAATCCCACATGAACATTGAGTTTGCCATGAAGCTTTATTTGGTCCAATCCGTTGCCATCCTCAATTGCAATCCTGAACACCTTTCAGGAGGTAAGACATAGGCCAACAATAGTGGCTACAACGCACTATGATTCTGGACTCTGGTTGGCTAACAACCTCTTTGTCCTGCCTTCATTGGTTATTCGTGTGGTCTGTCATTTTCGCTAACCCGGAAGTCGTTTACAGTTTGAAATTAAATTGAGATGATTTTTTGGGGGGATTTGCCTTCATATTCTGAGTTGATTGTTGCTACATCGCAAAGAGATAAAAGGAAAGTAGACTCAAAGCTGGTTTCGGCTTATGTTTTTTCAGAAAATAACATGCAATGGTGTTCAATATTAATCATTGTGAAATGGTGTTAATACAACTTTATCAAATAATCATATTTTTTAAAATTGATTGGTTGATGATAGTAGTAATGAGTCGGCAGAGCATGGGGAGACAGGCTTTAACCATTCCTGTGGACATAGGGTCTAGATTGCAGGTTTTAGGCCGCATGTTGGATATAAGTTTGCTAACAGAGATAACATCAACAGGGGTAAAGGCCAGGGACGGACTGGGACTACAAAACGACCCTAGACTTTCACCCGCCCCGCTGATAAAGAATACCATCACAGAGAGGCCTACTGCTAGTGTGAGACAGTGCTACTACAGAACACACACTGTCAACGTAATTGCACTACACTAGAGCCCTGCGCGGGACTGTTTTCTTCATCCCGCTCCCGCCCGCTCTCACTGAATTTCTGACCATTACCGCCCGCGACCGCAGGGTGCGTGTTACACTCCCGCCCGCTCCCGCAGTGTGTATGTCCACTCCCGCCCTTGTCCGCAAAACTCTGAGAATTTCTGCCCGCACAATAATAGAGATGCATCTTCTCCCGTCCCGCAGGACCACATCATTAACCACATCATTAACAGTGATCTCCATTGTCGCTAGCCTAGACTACATCCCGATCCTGCAGTGTTTTTTTAGCCGCCCGTTCCCGCCCGCAGCAAAGTTCAAACCGCCCGCTCCCGCGAGATTTGCGTTGGGTCCCCCGGCGGGACCCAATCCCAATGCAGCCCTCTACACTACACCACATTCCACATTAGTTTACTCTCCAGCACCTGACCAGAGGAGGATGGGTCCCTCTGGAGTCAGGTTCCTCTCAAGGTTTCTTCCTCTGAGGGAGTTTTTTCTTGTCACTGTGCCCTATATTTCTCTCCCCTCTGGGAGTTTTTTCCTTGGCGTACTCCTGGGGGTCTCTGATTTAGTGTTAGATCATATTGTTTATATTGTTTAGTATTATTTTGTTGTGAAGCACTTTGTAAAAAGCACTATACAAATAAGCTTGATTGATTGATTGATTGATTGATTGATTGATTGATACAACAGAACACACACTGACAAAGTAGTACCAAAGACAGAACTGTGAACCAGATGCGGCCAGCATTAATGTTACAGCAGATGTAGGCCTAAACGGGCCGTTGGTAAACAACATATGCGAAATATGCTCGAGGTTAGTGACAACAATTCTACCTCTTTCCAACCGGTATCTTTTAAGGAGCTCTGCTTTGTGAACAGATTGTAAAACATCTCTCCTCTCCTGAAATGTGCGTGCACACTGTGCGTGTAGCCATCTATTGGTAACTCATACGTTAGGAGTTATAATAACCTTTATAAGAATCTTGATAACTTGCTTGCATTCATATAATATTAAAAGTAGCATCACTCTCTGAATGTTCCACCACCTACTCTGAGAGGCTTGATAACTACCAGCTCTGATGCGCAAACGCTAGTCTCGAGCAATCCGTCCAGGGAGCAAGCAATTCGTGTCTGGCCCCGCGAGACTAGACAAACAACGAGAGACCAACAGAGAGCTCCCTGGTGTAAGCAGAGTGCGTAATTGAGGGGGCAAAAATTATTGGGAGGGCATTAAACCTAATGCCCCCCCACCCCTCCCGTTCAAGTGAACGGCCTAGATGAGGAAACCTTGATAAATAGCATACCTGAACGTGTCCTCCTCAGTTCAGGTTTGAAGTTTCAAGGCAGGTCAGTCGAGGATATAAGATGCTCCCTCTCGGTCGGGACGCTCAGACCCCTTCTCTCACTATGAAAGCGCAAGCAACAAGACGCATGCAAAGATGCGGGGAGTCCGATGCGCCACTCAAGTAGGATTGCTTTATCTTTCTGTCTCCGTTGGAACTTCCAAACACATACAAATAACTTCGATTAACTGTAAGTTAATGCATTTTTCTCCTAATTTTGCAGTTGCTCGGTGATATGGAGACCATGGATCTCCTGTCTCAGAGAAACTTGTGACCGTAAAGAAGTAAGGACACTTTGCCTTTTCTTTTGCAACTGCCTCTTCAATTAGATTACGATGGAGGCTTGTAACTCAATAAACTAACCGCATCACAGCAACCTGTATTTTGTAAACAACCATACTGTGTGCTCTGACTACTAGTCTTCTATGCTCTTTGTCTTCTATCAATTGATATCAATTCAGGGTTGAAAATAGAAAGTTGAAATAGAGTTTTGATGTTATGGTTTAATTAATATGCCTGTTTGTCCAGTTTATGCTGGGGGCTGCAACTCCAACAATCCAAGAAATGGCGAAAGGTGTCCATGGATTCCAGCATCCTGTCAGGTTTGTAGACTGTGAGAAGCAATACAGATTTAGTGTATTATGATAAAAAACTTGGGCTAATTTTGCCTATTGGAAATTTGATGGGAATCTGTAACATGTAGATTGTGGACACAATATGATTTTCAATTTGTTTAACAACTATATTTATATATTTATCTAATCCACAGAGTCTATGTGCCAAAGTCCAGGACCCAAGAATATCTGTCTCATTTGGGAAGAAAGGTTCTGGCTAGTTTCCCTGTCCAAGCCACTCTCCACTTCTACAACGACGACTCCAGCTCTGAGGAGGAGGATGATGAAGATATAGAAGAGGAAGAGCGGATGGCTCCTTCACACGGTCTGGACCACAGGATCCATGCACTCAGTTCAGAGACGCAGCTGGTCCCTACTGTTTTGGAAACAAGCAAGGGTGAGTGGACCAGGGAGACAGACAGGTCACAGTAGATGTGCTGGTGCTTCCGTGGTGAGGCATGTAGTATGAGGCCCAGCGTGATAACCTGAGACAGCCACAGGAAGCTGGGAAGGGCCAGGTCACGGCCTGCATATGTCCCTGCAGAGGTGATACTGTTTACACCTGTGCAGTGTCAACAAACCTTTAACCCGGATATGGCCAATTTTCCCTCACAACTCTCTGGGTTCTCTAGGCCTTACAAAGCAAACTCAACTCAGTGTGACTGTCATTGATCCTTCTCTATTTGTCTGTACTTATATCTGAAACTATCATATGTACTGTCAATGTTATGTATCTAGCATCCTTTTTAATGTATTACACATTGTGTATAATTGCAGCATATTGGATGGTTAGATGGTCCAATTGTAAAGAGTGTATGTAGATAGGTTTTTGCAGATGTAATATTCTTAGCGTGAGTGAATATGTGTGGTTATGGATTCATTTTAAGATGTATGTCAGCATTGTGTTGTGTTAATTTCTGTTAATATTTTTGTCATAAGTATTGTAAATAAAATAAAAATGAAAATCTAACCGTGATTTCCAAATGTTGTCATTTTCCTGAGCTTGTTGTGGACCATACCATTTTTCTACCCAAAATACATTTGGGTCAGGATATAATCTACCTGTACTGAAAGAGATCATGGAAGAGAAATATTGCCAATTGTCATATCAAAGTTGAGCAAAGACCTTATTGCAGGTGTGCTATGACTCATTCCAATGAATTTGCAAAATGTGGGAACAAAATCACTCTTATCATCCTATGAAATGGGGAGATAGCTACCACTCCATTATATCCACCAGTTTCCAGGTTTAGTTAAAATCTTTCTCCCCGTGTTAACAATCTTCTTCAGGACAGACCTAATTGATTAACATTATTCATACTGTTCAAAATAGAATAGTTCTGACCAATTCTCATCTTTAATCTTAGAAAACACTGCATTTGGAAGAAACTTTGGGGAGAAATGGCAGCTTCAGTGCAGTTCAGAGCCAGCTTCACTTTTTCTGTTGTCTGAATTTGTGAAGGAAGACAAACGCCTGTCCAAATGGAGTCAAGTGGCTTAAACCTGTCAACTCCAGGCCTTAGGGTCATAGGCCCCTCTAACCACACGGACAAGCCACTACAAGCCAATGCCACCAGGAAGAGACAGAACCATGAGGAAGGTGGAAAAAAGAAGATACTAATTACATGAATTGAGCAGTGGAGGCTGGTGGAGGTAGAAATCGGAGAACAGGCTCATTGTAATGCATGGAATGGAATCAGGAAGGGTATCAACATATTCCTCATTCCATTCCATGCATTACAATGAGTGTGTCCTCCGATTTCTGCCTCCGCCAGCCTCCCCTGGAACCCTAAAGCTGGTTATGTCAACTTGCTTTAGTCTGTGCTACACAAATACATTTCTATTACGATTATGAATTGTATTCTATCAATGACTTTCTAAAACAAAGTTTGATTAGTGTCACACATAAATCATATAGAAATGGGTAATGGGTGAGAAAGGGAAAGAATTTCTGAGCTCCTACATTGCATATTTCTCCATAATCTAAGGAATCAGTTTGAGGTTAGTTGGTTAAAAGATAGAGATTGGTCACTCACTAATCACTTCTAATGACACTGGGTCCAGTGATCAAAGCCTGGGCTGAAGGGTGAGCCTGGGGGCATGTTGAGCCCTCAGCAGACTGTCCAGCATGGCCCTTAGCCCTTCCCTGTCCTCACCCCCCCCCCCCCCAACAGGGAGTGGTAGTGGGCTCTCCATCATCAGGCCCAGTTTGGTTTACAAGCAGGGTTTCAAGGCCTGGTGGCCTGCCAGAGGTTAAACACTGGCCATCCATCTGATCCCACCCCCTGTTTGTTTATGATGGTTTATCTGTGGGAGTGTGGAGGGGCTGGCTGAAGTGGACGGCTGACCTGTCTGGAGGACTGGCTGGGAACAGGCTAGGGCTGAGGGGGGAGGGGGGAGGGGGGGATGGAGTGGCCGGGTGGCTTGGTTTGGCGAGTCTGGTCACTGAGGTGGGCAGCAGACTGATTGAGAAGTCTCGGCGAAATCCTGAAGATGAGGAGATAGTGAGGTGACCGTTTCACTTGCAGTCTGATGAGTTCATGAGGTCACAAACTCACTGACCTGACCACCTGCACAGGTTGACATATCAGGCACAAGCACACATTTTTTCCTTCTTCCAAATTGCTTAAGCACCACATTATCATTATTAAACCTTTATTTAACCAGGATAAAAAACCCATTGAGATAAAATCTCTTTTACAAGGGAGACCTAGCCAAGAAGGCAGCAAAGTTACACATCGATTACATGACAATAATATACAACACAATACATACAATATGATACAATATAATACAAAGTAAAAGCTACTATCCACACATCAACGGAAAAGGTTGTATATATACAAATACTGTGTAACACATGCAGACAAGTAGGCACTAAGACATGACAAATTGTTATGCATTGTAGCAGGAGCAGTTTGTGGTAAAGACTTCTGTTAGCTTTTGTTTAAAACTGGTTAGGGAGATGAGGGAGTCGAGATTAAGTCTGGCCTGCAGGTCATTCTAAGACCAAGGGCCGTAATAAAATAGACTCCTTTTTCCAGCCTCAGTCCGCACAGGTGGCACCTTTGAGTGTAGCTAATTATTAGATCTAAGATCGTGGGGCGCTTGGTGGCGTAGCACACTAATGCACATGCCACGTAATCGCAAGGTTCCTGGTTCGATTACGACCCTTGACATATCTTGCATGTCATCCCTCCTCTCTCTCACCCATCCTTCCTGTCAATCTCTACTGTCTCTATCCCAATAAAGCAGAAATGCCCTAAAACGATCTAAGATTGTAGGTGTTTTGTATGAATACGAACTTAGAGCTTATGTAATGGAATAGAATGGCCTTATACATTAAAATATACCATTGCTACATCCTACACATAGCAAGTGAAGACCATCCGACCAGATTGTACAATGTGCAGTGATGAATCCTGTCGCCTGAATTTGAAATATATCTCAAAGCAGCTTGATAAAGTGGGTTGAGTTTGGACACAGTAGTTGGTCAAGCAAATCTGTAAATGGTGTCACCATAGTCTAGCTGAGACAGGAATGGGCCTGTAACCAGTTGTTTATGAGAAGATGGTGAGAAACATGACTTTAATCTATATAAAAAACCCAGCATGAACTTGAGTTTCTTAGTTAGAGCTCCAATATGATGTTTAAAATTAAGATTTCTTTTTTTTTTTTTTATCAAAATTGGTGAATGTAGTTTCACCAAGACAAATCGAGTTGCAAGATTAGATTCTGGGTTATGGGATTAGTACATATAATGCCCTATCACAGGTGGTTTATCACTGTTTAGAAACATACTTCATTGATTAGCTTTCAACAGTGATCTTCACACGCACAATCTTTGCAGTGCAAATGTTACCCTGTTATTCTACAAAGCAATTTCCAAAGGCATTTTCATCTGTCAGCCGTAAACGGCCATGACTGATCATCATGAGAGGTTGAAGAGCAGATGATGTGGGAACTGCTGTGGTCACCTGTCCAGGGTTCATCTGCAAGTCAAATCTTTGTCCTGTCACACAGAGGTGATGGAAAAGGTGCATCTAAAACCTCTGCAAACTCCCATGGTGAGGAAAGATGTCAGTTATGGCCACAAAACTGCCCCCGGATTGCCCTGAGCATTCAAATAAGACTGCTGGCTCAATCAAGTGGATGTTATGTAATCATTGTATGAATCATGTTGCAGACTGCTACAACATTTAATTAATAGGCCAATCAGCGATGAGCTGCGCAACAAAGTAATCCAATTTTGACTTGACAAACTTTGACTTGATTTGACTTACGTTATGGAGGACTTTGGAGGGGTCCCTTAAATAGTCTAAAATAATATCCAGAAATTACCCCATTGGACAGAAAAGGGCACACCTTCCCATACCCAGGTGAATCAGCTGATTTTGCCAAAGTTTGTTAGCCTAAAGCTAAGGATTGTCTGGTTTAATGTGGCAAGAAATGTATTTATATTATATCATAAGAGTATAATAACTATACAGTCAACACGAAAAAAGAGTTGCAATTAAACTTGCATAGTGTAAGTAAGTATTACAAGATTAAATTGCAAAAGGTCAGACAGAGATCATTCAATTTCTCTGTCACGGTTTGCTTTGTAACACCATGTTTCCACATGAAAATATAGCACTTGATTTCCATGACATATCTGCAGTGCTGAAGGAAAGACATTCCATTAGAACTGCATTACCTGTTTTTAAACATGATTTGACACAATACAACATATGTTCACAGTGTACTATGACAACAAACTGGAACCCTAACCTTAAAGTAATTGGTCCTTGTTGTTATACGGTCAGACAGTTATTCTACTGTCACTAGGCTGTTTAGAGGACATATTCGTCATCAAGGATGTACTTTCGTTATGGGAACTTGATTTTGTTTTTATTTATGTTTTATACAGTGGTAAGGGGGTGGTGGATGACAAAAACAACCCAAAACATATTGGAAGTGAAAAAACAATGTATAACCCACAGTGATTGCTTAATAAATAAAACATCAATTGGCAATTTGTTCATTTTCTTGCTCATCATCACTGAGGCGATAAATAGAAGATTCTGTTCACTTGACTTATGGAGACATCCTTTAATCTGGGTATCGCCCCCTTCTGGCAGTCATCCATCCGTTGACCCTTGGCATAAATATCTGACAAAGACAAATGCAAAAGTTACAGTAAAGAACGGTGACAAATAATGACAGATATTAATTGAACCTACTAGAAATTGCAATCTATCTTTTAATAGCCTGAATAACCTGACTAACTGCATTTCAGTGGAATTAACTGAACATGATAAGGTAAGGAAATACATCTACAGCTTTGTTTGCAAGGTCTGGTTTGATGAAATCCGATGATACAGGGTTATGAATAATGGGTTCATATGAGATAGGAAAGTGGAAGGAAAAAACAGGTGGTCCAATTATTAGCAGATAATACAAACAAAAACAAAGAGGAGAAGTATAGGGTACAGGTGTTAACAACAAAGTTCCATTTTCAAAACAATAATAATGGAACAGACACCAATAATCACATAACACTAACAGTTACATTTAGAAATGAGTTACTATTTGCAATGCGTTTCACAAAACTGTAACTTGTTGCATGTGTATATCTTATGGACCACAGAAATAGTGGACCACAGAAATAATCTTCCGCCGTAGACTGAAGACCCATCTCTTCAGGCTACATCTTGACTGTCCCTCCTAAAACCTATTCACCCCCCTGTATGGTTTCTCTACTGTAAATATTAATAATAATAAAAAAAATAAAAAAAGTAATCCTTCCTGCTTCTAACATTGTGACTGCCAATGGCCCCTGGTCCTAGCATAGATCTTTGCTTAGGATGACTGATGTACAGTGCCTTCAAAGTATTCAGACCCTTTCACTTTTTCCACATTTTGTTGTGTTATAGACTCAATCAATCCACACACAATACCCCAGAATGACAAAGCGAAAACAGGTTTTTAGAAATTTCTGTAAATGTAAAATCATTGAAATACAGAAATACCTCATGTCCATAAGTATTCAGACCCTTTGCTATGACACTCTTAAAATTAGCTAAAATGCAAAAATGTCATCAACAAATCACTCAACAAGTTAAATTGAGTCCATCTTAATGCAAAGATAATAGTTAATGTAATTTTGGAATTAATATCTTTATTTTTAGGTCTCTGATTTGCATAGGAATCAATTACACACTGTGTAGATTAGGATGTCACTACCAACTCAGCAAATTTCATAATTTTCTCTTAATCCTGACACTCCCCAGTTCCTGCCAGTCACAAACATACCCATAACTTGATGCAGCTACCACTATTCTTCACACAAGAGATGGTGCAGAAACTGCATTGCATGTGCTGGATTTGCACCAAACTTAATGCTTTGTAGTCAAACCAAATAAACACATTTCCAGCCACTTTCTTTGCTGTATCACTTGAATTGATTGTTGCAAACACAATTATGGATATGAGATAGATTATTTTCCATTAAAGGATTCTTTTTGGCCACTTGGTTATAGACCAATTTTGTAGAGTGACTGAGATGATGTTGTCCCATCGTGCATTTTCCTCTCCACCATTCAACTTTGTAGATTTTTGTAAGTCTCCCCAGGCCTCAGGGTCGCATTCCTGAGCAGTTTTGTTCCTCTCCATTTGCTCAGTTTATAATGACAACCTGATCCACATAGTGTGTAATTGACTCCTATGCAAATTATAGACCCTATGAAAACAAAGATATTAATTCCAAAATGACATGAACTATTATCCTTGCATTAAGATGGACTCAATTCAACTTATTTGTTGATGGCATTTTTGCATTTTAGCTAATTTTACAAAGGGTCTGAATACTTGGGTATGAGGTATTTCTGTATTTCAATTTTTTATAAATTTACTGACATTTCTAAAAACCTGTTTTCGCTTTGTCATTCTGGGGTATTGTGTGTGGATTCTTTTAATTTCATCCATTTTAAATTGAGTCTATAACACAACAAAATGTGGAAAAAGTGAAGGGGTCTAAATACTTTCTGAAGGCACTGTATAGATGATTCACTTACTTTAGACAAATGTACTTGTTGTAAGTCGCTTTGGATAAAGGCGTCTGCTAAATGTCATAAATGTAAATAACCTTGTTAGTAACATGTTTGTCCTACGGCTGCTGTATTCCTCATGTTTTTGGTCATATCAGATATTTTTGTTTGTTTCAGGTCAACTGTGTACAATGTTTTTATTTTATTAAGTAGGTTTTTGAGTGAGGCAGTCCCCCGTTTACATTTGATTGGATAGAGATAGTGAAGAAAGACAGGAAAGGGTATGTCAGCAGGGCATGGGCCTGATTCGAACCCGTGGTGCTAGACCACTGGACCACCCCAGGCCACGACTGTGTACAATGTTACCCATGAGCGACAGACAGAAGTCTACCTGTGATGTTGTCAACTGAGCTAAGTGGAGCTGTGTTCATCATGTTCACCCCAAACAGCATCACCAGACAGATAGCCAATGCAGCCAGCAGATAGATTGGCACAGCGAGTGCCCAATATCTAGAGAAGAGGGACATAACAAAATCTTGAAAACTCATGAACATTATGGGTGATACACGACAGATCAAAAGAGTACAATATTGAAAGGTAAACACAGGGGAGTATTTAGGAGACATATTGTGGTTGAAGACGTGTGGTTTCAAAGAGTAATAATCTAGCTAAACATTGACAATACAAAGTCTCCTCTCTTCTATACTCCTGTTTTCTATTTTGTATAATCCAAGTGGAATCTATGTCACTTTAACTGTGATACACTGATTTATTGTTTTTCTACAACAACAACAACTATTCAGTGTAAGAATCATACAAAACTCTAGATCATTTCACTTACTTTTGAGGCCAGTAAGTTAGCCCGATTGAATGAAGCCATTCCTCTGGAATATACGCCCACACCAAATACAAAACTGGGGAGATAACATGAAAGCATCACACATACATTAGAGTATCGTCAAAATGTTACGACATAGCTTTGAACTAAGACAAACTTACAGAAAATTCTGACATTCAAAGCTTGTAATGGACACATTATTGAGACTTACAAAAGCCAAATTGTGAACCAAGGAAGAGAACAAATCCATAGATGGCCCTCTCTGGTAGGGGAGAGGGAGAATTTTCCACCATGATCTGAATCCACAGAAAAAATATATGACAAAATGAATATGCAGTCAAATGAGATTGGTCAGTGTAAAAATCTATGGTAACAACCGCAAGTTCAGGGTGTTTTAACTTGACAGCACGCTATGTCAACCTGCGTTGGTTTACATAGGCTATAGTATTTCCTAAATATGTGTATTGATTAGAAATACATTAGGATTAGCTCATGAATGTGTTATAAATACTTTACGTTAGCGTCCATTCAAATAAGATGTTACCAAACAACCGAGCTGAATTGTACGGTTATTGTGCATTGCCCTGAATCATAACTAGTGGTACAGTGTATACCGGGTTATCAATTACCAATCAATTACTAATATTCACCACAACGACAGCATGCTTCGTTCCAAGATAAGCGGACGCTTTCGAGATCCCGGGCAGGACGGCTCAGAAATATCTATCAAGCCTCCTTCCGCACATCCCTGGTCTCTGCAGCACAAGCACCCATCTTTGTTAGGGGAATTCCTGTGTGTGTAGTTTATAAATCATGTGACTTACAGGACAGGAAAGCGCTTCCCCCTGTGGTAAACTGAACATGTTGCTACTCGCTAGCTGAAGGAAGCGAGTGCTCTATTTCTCAGTCTGACGAAGTCAACACGACAGGCAGGCAGGTAGGTGGGTGAATGCATTGTTCCCTATTTCCTTTGAATTTGGCCTTTTCTTTTTTTTAAACTAACGTTAGTGTTTTTCCAAGCATCCACTGACGTTAGGCTCTCTGCGTAATCAAAACGCGTATATTTATCAGCCGTATGTAAACAAATAGGTATCTGACACTAAAACTAGCTTAACAAACATGTAGGTGAGGCTCTGACTGCGTGCCAGCCAGGCAGAGTTCAAGGTTTTCGCCCCCGCTGTAGTCGCACAATGCCCAGCGACATACTACGATATAAAACGACAGGAGCCATATTTGCTCAGGGTGGGAACTAAATCAGATAAGTTAGCTTGCTAGCTAGCTATCAATGTACATGCGAGTCGCCAACTAGCGCTAGCTAACTTTATTAGTTTGTTCATGAAGCCTATATTTGCATAACTGAAGTTCCTGTCTAAACTTGGCGAACGTAAGTTGTCTTACCTCAGAACTGCACTCAAGTTAGCTATGCAGGTAGCTAGCTTACTTATTAGCTAGTTAGGTACTTGGTAACAGTTAACGTTAGATAGCTGGCTAAATGTCTTTCTGCGTATGTTGTAGACTTCCCCAAAATGTCTGACTCTGACTCTGGTCCGGAGCTGGCGGACACCGACGACATCACTCTCGGGGCGAAACTTGTAAGTACTACAAAGCAGGCTGTTGCTCTGACGTGTCCTTACGAACTTAGTTAAGTAATGTAACATACGTGTGTACCTATTATGCAGCTGTGTTGGCTGTATGTCAGGTGTTTATAAACGAGCTAATCAAGTTCTCCCCACTAGATCTATGCGAAAAACAATCCATTTATAGCCCTTCAACCTCCAGGTAAGTACTTTGTGGTGTGAAAACTCCAGGTGTTTTGTTTTATTATGTATTTATGTATATTTCTCATCAAAGTGAATTATTAAAATGATTGAGAAATGTGTTCTTACTCTGTGCCTGTTTTTGTCACAGAGGTTATTTATGAGCGATGGATGAAGATACCTGTCCATGTGAAACTGAAGGCGGCTGAAATGATGAATGTGTGTGCCTTTTGGCACCACATTGTCCTGCACCAAGAGGGTCATCACACCACACGCTGGGCCGTGCAAGTGGGCTTCCTAGACTCAAAGTAAGAAAAAAAAAGTGCAAACTATTTTTGTCACATTCTCCATTTCCTTGGTACATAGCTAAGGAAGCTCAAGTTGGCTCTCCCATTTCCTCCTTTCCTAGTATCAGCGGGGACTTGAGTCTGAAGAGAGTGCGAAATATAGAGATATTGGAAGCCGCCCTCAGAGCAATGGCCAAAGGAACTGTGAGTTATTCTATTTACATTTGATTAAATGTTCAGTCGTTTACCTCATGGATACCTGCATGCTTTACTCAGATGTGGTTCAGCATGCTCAAATCTGCCTGCCTAACAGGGGTCCTACTCCCAATTTCACACACAATAATGTACATTTTATTCTGTAGCTAAGTAAATCGTTGATACATACAAACTGATTTCTGTTGATCCATGAACGTAAGTACATTTTTGATGTAGACCAACTATCCCTGTAATTCAAAATGCACGGTACAGGAACAGCTGCGAAGGCGTCTCAGGACGCTCATGTCGTTACTTGTTTTCTGCTCTAGTTGTTAGAAGACCAGACGAGGCATTTGATCTGGATAAGCAACAAGTTCAACTTGGTAAGTCGAATGAATGCCATTAAATCATTGTCATTTACACTCACCGAGCACTTTATTAAGTGCTGTACATCTTCTCATGGTGGATGTGGTGTAATGGTGTGGGGAATGTTTTCTTGGCACACTTTGGGCCCGTTAATACCAATCAATCATCGCTTGAATGCCGCAGCCTATTTGAGTATTGTTGCTGACCATGTGCATCCCTTCATGGCCAAATATCATGGCCAATTGACGCTGTTTTGAGAGCAAAGGGAGGCCCTACCCAGTATTAGTATAGTGTTCCTAATAAAGTGCTGATGAGTATCACCACTTGTCTGAAAATTGCTCATATGTACTAGAATAACTTGCCCCACTATTTGCTACTATGGAAAACATGCCTCCAGCGAGTCTCTTGGTACAGTAATTCTCAAGAGAAATGTTATATTTTAGATCTGTTTCAATCATGTTGGGGTCCAGAAAAAGGAGAAGAGACGTTCAAGAGTTTTGGGGAGTCGAACCTTTCTCGGACACAGCTGGAAGGCATAACTAACTTTGACTGACTCATGACCCAGAGAAAGGTTTATAGGAGACCCAAGGCGCAATCAGAAGGGTTATAATTAATTCTTAACAGTCATGTATGCCAGGCGGGGAGTCGGAACAAATATCCTTAACAATGTTTGTTTGGCTCTTGAAGGGTGTGGTGCATTGTTTAGCAAACCTGTTTGTCATAGATTTAGTGAGGAGGACTTTATTTTTAGCTCGGACGTCTGAAGGGTGCGCTGCAACCTCAGGAAACTCATTCACGCATGTCACAGTACATGGTCAAGCAAAGGAAACCGGAGCGGCCTGTTTGGTGTTGTGATATTACCTGTTTGGTGTTGTGATATTACCTGTTTGGTGTTGTGATATTACCTGTTTGGTGTTGTGATATTACCTGTTTGGTGTTGTGATATTACCATGTCTCATCATGTGTTTGAGTCATTCTCAACTCGATCGCTATGTACCAACATGAGGCGTCCTTTTAACCTGTGAGCATTAATCATCTACTGACCGCCAACTCACTGTGGCCACACTAGCATGCAGCCGAAGTCCTTGATGACGCCATGTGCTGGCTGGAGCGCACAGGAGAGCCTCGCATCCGGCAGAGGGTCCAGGAGCTTGGCCACAGAGGGATCTGCTACAACGCCCTGCAAGTGGTCTTCACAGAGTGTAAGAGCAGCTTTGACACTGTAATATATGCCATTTAGCTGACGCTTTTGTCCAAAGCGACTTACATTGCAGTGAGTGCATACATTTTTCAGTATATATGGTCCCAGCGGGAATCGAACCCCCAACTTAATTGTTAGTGACATGCTCTACCAACTGAGCCACAGAGGACCACACTGAGCCACAGAGGACACTAATCCCATCACAGAGGAGTCTGGCCAGGAGTATGACGCTCCACTCTATTGCATCCTATATATGGGTCTGTAGCCAGAACCCCCCTCAGTCCAGTCAAATCAATTTTTATTTGACACGTACGTCACATACCGCTGTAATTGATATAGTGAAATGCTTTGGGATCTTGCTCCTCTATCATCAACAATACAATATAATATAGTAATAATAAAACTGTGACAATAGTAGAGCATAGGGTGTATAGTCATGTACAGCACCTATTACCACCATTTATATGAATGAACCATGAATGAACCACTGATAAAACGTCTGTCGTTTGGTGACAATACGATATTCAGTTTAAATAGTATTTTTTTTGTCTCCCCTGTTGGGGTCCAGAAAAAGGAAAAGAGACAGTCAAATATTGAGGCTTTTATTAAACAGAATCGATTCTGGAGTCAAACCTTTCTCGGACGCAGCCGGAAGGCATAACTAACTTTTTCAGAGAAGAAGACATAGCTTTATCGACTTTGTCCTTAGTACAAACAATCTGTTGTTTTGGGTAATAGGCAATGAATTTACAACAGGGTAGGTGTATGTTTAGACAAAACAAGACCATGTCTGGAGGCTATTTGAAGACCATGTTCACTTATGACACAGAGAAATGTTTATAGGAGACCCAGGCATAATCAGAGGGGCTCAAATTAATTCTTAACACCCCCATTCATCAATTGTGATATCCCCAACTCTTGTGAATAATAAACTTTCTTTTTCTATTTATCTTCCACTATTACTTTCTTTATCTTCCACTATTATAAGTGATGTGTCATTTTGTAACTTCAAATCACTCTGCACTTAGCAGTGTATACATGGATGCTTTTAGAATACAGATTAAAGGTCCAGTATGTGGAGTTTAGCTTGAAAATAGTGCTAAATGGCCATGATAAATCTGTAGCCTTACAGTCTGTAGGAATGAGATCACATGATGAAGAACGTTCAGTGCTGTATGAGTCAAAACAGAATGTTTTCTAAAATTTGGTATCTGCCTTTAAGTGCCTATTTCATGTTTAGATTGTTTACAAGGATATGCACATATTTGCCACAACGTGGCGCATGCATGTTTTCACAGTGTGGCCAGCGGGGTCAGGAACACGCAAAACTACATACTGGACCTTTAAATTAAAGATGTCTCTCTTTTCTCCTCTCTTCCCTCATCAGATGCCCACTATACACAGGCCATGGGTGTTTGTAGTAAAAGGACGATGAAGGAGATGGTGGCTGGTCAGTCGGCATGGTCTAGCGAGGTGAGAGGTCATCGCCCTTGCTTCTGTTTGTGTCCAAGTTATTAATTGTTATCCATCTGCAGCCCAGTAACCCAAAAATCAGCTCTTGTTTTCAAAGTGCATGTAGGCCTACAGTGTAATCTGGAGTTCCAGGAACTCAGATTTATATAGTGTAAAGGGGATTGGTACATCCATTGTTAGACTTTTAAGTTATTGATAAATAATTGATTCTTGAAGAATGTGACTTTTAGCAACTGTCTTACCCCATCAGAATCCAAAAATATAAGCTTGTTTTACTCCATTCCTTGTAAACAGTGTAATTGAAAACTAACAGTGTATAGCTTCCAGACAATAGTTTTGGTCTCATAGATGGTCTGTCCTTGTTGTATTTCTCCAGCCATATCCCTCCAAAACAGTTGAATCCTAGATTGCCTCTTTAAAGCCCCATGGCTACTCTTTGGACATATAAGATGTTTGTAAATTAGACGTATAGGCCTTTTGATGATTATTTCCTGATGTTTTCAGAAAAGTCAAGAGTTCAAGAGTAAAGGAAATGACCAGTTTCAGAAGAAGAAATATGATGCTGCCATAAAGCATTACTCAAAAGCCATCAAATATCAGTAAGTGGGTTCCCCTCAGTATGATTTAGGGAAGACAGGCAGTTTCTGTATTTATTTATTTATTTATTTTAAACGGGAGGGGGGGTTGAATATTTATGGTAAATTTATGGCATCATAGTGTAATCTCTTAGGTGTTCATAAATTCTACGATAACCCTGGCCTCAACTTCGTGTTCTGTTAATTAGGTTTAATCTTGATGTGCATTACCTCTCATAAATATACATATTTCATTTGTCAATTTGTGAAATGCTGTTCAGTGATTCTATCTCTTGTTTTACAGCCCTGAAAACCACATTATCTATGGGAACAGAGCACTTTGCTATATTCGTTGTGAAAAATATCTGTAAGTCCCAAACCAATAATCAACATGTCTGTTTTTATAAGAGGCAACAAGTGACTTTAGACCCAATATATACATTTATTTTTAACAATTAAGGCTTTCTTTTGTTTCTGCAGAAAAGCGGTTGGTGATGGAAAGCGTTCCGTATTGATAAGCCCAACTTGGGCAAAAGTAAGCATTTCTTCCACAGTTATGTCTGAATACCTTAGGGTAATTGCCCTCTGAAAAGAAACTTCACATCAGTATTGGGTAGATAATTTAATGGGGTCAATGTCCAATGCTGATGTTTACATGTGTGGCCATGAATGATTGTATCTGTTCTTCCCTGGGGTCTGTGCCCTGCAGGGTCACTACCGGTACTGTGAGGCTCTCTTCTTAATTGGAGAGCACAAATGGGCCCTGGAGTCAAACTTGTGGGCCCAGAGCGTGTGTAAAGATGACTCTGAAGGCATGAGGGACCTACATCAGCAGTATGGCAAGTTTACTGTCGAGATGGCGGAGATCAGACTGAGTGAAGTGGATGGTATCAGAGGTACGTTGGGTGTATGGACTGGCAGTGGACATAACCATTATGTAGGGAGAGTTCTAGTACCTAAATTGTGACGTCTATGGAGATACACACTTTATTAACATGGATTCAAGGAAAACCGTTGTGGCGTTAAGGAACTGCTTTAGAACTTAAGGGTATGATTTACAAGTGTGGCTACATGTTTATGAATGGTTTTGCATATTAAGAGTCGTCGCAAATGCTCACACATTCCCGAGATGGCTCATGTTTGGACACTCCCCCAGAGTGTCCTCTTTCTCATTGTTTTTATACTTGTCTCCAAGGACACTGTTTTCCCACCACATTCCTTGAGTCTGTTTGGGAATAAAATAATGTTCATCAGAAATGCTCTCATGCCTTTACCATATAACCATGGCACTGACATTAGATACTGTTTAGGCTACATTATCTACCTAGTATTAATCAGATATTTTGGGTAAACTTTGTATGTATTGATTTAGGTACATAACTTACATTGTCTTATTGAGATCACTCAATTTTAGTATGATTTGGCTAGATAATCCAATGAATTAATCCAATGAATTAAAACATTTTGTATGGTTTCATGATGTTTCTGTAATGATGGTCATGTTTGTCTTGAATGTAAACTATTCATTAATTCATAGTCTATTCATTTTTAGTTGGGGGACAGAAAAAAGCTACAGCAAGGAAAGTCTCAAGTAAAAGGTATGTATTATGTATGTAGGCTACATAGCGCAATAGTGTGTACATACCGGTGCGGTGATGATGAATCAATGGACCACTCTGACATTGCAACATGGTGTTTTTCTGTCATCTTTCAGACCTGAAAGTGCCACCCGGACAGACACTAGGGAGTTGCGACAACAGTCAGTTAAACCCAGTAGTAAGGTAACCCCCCCCCCCCTTAAACTTTCCTTACACCAATTGATAAAATACAGTTAATGTTTCAGGTAATGTTTCTATTTTTTTTATGTCACTTTTTTTTTTTCTTTGTCACCAGACCCAGGGCTCAGTGGTTGAGATGGACAGTCAGGCAACTCCAGGTGAGAGGTTTCGGGCTGCTTTTATATCTGCTTCTCTTTTAGGAATTAAGATAGACAGGTCAACACTACTAAAGGTGAACCAGGCATAGTTCTTCTCATTAACTGTTGGTTAGGGTTAGTGTCATGCGAAAAAATGATGCAGATAATACCTTTTTGAAATAAATGCTAACGGTAGAGATTATCTGACGATCCTACTGCTTTTCATGTCTTTTAAATGCTGGGTTTACTGTGCATGCCATTGCTGTAGGAATTTCCCCCTTGAGAGGAATGAAAGGCAGTTCTGTAACTTTCCTTTGGCACACAAGCCAAAACAAGACAAACCAGGAAATACAGCATGGCCTTGCAAATGTGCAGGTTAAAGATGGCAATGTAGTACAACTGGTTCTTCTTGACCATGGTTACTGTAGAGGGGACGATTTAAAAAAAAAAAAAAAAAAAAAAAAAAAAAAGTTCATATTTTACATTTAGCAGTCGCTTTTGTCCAAAGCGACTTACAACAAATACATTTGTCTAAAGTAAGTGAATCATCTATACATCAGTCATCATAAAAAAATCTATGTTAGGACCAGGTACCATTGGCAATCACAATGCTAGAAGAAGGAAGGATTTTTATTTTTATTTTGTATTATTATTAATAGTAGAGGAACTATACAGAGGGGTAGTGGATTTTTGGTGGGAAGTCTACCCGACTTGAACACTCCCTCTCTTTTCCCCTCCCTTTTGTCTTCGTGCCCCATTACCACGCTGTCATGTCAGTGTTGCTGCGAGAGCACACATGCCACACTCCCTAGATGTGCTGGTGTGCATACAGCAGACGGCATCATGTTTTTTGAACAACTGACTTTTCTGAAGCTAACCCTTTTCTCCCCAGGGAAAAATGAAGAGGGAGCACCTTTGCTGGATGATACCAAGGGGCCTGAAGAGATGAAAAGGTGATTGTGATGCTTTGAATTGGGTTCAGGTAGTCGTTTAACCCTAACCCGATTTATACGGAACGGAAGTAGTGGTAACCTTTTGTGTGAAGCAATACTATTCAACTAGTGTAAATGTTGATAACTTGAAGTCATGCAAGAACATGCAATGTTTTGGTGCCAGAACAATGTGGTGATTTGTTTAACTGCCTTGCCAAACCCTACTAAGAATCTGAGTCTTGCTCTTGTATATTAGAATAGGTCAAACATGTAAGTTCGATTGGAAATATTTTCATGGTGGAGAGCACTTTTGCTTACAGTTCTAGTTGAGTCTTATTGCTGAACATCTGCCTGCAGCTCTGAGTGAACCATTTCCTAGGTGGGGAGCTTACTGGGTTTTTTTCTGAGAGTGTAATGATGATTTCTGATGTTGAAGAATGATGTCACCAATGATGTAAATAAAATGGATACGCCTAATGAAAGTTGGATTAGGATAGTTTAATTCAGATCGATCTGGGCTCACAGGAAGGATACATGGTCAATGCACATTTCCAAGAGAGCCCCTATCTTGCGGTGTCCATCACATTTATACAGTGAGACAAACAACTCTCAGGAAGTCTCTAACATTTCACATATGGTCTGGTGCCAGCAAGTCTTGGGTTCCTAGAGGCCCAGGGTATCCTGTTTCCAGACGTGGCTATATTATCATAACAAAGTCTGACGTAATTTGCATCCCCATCTGAAATTCATCATAACAGAGATTATTTGATTTCTCCTTGCAGTAATTGTACTTTGCAGTTTTTGTACTTTGAATTGATTCAATTGATTACAAGATAACAGGATGCCAGGCATGGCATTTTAAAAGCAGATTACTTCAAGTTGAAAGGATGAAAATACTGGACTTAAAATCTCTTCCTTTCAGTGAGATGGCTTACAAAACGACCAGCAAACCTGAGCTCAGCGTTTCAGAGAAACAGAAGGTGAAGACCAGAAACCAGCAGTCCAACAAAAAGGTACAGACATGATCTCAAATTCCATTTCACCAGCAGAACAGGCTTTTGTAGAGAAAATAATTGATCATGGAATGCAGGATTATTGTCACTTGCACTGGTTATTCCTAACTCTAAGGGATTTTAATGCAAGTCTATATAAGTTGTTATTTTTAATGCACTGACAATGCAAGAAAATCCAGATAGAAATATAAAACTTGAGTTCCATTGAATTAACTTTGCCCTTTTAATTTAAAATTGCAATCTTTTCTTCTCAGACGGTGTCTGGCAGCTACAAACAGAGTGTGTATGAGGCGTTGAAATCTGTTGTGAAGGACGCCCACACGGCCCTCGCTGACCAGCGCAGCCGCAATGCAGAGCATGCCTTCTCCCAGGCACTCAGCATGCTGGAGGGAAACACAGCAAAGGTACAGTACAGCAGGGGATCACGTCTCTGTTCCCTCAGCTAACCTAGCTAGCCTTGACCGCCTTAACCCTTAGCGTAACCATAAACTAAACAACTCGTAGTTCACGTCTCACCCCCCCCCCCCCCCTAGCTAGTTGTTTTACATGCAACTCAAGCTAACCTGCTAGCAACTTAGGGCTAAGTTGGTGAGTTAGTGAAGGCAACCACTTAGCTTGCTGACCTGGTTGCTGTTATTTGTGACGCTGATGTCAAAGGGAGCAATGTTGCATTGTGTTGTCTAGCTCAGTTCATAACAAGATGTCATTGTCACTTTCTGCAAGAATACATTCGTTTTTTTTTTTTTTTTCTTCCTCCCCTAGGAACTCGGCATATCCATGCTCGACCGAGTTGTGCTGATGTATGGACGTGCCTCAGCCCTGATAGAAATTGGACAACCTGAGGTAATCTGTCTAAATGATTCTCTTTGACGTGGCTAGCAGGCTACTGTGCATTTTAAGTATATTTATAGTATTGTCGGGAAAGGTGCAATCTTTCTGCCTGTATTCTCATGTGTTTGGATAACTTTGCCCTACTTAGGAACTTGCTGAAGCCGGAAAGGAATTGGAATTGATCAAATCCTACGAGCAGAGGAAGTTTCAGTGTCTGGTGTACTACAGCATTGGGAAAGTGTATCTGAAAGAGAACAGGTAGATATGGGTGCCAGAATGATCAGAAATCACTCGTCAGCAAATACTGTGTATATACTGTGTATTCTTATGCAACGGTTATTTTGTGTTTCCTTTGTAGATTCCAAATTGCACTGAAGCAGTTTTCAGATTCTCTGCAGATGGTTAGGAAACAGATTACACCTGGTAAACTGACCTGGCCCACAACAAAAGATATTGTTAAAGAAACTCAGCCAGACTATTTCAAGGTATCACCTTATCATTTGTACTCTAACAAGCTTTGGGTTGACTCTTTTCTTGCTTGTACTGTACTCGAGGACATTTATTTACAGCTGAATGCAATCTACAGACTGTTTTTCTTTGTGACGAAAAATTATTTGTCATTGCCTACACTTGTTTGACATGTTGTTTTCTAAACTCCATCAGGGACTTCTGGAGAAGTTCATAGAGATGTGCAAATTCCCGCCCAAACCAGATGCCATTTGCCGCCACCAGAATGGCCCTGGCCATTCAAAAATTGAAATCTACTTCACTGATCCGGATTTCAAGGTAAATGGTGAATGTTTTTAACTTAAGTTTCCTCTGGACATAACAGGCATAAACAACTATCCTACTGTACATCAGTGCTCAAAACTACTCTTCCTAGGGTTTCATTCGAATGATTTGCTGCCAAAGCTGCACGGTTGAATACCATATCAGCTGTTGGAAGACGTTGAAGGCTGCATCATTCTCTGATAAGAATGAGAAGGTAAAATTGCTAACCTGTTATGCATTTACATTTTTTTTGACATTTACATTTTTGACATTTAGCAGACGCTTTTATCCAAAGCGACTTACAACAAGTACATTTGTCTAGAGTAAGTGAATCATCTATACATCAGTCATCATGAGAAAAAGAATCTATGCTAGGACCAGGGGCCATTATCAGTCACAATGCTAGAAGAAGGAAGGATTTTTTATTTATGTTATTTGCATCTCACCTGCTAATATCCTCATGTCATCCTTTTACCCACAGGAGTTCCTGCAGGAAATGTGCTTTACTCCAGACTGTGGGGGTAGAATCTGTAGTATTAAAATCTATGGTTCGACAGGGCTTATCAAATGTAAGGTAAGGTATTTCTCTGTAGTTCCAATGAGTAAATGATGCGTCCTCTGTGCTAATGAAGGCTTGACGCCGAAACACGTCCACAGTAACTGCTGATATGTATTAAATTATAATTAATTTTTCTGTATTATTTAATTATTGGATCAACCCTGGGCTACAGCACCCAAAGACACATTTATCAGAACTATCGCTATAACAACGTGGTCCTCTGTGGCTCAGTTGGTAGAGCATGGAGCTAACAATGTTTAGGTTGTGGGCTATTATTATTATTATTATTATTATAACATGTTTTGAGAGTTGAGCCCATTTTTTCCTTATTGTTTCTCTGTAGTTGACATGATATTGAAGGTCATTGCTGATTTGGAACACACTATAATTATAATAATAATAATTATAAATAATGATGTCTTACTCCCTCTCCTCTCAGTTTGAATCACCTGTCATAAAACCCATGGGTACTGTGAAATTGAGAGTAAATCAGGAATGTACAAGGTGAGTTGAATCACTGTTTTTGCTCTTGCTTGTTACCCAATGTCACTTTTCTCTTGTCCATAACAGTTGAATTATTGCACACACATTTTGTTACAATTAAACATATTATTAAAAACACCTACTGTATGTGTCAAGCACACTTTACTGAAGTGCTAATCACTTGAATTGAACGGTTCTGCATTGATTGTTCTGTTGTTTCTGTATTTTTTCTGTTCTTTATCTGTGACTGTTTTTCTCGTTGCCCCCCTAGTCTCAAGAAGTTGAACTCCAAAGAGGATCGGAAGCTTAGGCGGAAGCAACATCAGCAAGCCGCATCTCTGGAGAAGCAAGACGAGAAAGATCTGACCTCTTTGGCGAAGGACAAGAACGATGCGGTGGAGTCTGCAGGTACACACATCTTGCATTTATTATTTTCCGACAGTTCTTCCTCCAAAGGAATTCACCCTAGAAGGGGCCTCATCTCAGAAATCAAACAACAAAGCGGTCACCCTGCCAAATTCTTTGGTGAACAGCTGATGGGTGCGGCTTTGTTAGGCTAGAGAAATGTAATCACTCAAATTCATAGACGGGGCTGTGAACGCGAGGAATGACCGTCCGCGAGACAGATGTGCTGTGAAGGCGTGGATACTTGATCATGCACTCTTGTCTCTGTTGCATTCCAAATTCGACACCCAACACCCCCTTATATACTGTGCAAACATTCTCCTTTTAACAGTTACTCTCTTTTCCAGCATCATCACCAACGTGGCTGATTTATGGGGACCGCGTCCTGCTCCAGATCAGCGAGAACAAGGAGCTCTTCAGAGACGAGAGCCACAACATCTCCGCCCTGATGAAGGTCCTGAAGCCCTGGATCGACCTGGATCGGCTCAAGGGGAACGAGCTGGCCATGCTCGTGTATGAGGAGAGGCAGCCGGGGACGCTGTGGGAGGTGGTGGAGCTGCTGCTGGAGAGGAAGAACCGGGTGTGGGCGCGCGTCTTCATCCATTCCCTCAGCGGCTGCCTGGACACCAACCCCAGGCTCCACGACTGGGCCCACCAACTGGACAATGCAGGTCAGCACTTACAGGGAATCTCTCCCAATAACCAGGATTGTCATTGTTTTATCTCAGAAAACCTACAACTGGTTGAAATAGAGTGGTAGTCTTTTCCCATGATGTGATGAACGTATGCGTGAGTTGATTATAATTTACTTAAATGGGTTTCTACTGACAACTCAAGCTACCGTCTTGGCTCATCATTTCCCCCCACCTCCCCTCTTTCTCCACTCCCTCCTGCTGTTTTCCACAGGGCTGAATGCAGCGGGACAGTTCATCAACCGCTACGCCG
Source organism: Argentina silus (assembly GCF_951799395.1). NCBI lineage: Eukaryota > Metazoa > Chordata > Actinopteri > Argentiniformes > Argentinidae > Argentina > Argentina silus. The sequence goes on along the minus strand of NC_139656.1, from coordinate 27,983,496 downwards.
AGCACCTGGAGGAGCTGGACCTCGGCCCCTTACTCATGTTCCCCCCACTACAAGACATGCTTATAGAGAAGTTTGGGACCATGCCTAAGTTTTTCAGCCGTGTGGGCTTGACTGTAACAGAATACCTAAAACAGGCGCCACCTCAGGAGATGAGGCTGTTTATCTGGACTCTGGAGGAGCATAAAGAGCAGTATGCCACCTGCCACGCTGTGCTGGATGAGTATTTTGAAATGATGGGTAAGCGTTCAGATTGGAGTACACCGCTTTTTCTTTTTTTCTTTTTCTTTTTTTTTACAAGGGGAATGGTTGAGCCAAGGCTGAAATATGGAATGGTTTCTGCTTCCTGTAAGTAACTTCCCTGTTCTCCACCTCTTTCAGACGGGCTTTGTTTAGTCATTAAAAAGACTGAGAAAGAGACAGAAAATCGAAATGTAAGTAAAGACAAAGTGTCGATAAAACACGTAATTGTTTTGAAGATAACAATCCAGCCCCGGCCCAATAAAGAATGAACCTTTTAGCAATCTTCACATTAATCTCATTTCAGAAATCTCCTATTAAGACTAGGAACAGAAATCGCAAAAAGAAACAGAAAGACCCAAAGGTGAGCATGATGGCCTCTTGGTACAAATCTTTACTATGGATACTACCCGTTTGCGAGCTTGCAGTTGCTAAACGTCACTCAAATGGTCTTGTTTTATCCCCTTGTTATTTTCAGTCTGTTATTCTTATGTCGGGAATGAGAGGTGGAACACCAAGAGATGAGGAAGAGGAGGATTATTTTGATGACTCTTTGTAAGTTGACTAATCAGTACAACATCATTAGTATAGTTAAACCGGCAGACCCGGCAGTTGGTTTGCTATAAAGCCGATGAATGGGGTTGGAGAAATGTAACATCTCTCAAATGTATAGATGGTGCTGTGGATGCTCGCAATGACAGTCCAATTAATCAAATTGATACTTAAACCTATGTCTTGAAGCTATATATTGTTTACAAAGACATACTTTGTTTACATGCAGTGGTATTAAACATTTATTTTGGGTTATGATAAGATAAGGAAGTTGTTAATGAGGCATTAAGTTCTGTTCTACATTTTCACGGATCAATGGGTTTCAATTACAGTTTGTCATTATTTTGAAATGACCATTGATTAAGCTGTACGTATTGCAGATTGTATGTTTTCAAGCTGTGTGTGGTCCTCACTTCTGCATTTCTCTCAACAGAATGTTCCTTAACCCCAGTGACTCATTCAGTGTTCCTAATCATCTCAGAGATCAAGTGGCCGAATTTGAGGGCCGGTACAACACCACCAATCACATCAGCCATTTCAAGAGAATATTGGACAACAACCTTGACCCAGCTAAGGAGAGTTTGTATGAGTAAGTCCAGTAGTTACTTTCCTATGGGTATCAACATGGCCTTGTAGTTTTTAATTTTTTTATATAAATTGTCCCACCATGAGATCTGGTTGAGGGGGGGGTCCTCTCTTTTCCCTGGCTCTTCTCCTTCATCCTAACCCTCCCTTTCTCTCTCTGCTACCCCAGCTACTTTGCCCAGATCCTGGAGGAGCATGGTCCCTTAGAGCCTCAGGACCCTCTGCTGGTGGGAGAGATCGACAACTTCCCCCCTGATGCCCAGGAGAAAATCCAGGCGGCTGGCGGCCTCAAGCACTTCCTGCTCGAGTCGCTCCGCTTCGTTGTTATGTCTGACAACCTCATCGGACTCATGAAACACGCAGTGTCGCTTCAGGAAGTGACTGTAGAAAATCCGCACAGACTTGACGATCTGGATTTCATAGGGGATGATCCCTATGGATCCGACCTGAAGCCTTCAGCTATTGAGTTCCTTTCTTACTCTCAAAACGCGGGACTTGGGGATATCAACAGCGAGGTTGGTTACTATAATGAGCCGTTTGAACTGCGGCGTGACCCAGTAATGCTTACAAGCCACCATAAAGGATATTCTCACAAACAGTCTGTAGTCTGCCCCGGTCTCCCAAATCCTTATACGTTTGACTCTCATGCATCTCAGTCTGCTTTGTCCGCAAGCGGAGTAGCAGGTGCCTCTGGGATTCAAAGAGAGGATGGCATGCTGTATGATGGGACTGCATGTGCAGCATCAGCAAATCAACCCCATTGCCCTGAAAAACTTGGTGATATTTATCTTTACAATGACGCAGATGAACAGGGCGGCTGGGAGCCTGTTATTGTGCCTCAGAAGAGATCTAAAGAGACTGCGGCCGTTCAGGTGGGGAATTGCCCCTCGCTACTCACTTCTACGTTTCGAAGATCGTCATAAAATCAAATGTTAATTGTATTGTTTTTCCTGTAGGTGTCTTTCCATTCAACGGGTCATGTGGCTGTCAATACAGAGCCTTATGAGCCTTTTGAGAGAAATAATGTGAGTTTTGAAAACCTTTTTTTCGAGTCTGGTAACTGTGCAGATGCTGCAGAAGTGTGACCTTTCTTACATGTGACTTTCCGCTACTCTTTGTGCAGGGAGACCTGACCAAGAAACAGAAGGGTAACCTAGAATTCGAGGAGCAAATCCGGCAAATGGAGAACGATTATGATGCCGTGAAGCAGAAACGGAGAGAGGACATCTCTGCCCTTGAAGTCGAGCTAGAGGAAGTCCATCATAAAATACAGGTAGGGAGAATAGATTTCTCTAGAATTGCTGTCATAAAGAGAAGGGATAGAACGCAGTGCTGTTTGTCGAGCGTGTGGGCGGATGAACTCAACTGTGTGTTCTGCCCGGCAACTGAGATTAACAGATGGTGTGGGTTTTTTTTTTTTGTGTGTGTCCAGATCACCAATAAAGAGCTGGGCCTATTCCAGCAGAAGCTGGAGGAGGAGGTGAAAAAGGATCAACAGGAGAAGAAAGACAACCAGGAGACTCTTAAGGCTTTAAAGAATGAGATCAAGGAGCTGGCTGAATATCAGGAGAGGTGAAGTCCAAGTCCCTCTCTCTCTCTCTGCCTTGTGCGTTTAAAGAAGCATCTTTAATGAATGTCAAAAGGACTTGTGATTACACGGTCAACATTGACACCCTTGGTAGATTCCGACTATGTTCAGATTAATGTGCAGGTGGAGCTATGTTTCTAAAAGGTTGTCTTCACCTTCAACAGCTCCTCCAAGAGCATCAGAGAGAACAATAAGGAGTATGAGACACACTTGAATACTTTCTTGGAGTTAAGGCAAGTCCTATAACCTATTTTGCATGTCATGCGTGACAACATCACTGAAGCATGTGCAGTGTCATGGAGTGTTTATGCGTCTTTGGGCATGTAGGAATGAATGGCACTCACGTTTAACTGAGAAGTTCAATAAGCCCTGATATGATATACTGGAATGCTAAACCTGAACTGATTTCCACAGTAACCAGTCAGCTGCGGAGAAGATGAGCTTGGAGGATGAGATCAAGAGATGCAGGGACCTATGTGACAAGTCAATCAGGAGGTCTCAGGCAGCAGAGGTGTGTGGGCGTGGGGCTGGACGGACTGTTATGTAACTGTAACTGACGGTTATGATCCTAGACCGTAATTGCTACCCAAAAATGTTCCCCAAAGTGTTACCTGTATGCAAGAGAGAAGGAAAGTGAAAGAGACACAGACAGGCACAAAATGTGTGTGTGTGTGTGTGTGTGTGTGTGTGTGTGTGTGTGATGTATTGTGTGAATGAGAGCACACTGACTTCCTCATTCTGTTGAAACTATGACATTGTTTCCCACTTCTTGCACACATACACAGGTTGTGACCGAACGATATATACTATGACCTATTTCGTAGCCATTTTCAGTATGTTCAGAACATTTTCCAGTATGCAACATTTACGAAAATGTTGTATACTTACAGTGCCAGGATGTCATCAGATTTGCCTTTCCATGTATTATGAGTATTCAGGTAGTAAATTTGGATTTTAGTACCCCAATTCAATTGAGCAGGTAAAGGGGAATGGGATGTAGTGAAATTGAACCAGTTACCTTGAAAACATGGTTGAGTTACAGATGATGATTTCTCCGTATGAATGAGATGCAGTATGTTGAAAAGGTCGCTTTTTATGCATTCTTTGGCAGTATGGCCTTAAATAGTATGTAGTATGGTTAGTATACAGTATATACTAACCAATAGACAGTATGATCGTTCAGTCATCAGCCACACACTGACTATCCCTGTTCCCACCCTAGCTGTCCATTCTGGAGAACCGGCGAGGACGAGGCCTGCGCTGCCTCTACAGGTCTCAGTCTGACGCCAGGGCCATCCTGGCCAAACTCAAGGAACTGGCACCAAGGTAGGCAGCAGTAGGTCAACCACAGGGTACTGTTGCATCACGTATGTGTGGGCTGTCAAAAAAACTGTTTAGCGATTCCTTAGCATTGCGTTAACTACTGTAAAATAAATAAAACACTTGTTGTTCTGTTTCACCATGGCTTCCATCTCGTCCTCCACAGGTATCCACCCCAAATGCTCCAGTCGGGCATAGACTCCTGGAGAGTGTGTGTAAAAGAGGCTGAGGAGAAGATCACCACAACTGAGGTGGGTTGGATGGAAAACACACACACACACACACACACACACACACACACACACGCCACAATCAGAGCCAAATGGGCCGAATCATGGATAATTCACAGAGCCACAATGTCTTAGAACTTACCTCGCTACCCATCCAGAAATGTGTAGTTGACGGCATATATATATCTATATATATATACACACACATATATATATATATCTATATCTATACACACATATATATATATATATATATATATATATATATATATATATATATATATATATACACACACACACATATATATATATATATATATACACACACATATATATATATATATATATATATATATATATATATACACACATATATATATCTATATATATACACACACACATATATATATATATATATATACACACACACATATATATCTATATCTATATCTATATATATGTGCCATCTTGGAGGTCGATTGTGACTACATCACACTTGAGGGGCGCATCAAAGCCTTTGATGTAATCCGAAGCCACCAATCCACGCGTGGGTTAATGTTTCTGAAAGGATGTCGATTGCGGCTAAAGCGATTGTGGGTGGAACGTTTCAAGGACGTCTCGCCAGGCAATCTTGGAACTAGACACAAACCGAACGGTGTGCTTGACGTTTAATTTCAACACTCGGCAGTGGCCGTAGACTCCACAACTAGGAGCACAGCTGTGTGTTTGACCCTGAATGAGGACACAGACAGAGAGTATTGTGCACTCAACGCAAGGCATACCAGCTTAGCATTTTCAGGGCTCCCCCACGTTCAGTGTGAAGTGGGTCAAGGGTTGAGGATTTATTTGTGCTGAGTGTTTTTGGTTCTCACAACATAGGCGCAGTACCAGGAGCAGATGGAGCAGGTGAAGAAGGGGACCAGGTTGTGCACCCTGCCTCTTGTGACTGTCCCCAGTGCCCCCCAGCCTCCACCGGTGCCGGTAAGCCACACCACATGACTGGGTCCACTAAATCTGTATACTAGTGTCCTAGTGTGTCCCCTCCTTTGATCACTAGGTCTCATTTACATGAGTGTCATTTTAAACCCTCATTCAAACATCATGCTGTGTTATTCTGTAGCACAGATGTGTTGTAGGGTTTGACGAGTTGGAGTTTTACAAGAGCTACATTGACCCTCAACTGTAAACCTGTACATAGAAGCTGTTTTAGATTGAGCCCTGTGTGTGATGCCCCTCTGAAGTTAGTGTTTGTTTACAATTAAATTGTTGACAAACAATGGAGTAAGACTGTTCGATGCAATAAATCTGCTCAGCGTCGGTTAGTCAATGTTCAAGTGGATTGAAGTCTCGTTCTAATAAGGTTGGAAGTTGTTCATGTTTCCTCTATAACCGTGTTTTTCTGTCTCCTTGGGGCTTTCCAGATATTGTATCCAACCCCGCCTCTCCCGCAGCTCCCTCGCCACCCAGTGACTCACCACCCCTACATGCAGGTCCGAGCCCCCATGTATGGCCACCCAGGGGCGCCCAGAGCCCCTCCTGCACCAGCCTCTGCTCAGAGTGAACATCCTGGCCATGTTGGACCGCCCCCTGGCCTGGCTGGAGTGTCATCCAGCACTAATGCTTACGCCAATGTTCAGAGTGGCCCAGCCAATATGCCTGTCCAGGTTGAGGCCCAAGTCCAGGCCCAGGCCCTGCAGTACAACAGTGTGTTTGAGAAGATTTTGGACCGCCTCAGCAGCATGTTCCCTCATTACAGCAGGTAACACACACACACACACACACAGTGGGCTAATGCAGCATAATAGGTGTGCAAGAGTTGTAGATTTGATTGTTTAGAACTAATACTCAAATGTACATTTATCATGGTTGTTCTTTTATCATTTGTGGGTCAAATATGGGTCAAAACCAAGGGTCCATCACACTGTAATTGCGACTTGCCAGGCTAGGCTTGTATAACTGTTTGTCAATGTGTTCCAGGCCAATCCTGAGTAAATTCATCCAGGACATTCGCTCGGCCAATGGAGGGGCCCTGAACTCCCTGTCCTACCAGGAAGTCATCAACAGAGTGGCCCAGCTCATCCTGGACCATCAGGACAGCACCAGGGTGAGCCCCCCCACCCCCATCTTTTTGTTGGTGTCCAGAAAAAGGAGAAGAGACGTTCAAGAGTTTTGGGCAGTCAGATATTGAGGTTTTTATATAATGGTATCGATTCCGGAGTCATACTGTTCTCGGACGCAACCGGAAAGCACACGGTTTTATCGTCTTTGTCTTTGGTGCAGACCATCTGTTGTTTTGGGTGATAGGCAATGAATTTACCACGGGGTAGGTGTATGTTTAGACAAAACAAGACCATGTTTTGGAGGCCATTTGAGGACTGACTCATGACCCAGAGAAATATTTATAGGAGACCCCAGGCACAATGGGGTTAAAATGAACATTTCAAAGGAAGCTTGTCCTTGAAGGAAACTTGGGTTTGATGTGCTTTTTAGATTATGGATCAGTGTCATCTACCTGTAATGGGAACACTAGTATGTCATTCTTACAGATGCAATCAAATAGCCACCATTGTCCCCTCAACATCCGCTGTGTTGCTAATTCCTGCGCTGCGCTGTGCTGTCTCTGTCTAGGAGCAGATGAACTATGCTGGTAGAATTGACCCTGGGGTCTATGGAGGGCAACCCCCGCTGTGTGGATCCCCCCCGTGCTCTGACTCCCCTGGGTCAATACACTCCACGGAAACCCCTCCCCTCTCTCACTGGAAGAGTGTGGGCGCCCATGGCCGCTTACCGTCCAAGGCGGTGAGTGGAGCCGCCTCACACGCACTCATCCCAAATAAGCACAGCAAGACTCAATTTCAATGGTCAGGGATGGTCAGGGATGATTATAGTGTGTTTATTGACTGTGTGTGTCCTGTACAGCTGAACATGGAAGATCCCTGTATTATCTGCCATGAAGACATGTGTAAGGAGGATGTGTGTGTTCTGGAGTGCAGACACAGCTTCCACAGGGAGGTAAGGCATCACAACCTGTCATATTCAAAGTCTGCCAGACTATCCTTCATGTTGGTACCAAATGTTCATTCTTTAACTTCCATTCTAATTAAAATGAAATTGTCTTGAAACTAAAACAATAACCCATCTGTTATACAGGGCTGGTAGAACACATTGGAATGCCTGCTCTTTTCACTTCTTGTTGGTCTGATGGCCTGTCCTCTTCTCTCTCTCTAGTGTATTAAGTCATGGCTGAGGGAGCAGAGCACCTGTCCCACCTGCAGAGAGCACGCTCTCCTGCCTGAGGACTTCCCCATGCTGCCCGGCAGAGTGCGCAGGGGCCACACACCCGCAGCCTTCTCCTAAGTACCCCTACCGCTTGGTCTCTCAGCCCTGGACCCTATAATATTGGATCACTTTCAATACAACATTAAAGCCTTCTTAAAGCTCTTGCATGTTTAAAAAAAAAAGAAGAAAAAAAAGGACCAAACAAAAGGACCAAAAAAAAAAGGACCAAAGGTATTTTGTTTGGGTGTGATTAATGATTTATCATTCTATAATCAGTATTTTCTTTATCATGCATGGAACCTTTTTTTATTATTTTTTTTATTCAGCATATCTTGTGTGCCATTCGTTATTTTAAGTGTTTGCCATATTTCTTTTATTGTGATCTATTTCATTTTGTGTTTAAACCGTTTGAAAACATTAACCACAGCATGGTAGTCTTTTGAGACATGCTTGAGTATAAAAAATGGTTTTGTTTGACCCGATTACTTGATAAAAAGACAATTGTTGATAAAAGTTTTGATTATGGGTTCAGCAAATTCTGAAAGTCTTAAGGCTCCTATGCAGTGTGTAATAAAGTTGAATTGGCAGTTACTTTGTTTGAAGCTTGGCTGTTTGAAAAGTCACAACTGCAATTTTTATTTTTTTAACCAAATTACTTTTGTATGATTCATGTTTTAAGATTATAACTCTTAATTAAAATCTGTGTATGATCAGACTTGTGTTGGCTCAGTTCATCTGTAAAGATTGAAGCAAACAATTGTGTCCTCAGTAAGGAAGATGTGTAATTTTGGTAAAAATAGATGTCTTTCCCTTTACATTATCTCGGAACATTGTCCCATTTCTTTTGATTACACAGTCTGATTTCAAATATAGCCTAAGCCTTTAACACGCAATATTTTACAAAGAATGACCCCACCAGATAAATGTACATTAACTGTTTTAATAGGAGGTATGGCTCAACAGAGGATCCAATGTAGTTATCTGGCTGTTGATGTGCAATGACACAGGCGTCTTGTGTCAGCTTATCCCACCGGTTTGAGGGGGGAACACTGTGGCCTGTCTATGTAGTAGTTGCAGCTCATGCACATTAATTGTCATGACAACATGGAATGTTCTCTTCCTTGCAGAAGGGAGGAAATCTAATTTGATTGGTTGAGAGCATGTGAATTCAGCTTACAATTCAGGACAGTGGGCTAACCTTCAAGAAAGCAGGTTAGTTCTGAAGGATTCATTACCATAGTCTCTGATCTGGCTTTTCCGGTTAATTCGAGATCTGATTAACTCATTCAGTGCCGAGGGTGAATAAAGTCGCCCAAATTGGCAACATTCTAGAATGCCACGGGTGACTTTATTCACCAAAAATGCATAAATGATGATGTTTCATTTTGTAGCCAATCAAAGTATTGTTGCTAGGTAAATACCACATAAAACACTTGGCACTCTAGGTGGTGAGTGTTACGGAATTCTTTGGCAGTTGGTGAGTTAAAGTTAGCTTGCTTCCTCCTGGATTGATCCCGCTTTCTGGAACACCCTCCTGGTGCACCTTTTTGAAAACACTGTCATCATTGTCTCATTGTTCAAAGAAGGGAGGCCCTGTCAACATATAAAAAAATGGCTGTTCAAGGGTTGGCCATCTCTGAATGAAGTGCGTGGTCACTTATGGCTGGTCTTGTCTCAGTGTGTGTGTTGAAGGCACTATCCTCTTCCCACTCTCCATAACGTGGTCCAATCTCAGAGGAGCTCTGAGTCTCACACTCTGCACAGCTTCAGAGGGAAGTTCTCTGTGATCAGGTGGTCGTCATGGAGGACAATCACCACATTCACCTCAAATTCTGAAGGGGAGGAAATGGGAGGAGTTAGATCTGTACACCGTCTATCAACCACATGCTTGAGTATAAAGGGTGGTTTTGTTTGACCAGATTACTTGATAAAAAGACAATTGTTGATAAAAGTTTTGATTATGGGTCCAGCAAATTCTGGAAGTCTTGAGGCTCCTGTGCCGTGTGTAATAAAGTTGAATTGGCAGTTTGTTTAGATCTCAGAGGAGTCAGATCTGTACACCATCTATCAACCACTTGTATGCCATTAGGGCTACAGATCATTGCAGAACAAGGGGGTATCTTCATTGTCAATCTGTCAATCTATTGTTGAGTCAACGTTATGGCTGCAAGCCTCCTCGAAACGTTGACAACAAATTGCCATTTGTTTTTGGGGGGGGGGCTATTTCTGGGATAAGCCTTTACTCATCAGTGTTGTGTAGCATTGCTCTCTACATTATTTGACCTGTATTAAAAGCCTACTAACCAACTTTGAAGTTGGTGGTCTCCAGGGTGGGGCAGGTGAAGAGCCGGGGGAAGACCATGTAGATGGGGATGGGGAGGCTGTGGCAGATGTCCCCCTCTGCTATCTGGATGTTCTGGATCTCTGTGGCGTCTCTGGCATATCCCTCAGCACAGCCTGCAGTAGGGAGGAGGGAAAGACATGCAATTCACTCTCAGCAACCGGTCCCAAATCAACCCTTAGGGGAACAGAACGCACACAGGCACATGACCATCCCCTCCACTTTATCCTCCGGATTGTGGGACACTACTCAAATAGATTATTCACCTAGGGTTGAGGTATGGCTACACTACGGCCCTAGAGTGGAACACTGGTGGAACTAGAGTGGAACACTGAGCACCGGCTGGCCCTCTGGATTAGAGAAAGCCAGATGGCAGAAACTGGGTAGAGCCATTACCTACAGCTATCCACTTCTATCAGAGGAGAGGAAAGTGAGCAGATGCCAATGGGAAGGAACCAAGTTCTAGAGTGAAACGCTATCCCAGACTGGATGGGCAGTGCCAGTAGCACCCAACTCACCACAAGTCTCCACTCTGACCAGCTGCAGCTCGATGCTCTTGATGGCCACGTCAGAGCTCTCTACCACCAGCTCTCCAGTCAGTGGCTGGGTGATCACACAGTTAGTGGCGTCCAGGTGCCCCCGGATCAGGAACTTGGGCAGCAAATTTCTCTATTAAGGGAGACAATGTACTGTATGCATTTCTGGAGATATGTAGATTTTGCACAGACCTGGATCATTATAGCAAATTCATAGGTTCATTACTTCTCCAGACACTGAGCAGTATGGGAATCTAGAATATGCACAGTGACAACTAGTACAAGGGGGAAATGATCTAACTAAAAGGGGTACAGGACTCCAGTCCTTGAACGCCTCAATATCTCCCGTTCCTCCATAAAGGCTTAGGCTGCAGCTAGACTAGGGAGGAAATAAACTCAGCTTGCAATGGTTCCCCTTAACTCATTCAGCGCCGAGGGTGAATAAAGTCACCCAAATGGTCAACATTCTAGAGTGCCAAGGGTGACTTTATTCACCAAAAAAGCATACTATAATACTTCATTTTGTTGTCAATCAAAGTATTGTTGCTAGGTAAAATACCACATAAAACACTCGGCACTCTAGGTGGTTAGGAGTGTTCCGGAATTCTTTGGCAGTTGGTGAGTTACGGACGTGTGCACCTGCTATAACTAAAGGCTAAACTGTGAGGCTTTTGTTATAGGTTGGTGTTGTGACAGGCCAACCGTACCTCACGGACATTCTGCAGGGTATCTGGTGTGATGGTGAAGTCCACCGGCGTGGGAACCAACTTGGCTTTCTGTGGCTAAGCGAGGAAAAAAAGAGTTATAAGCAAGTGTTGTAAACATGCGCAGCAATAGGTCACAGTGAAGAAACCACAAATAAAAAACATTTTAATATGCATCTCTGTCCCGGAATGATATTGTGTGGTGTAACATAATATGAGATCACACCTATAGTATAACAGTATAATTGCATCTGCTTCATACTGATCAAGCAAATAATAAGAAATAACCCTATTTGCTACCGTATTGGGGATGAAATCAGATCAAGTTTTTATGATTTTATTATTTCCTGTTTTTCTTATGTAAAGTGTTTTTATTTTTAAATGTAAAGTGTCTTATAAATACAAATCTATTCTTGTTATCATCATGGCATGTCTGGTTGTGGTGATCTTGTAGTATTTCTTGGTAATACAGAACAGACGACAGAGAGTGATTTGAGTCACAGTGACGGTTGATCTCACCTGACAGTGCACCATGAACTCACAGGTCTTTGTCAGGTCTTTGGCCAACAAGGAGCGCTTCATGTCACAACGCAACGTGTACTGAGAACACAAACAAACACCGGCTTCATTGGTATGGATATCAATTGTGCAAAGTCATTGCAAGACTGGCAATTAGAGACTGTAGTTTTTATAATAAATGTACTTCCATTTCTTTATACAAAAGTATCACTGTCAATCAATAAACTTGGTATAGGATTTGGGGTTGAGAAAAGGGTCCATGTCTATAAGAGGAGCAAACGCCTTACTGTCCTGCTGCTCTTTCATTACGCAAGGGAGGCACCCTATGGAGAAATGAATGCAACCCAGCTCAAATGAACACAAAGACCAATGACAATAACTGTCTTGTCTATGTAACTGTAAAATAATCATAGAAAATACTGCATCACATAGCTAGTGTAGCTTCAGCAGACACAAACCTAGATCTCAAAAACAACACCTCTAAAATATGAGAGATGTGCGTTTTTCGTGCATTTTTCCAAAATCTTTTTATTTTATTTTAATGTGGGAGCATTATTCAAATGTCTGCCTATACCTCATCCATTTTGCATACAACAGAGAGCAAGTCTCTGTCCTTTCGGCAGATTTACTGATTCTGGGATAAAAAAAATAAAAAAAAAACTTGTAAAAATGTCTAGGCAAAGAAAGACTATACTGTTCTTTTCTATTCATTTCACTTTCATATATAAAGGCTTACAAGAGTATGACCATGGATAAAACATATTTCATATCTTATGTCTCTTTGAGCAACCATTTTGTGTTTTTCCCAATTCCTTTCAGTTTCTTTGAGATGGCACAACCAGACTGGAACACAGGAAACATCAATCTGTGCCTCTCTGTCTCTATAATTACACCCCATTAGCTAAATTTAGCCGCAGATACAGAGAAGGTTACAAACACAGTTTTGTTTTTCTCCAGATGGCATGACAATAAGGGCCCTGTTAAACTGTCCTCTGACAGGCAATACATCAGTTAAAGGTGGTCTGACCCACAGTTTAACACACACACACACACACACACACCAAACTTTGAGCTTTTAGACATCAAAAAGCAGCTGTGTATGTGTGTGTGTGTGTGTGTGTGTGTGTGTGTGTGTGTGTGTGTGTGTGGTTGGAGGGGAATGGTAAAGTGGGAGGTACAGTATGGTTCTCTGGCTGGTCTGGCCCTTGTCTGACATAGAGGGGAATCTAGGTCACAGTCTGAAAAAGGAACGATGTCAATCCACAGAGCGCTGGCCAGGGCTCTGCAATCATTACCTGAATGTTGACGAAGACGCCATGGTAGGTCTCGTACAGCACTTTGTTGCCCTTTGTGTGCAGGGGGAACTCAAAGGGAATCTCTGTCTTGCCTCCTGGAACCTTGCCTGGCTTCACCACTTCAATGTTGCTGGTGATGAGCTGAATGGGCTGGTACAGAGAGAGGACAACATCTGTGACATCATTTAGCAGGTGCTCTTAGACAGGGCAACTTCCATTCAACGAGGGCAACAGTACACATCATTAGTAAAACCATTTAAAGTAGTAGTAGTAATATTCACATTGCTATATATACATTAATTAAGCGTGAGACATCAAGTCTCTATCAAAGGCAGAGGTGAGACCCAACTCTATAGCCACGTTCATCGTGGGAAAAGAGGCAGTACAGCAGTTCAGTGGGTGATAATTAGTAGGCTTGGAAACACTGCTGGTTCTTCACCTTGACAGAGTTGTAGAAGGCTTCAAAGACTCCCACACTCTTTGAGCTGAGCTGCAGGTTGACAAGGCCCTCCATCGTGAGAGAGATTCCCTGGTGCTGGACCGCCTCCTTACTCACTATCACCACTACACCCGCGAGGACCTCCTGGCATGACAGAGAGCCCGAAACGTCACTATTACATATTTGGTCTCTCTGGGCATTCCAAAACCTTTCTGCTGGTAGAGAAGGGCTTGTGATTTCGTAGAAAAACCTATCAAACGGTGGACACGTTTGATGACATGTATACTTAATATTAGCAGAATATCAGTGCGACAGCTCAGCACATGCACTAGGGGGCAGTAACACTCAGACTGGCCTGGGCATCATGACATGAGTTCACAAATATTATCGATAAATTCTGCAGCATTGGTAACCTCTTAGAATCTGTGTCAGCTATCAATTTACCACACATACACGCTCGGAAGGGATAGAAATGCCCATGCTCTTTAAGTCGCATGGGTATTATGGGATGGGATTTATAATACATAAATAACGGGTTTTAAGCCATTTACTATCACCAAGGTATCATATATATCTCAAAAACAAAACAATGTATCAGTAGAACCCGGCTGTTACATTGATCTTTCTGTATATAAATCAGCGGTTACGGCACATGACATGGCAGGAGAAATGTCATCTTGCGACAGCGACCTGTGCATTATTATTCATTTATCAGCTAGCTAGCTGGCTAAATGATTATTGAGCATTCACAGATACTAGAGATCGTATCCCTCTTACCCCCTCGTGATATACTTTATTGGCTCTTTTAAGTCGTATGTCCAAATTGGCACTCATTTTCTGCGATCTATAAGGGATTAATCAAAATATGTAGGAGATCTCCCGTTAACCAGCACCTTTTCTTGTACTACTTTCTAGCGATGTACGATACTTCCTCGTCAAAGACTCTAAAGCCATGTGACAATATGTGTCATGTGACACCTTTGGATTCTACTCTCTTTGCAGAGCTTTGCACTGTATTGTTTTTACCAATCATGCTATGAGGGATCTTCGAGCAGGGCAGGAAGGAAGTATGCATTTGAAAAGGCAAAACGACGGTTTTTAATTAATTCCAAGTCGCCTCCTTGCCCTCACCAGTGTTCCTAAATATACCACTCTGACCCCCACTTGTACTGTAGATCTGAGAGGATTTGATTGGTATGAGCAATATGGCGATAATTCCACCGACCTAGCCTATCAGAGGGCAAGGTGGAGCATTTGCAATATTACTGTTAAGTAAACATATCCAATCCCCTCAGATCAAAAAGTTGACTAATAACAGGTATTTAAAACGTTAAAGTAAATAATCTAGGTGCAGATCGAATTCGAACCGCAGTCATTCCCTTGATCCACCCCCTTTCAACCGTAAACTTGATTGGCAGTTTCTATGACAACTGCGCGGTCTTTTTCTGCGTCATTGGTCGATACGGGAAGGTATCCGTTTGATTGACAGTCGTCATGGCAACGTTCTCATTCAGCCTCCATTTTGTTCGTCTCTTTCCTTTTTTTCAAAACTGTAGCTAGCTAGCTACCTTCCCGCCTGAATAGTAAAATCACTTGACAGAGCAATGACAGTAACATTAAAACAAAGGCCACACCAAAAATATATTATTGTAATAAAAGAGACTGATTTCAACGAGTTGGATGTGTGACAACGGCGCTAACTGAGTGCATTGGTTGACTGTAGTTACTATGGGCTGCCGGGCCGGTTCGTTGCGCAGGTTTGGAACGCGCGCCATTTTGTGAAATTTACAAAAAAAAAATCTTCTTCCAGAAAACAGGGGCTTCAAGTTTTTACTCGTATTTTTTTTACATGATTTGGAAACTATGTTGCTGTTGTTGAAATGGAAGTGTCCACCAAAGGACTGTGTATACGCGCACATCGAAATGTTCGTTTCCCTATGCCCACATCGAATAAGTTTCTGTTGACGGTGGTGGCGAGTTGACGGAGAGGCGCTGTTGATTTGGAAACAGGAGTATTGACACCAAGTCAGAGGAGTGAGGGTTGTACATTGGGAAATCTGGGCTCCATGGAGGAGAATAGACTGGATTTAATAATCTGCCGTAAGGCATCGGGGAGTTTAAATGAGGATATTTTTCTTGGATAGGAAGAGTGACAGGCACCGACAAAGGTAAGTTTGCACAGTAGCTAGCTAGCTGGTAATGCTCTCTTACTGAACCGTTAGCCATAGCTAACTTATTGTCAATGGGATCCTAGCTAACGTAGCTCACACTCACATCCATCTCCTTAGCTAGCTTTAGCGAAGCTAGTAAGCTTGGTTTAGGTTTCAAAAATGGTGGCTCTGTGGTTGAGGAATGATCTCTGCAACCAGTTCTAATCTTAATTTGACGTGCAATGCATGTCCCGTCCGATGACAATCTGAAAGGAGTGCAGCCAGGCCACGCAATACTTGCCAGCACTACACCACTACAGTGGTGGCTATGTCAGCCAGCTGGGTTAGCCAATTTACCTGGTGAATTTTAGCGCTATGCTAACTTTCCATCACCTTATGTCAGCAAGCTAACGTTAGTAGCTAATACCAAACCATGGCCTTACAGTAAACCAAGTTACTCGATTTGCAGTAAGGCATTTCAGTGAAATCTGGTTTGGCAAACTTAGTGCCAGACAGCAAGCTTGCTAGCTACTTTTTTGAGTCGCTGGTTGGTCAGGTCACAGTTGGGTAGCTAGGTAGCAACGCATTACTGCTAGCAATCTGTTCTCGTTCAGTGTTCTCACACAGCTAATTCCTCACACAGACTGGTAGCTAATGTTAGCATTAGCCAACTTAGTTAACATTAGCTGGTGTTGTCTGTTGATATTCTAGCTAACCAGTTGGATCTCGAGAAATGTTAGCTCTCACTGGCAGCATATTGCAGCTAACGTTATTGAGAGATGATGTTGCATTTCTTCACATGGATTCGCTATTAAACTAACAACAACACGTTGTCTTGTTGCCTGTTTTGCTAGCAAAGCAAACACATACGCTAGCCAACTCGGCTAACTTCAATTCATCTGGTCAGTTACCACTTGTGACAGAGATGCGGGTATGGATAACAGTTAGGCCTACTCATTTATTAGGACGTGGTTCTGGTTGCGTATCTTGGCTATCGTGTTATTTGGGTCTTATGTTATAACGCTAACAAGAGAGCAAGGGTTTATTATTCGGCCTCGAGAGCTCAAGTTAGGATCTCTTGCCTTGGCCTCAATACTTGCCAACCTTTTTTAGCTCAGCTCAAGCTAGATTAGTAGCTAACGTTAGTAACGTCAGTTTCACCAGTTGACTTTTCATTTCAAATAATAGACCTGGCTTGCTTGAGTGATGTGCGTTAATAATGAACAGATGCCTTTCATTTGCTATCATGACATTGTGTCTGGTAACCAAATTAGTTTAAAGTACAAAGTTTGCAGGTTATTAGTGGTCTGTCAAACCGTAGTGTAATCATGCTCAGAATTCAATTGCACTGATGGTATTTTTGGTCTTTACTAAATGGCATTGAATGGGGACATAGGCCTAGTTGTTGCAGAAAGTGAAGGCTGTTCCGTCTCAAGATTAGCTATAGTCTTGATGATAATACGATTTTCACTGACCAGCTATGTAAGGGAACTTAAACAACTAGAGAACAAAACATGGGTAGGCCACCTTTGTTGCCATGGTTGCTCTAAGTGAGCTGGAGTAAAGTAGGCCTACTTAGTGAACATTTGACTAAGCAGATACATCTTCAATTTAGCCAGAATGCAATATGATCCCATTTAGATTCTGTGAAGTAGGCTAGTTAAGAAATTGCAGAAAATAATATGGGCAGAATATTAAGTCAAGGCCTTTTGGTTGTTTACCTTGTGTCTTAGCGATCTGGTAATGGGACTGCTTATGTCAGAATGGGCAATTGATTGAACTCAACTCATTGATCGTTGAGTTTAATGGTTTGTTTTTTGATCATTCAGAACTTTATCGGTTTATAGTGGCAGTAATCTCACTAAGTCAGACTGAGAGTGGATCCAACCGGTGAATTTGACCGGCAACACGGATACCGTCAACTAATAAGAGTGTAGGTTAGTTGAGGAGGTACTTGAAATGGATGTTTGAATTTTCTTTCAAGCAGGGAATTGAATGCACACTGCTGAGCTGTGAAATGATTGCATCGAAAACATCTTCAGCTAACTCCATGTTTTTCTTTCAAGCAATGCATGCAGGTCCAGTTGTAAAAAGAGTGAAGGGCAGAATGGTAGGGGCATTGCAAGTTGCTCAGGTGGGGCAAGGACAGTTTGGGTGGGGCTACAGCAAAAACTTTAGGGGGGAGATTCGCCGACAACTTCCTGCCCCCAGTGTTTACTTCCTGCTCCCCCAGAATCTCAATCTAGAGATGAGATTCTGGGACCTGAGATTATAGTGCCAGAGGTCATGGTAGCCTATAGGGCATGTAGTCTAAATTTGCTGAGCCAATTCCTCCCCATAGCCTAATTTGGTGCAGATGAAGAGCCAGCAACATCATTGCTAGCACACTACTCATACTAAAAGTAGAGGCTAAGGCGACAGTCTCTGAACTCTCCCCTAGACAACATACGATTCAATATACTTCATTCTAGGTTTTGAAGATTATTTTATTGGATCAGTTATTGTCATAGTCTGCCATCCCAAAGCACTGTCTTTATAAAATAAAAAAGTTTGGGCACTCTAGAGTTATCTGGCCTTTGTCTTCAGACTTGGTCAATCAGTGTTATTTTCAGAAGCCATAGGCCTAGCCCAATTGTTGTATTTGAATAACATAGCCTACGGTGTGCTTGCATTAGCTTGCTTGTATGCAGCGTTATCGCGCCACAGAGATTATTCTATTGCTTCCATTTGCCTGTGTCTGGAAAGTTAAATCAGGCACACCACAAGTCTTGCGGATGGGCTATTTGAAAACATTTCTGATGTGCATATTTTGTCCACGTCTTCTGGGAAGCACTAATACTCTAGAGACACAGACATTGTTCAACTATCTCGAGAAATTCCATCAGTCACTCATTTTAAGTCTACTGTCTCCTAGGCCTAGACAATGATGAGCAATGGCATTCTTCTTGTCTTTGACTTTCATCATAGTGACAATTGTCTTAACAACTGCTTAAATGCTGTCATCTGCTTCCATTGTTTTTTTTGCCAACAATGGGCTTAAGCTGCCTACCTACACTACAAGATTTTATAATTCTTCCAGTCGGATAGTGGACATTACACAAGGAGGAGAAAGTTCCATCGCATAATGCGCCGGGCATGAGTGGAATGGGCATTGGGCACATGTTTTGATATTGATCGGGAGGTCGCTATCATTGCAGAGCCTGTCAAATACCTTTTGTATAACTTGTATTCTGTCCTAGGTAGTTCTTATGGTGTCCTGATCAAGGAGTTTGTGGTGAATATTGTGTAATGTGAAAGGAACCGTAGCTAGCACTAAGTCCTAAAAACCATGACCTGGTAGGCCTCGGTTAACTTCTGGTTTAAACACCACCAGTCCAAAATGTAATTCACTGGAGTTTGGTGAGATAGTGATTTGCCTTTGGGATGATGGTGGAATACATTGAATCTATCCACAGATCTGCAGAAGTTAGCCTCACTATTTGTAAAATAATAGTTAATGTACTTAAATTATTTATGTCACATATTTGCTGAGCTAACCTGGCCTACTTTCTGGTTGGTAACAAGCCATCTTGAGGATTCGGTTTTTTTGTGTGCCAACATCTTTGCAAGAAAATGGTTAAGTGCATGTTGCTGTAGAGAGGCTACGATATTTGACTGTTGTCTCTGCTTGCGCTTTTTGCTGTTTTCAATATTCGAACGGTATTAAATCAAGCAAACTTGTGACTCGTCAGTCAACACTAAAGTTGTGGTCCTCTGTGGCTCAGTTGGTAGAGCATGGCAGTAACAACGCTTAGGTTGGGGGTTTGATTCCTGCTAGGACCATATATACTGAAAAATGTATGCACTCACTGCAATGTAAGTTACTTTGTATAAAAGAGTCAGCTAAATGGCATATATTTATTTTATATTTTATTTATTTACTGATACATAAATGTGCTGGTTGATATAACCGCCGGCTGGCTAGCTAGTGGACTTACTATCATGCACAATCGCCTTCTTGTTTTCAACAGGATTAACATGAAACTAGTGACTGAAAACAGTTTGCCAGCAGGCAGCCCAAACAGTGTTCAATATGTTCTCTAGCAGGCTAGCTTCGTGACAAAATTGAAATACTTAAACCATGAAGGATAACCATCAGAGTCTGACAGCCTAACGTAAGCTAATTTTGTTTATGGTCATGAGACCCGTTTGCCTTTTTTTTTTTTTTTTTTAACACAAAAGTGAGACCTACTTGACTCACAAGTGGCTTGATCCAATGACCATGTTCAACTGAAAACAACTGCTCAATCCCTCATCGCAAATAAGAATTAAAAAATGTGTCAGTCAACATTGCAGTTATTTAGATATCAGACTGTTCAACTGATGTTGCTAGCCATAGTAACTCTCACACAGTGAATCTTTTCCAGGAAGTAAAAAGGAAGATGCCTACGTGATATTTAAAGTGTTTACTTGTGGTAAAAAAATAAAACAGTTATGACCAGAATGACAGCCAAAAGTGATATTTTGCTATTTTCCCTTTTTAAGTACTACACTTAAATGCAATTTACCAAATACTTCCAGAAATTACTAGCATCTATGCTATGCCTATCTACCAAATGGAACTGTTGGGTGTAGTAAAGTGCGGTTGTTATGGGAGTCGATGGTGGAATATAGCAAATGTTGATTCTGCTTTTGAAGCATATCAACATAAATTACTCAGTGAATCACCTTGCAACATAGCAATTTAGGGAAATCACTAGCCTAAGCCCACTCACATTTTCTCTGGGGGAAAAAAGGGTACAGAGCACCATGAAATGTTCTACTTTTCCATAAAGTTTTCAAAATCTCCAGCACCATACCGATGTCTACATAGGCCTATATGAAAATAGCGATTTTGTAGTATAAAGGAAAATCAACCCCTATCATGTTTCCAGCCAGCGTTTGCAGCTATAGTTTTTGAAAATCACACACACACACACAAAGTAATGTAGTTGTATTTCTTTTTATAGTGGGCTGTGGTTTGCGGCTGGTCTCTACCAGGATGATATGAGAGTTACCAGGAGACGATGCATACAGGTTAGCTGCTGATCTCTCTCTCCCTCTCCTGCCCTCTTCCACTTCTTTGTCTTTTCTATTGGGAAATACCTGATTTCTAGCCCTTCCTAACACTACACTGACATACAGTAGCCTAAACTTGGTAAGTATGCACAGTATCCTACCCTACCACTGGTTCTTTAAACGATTGTGACTGATTGGATTTATCAGACAATGGCCAAGACATGAGATTGCGAAAGAACAGCTCTTTACCTGTCTTTCAGGACTTGCCATCTCTCATCTCAACTTGCTCACCCTAGTGCTGCTCATCCTAGTGCTGCTCACTCTAGTGCACCTGATGTTAAAAGCCTTTACTCTTCTTCCCTTAATATTTAAACTCACATGAGCCACTTTTCGCAGGTTTCATAGTGCAGATTTTCATACTTTTCTTCCACCCTCTCAGTGAAGAGTGCCGTCACTGGGGTTGGGTAGTCTAATTTCCTCGCTAACCTGTCCTATAGGGTTGTGTTTTGTGTTTGTAACATCTTGCATATGATCAGGGCCTAATCTGTGCATCAGACTCGTCTAGATTGTCAGGTGAAACAGTTAGCAGGTTACCTTGATGGAGTCTAGCCTATGATTATGAGAGCCATGTCTTTTTTTCTCATGATGATACTTTTCGATGATGGAAGTCAGACCTACTGTCGCCGTCCAGTTTTTAATTGAAATGACCTGGTGGACTGCGCCTCCACTGTAGTTCCCTCTGAACCTCAGACCAGTTATAAGAAGAAGAAGAAGAAAAAAAAATACATGGCTTCACTTTTTCCTCCTTTCAGAGTGTTTTTGCTACATTACACCTGCCTGTCAAGGAGAAATTGGAATGCCAGTTTACTGTAAAAGCAATCGTAAATGTGCTGTCTCAGCCCTGTTGGATTTCCCAACAGCATACTCATGCTGTCTGGTAGAATCAACCAAGCCAGCTTTAAATTGTGCATTAATGTCTTTTGCTGAGATTGTATTGAAGGAGAGTCCAAAATTGTACACTAATTCCATCCACAAAGAATAGGCCTAGAAGTTTTCCCTAAATATTAGGTGACCATGTGTATGTTGTTCTTTTGAAATACTCTTATTCAGGGTGTTTTAAACTTGAGAGAAAATGCATTTTGTAAAAAAAAATAAA
>NC_139656.1:27951528-27956528 GCF_951799395.1 Argentina silus | reverse complement strand
GCCTGCATGGCCAAGGCAGGGACTAATAATAAACAGGGTGATTTTCCACTTGATTTTATTACTGAGGACAGTCACGGCCATTACCAAAATAATCTGTGGGGTGCTTGTGAAACACGCCCCACACGACCTCCTCCGTGTACTGTGGCTGCCCATGTGTCTGCCTGGTATCAGGCCTTCATCAAAGCTCACATTTAGAATCCTTCCCCTTAGTTACCACCCCGCAGTGGAGTCTTCCTGCATATTGTCCTGTGTCAAATTTCCGAGGCCTAGTCAACGCACGACACGACATGAATAGCAACATCTGACATGAACACAATTCACAGTTGAACACACTTGGTCCTGATGAATTCATTTGATCAGGTGGACGTGGTGAGTCTTGTCTCTGAAGGTGATGTTCTCTCTCTTGTCTGTGTGTGTGTGTGTGTGTGTGTGTGTGTGTGTGTGTGTCTCTGTTTTTAAGGTGACCCCTGATGTTGTCATGTTACAGAGGCGCATGCCCCAGTGCTTTCGTGACCCGTCCTCGGCTCCCCTGAGGAAACTCTCTATTGACCTGATCAAAACCTACAAACACATCAATGAGGTACGGCCGAGCTCCAGCACACGGGTAGAACAGCACACCCCAACAGGCTTCAGCACACGGGTAGAACAGCACACCCCAACAGGCTTCAGCACACGGGTAGAACAGCACACCCCAACAGGCTTCAGAAGCACTCTGAACTGTCGCAAGCTAGCCTGACGTTTGATGTGAGCGCTACAGACCCACACCGCTACAGACACAAAGAAGTTAGGTTGAGGCCTCCTCCTCTTTGCAACATCCAGTGCAGTTTCATATTGCCACGCATTCCAATGGCAATGCATACAGTCATGGTCAGGATCCTGATTTTCTTTTTTACCAAGCAGATAATTAGCAATGGCAGCACAGGTAACAGCACGATGACATGACCGGTCAAGGCACTGAAACCCTCCCGCTCCCCTCAGGTATACTATGCAAAGAAGAAGAGACGACACCAACAGGGCCAGGGCGACGACTCCAGTCACAAGAAGGAGAGGAAGGTCTTCAACGATGGCTACGACGACGACAACTACGACTACATCGTTAAGAACGGGGAGAAGTGGATGGACCGCTATGAGATTGACTCCTTGATAGGCAAAGGCTCCTTTGGACAGGTGGGTCGCATGGAAATGTGTGGCGGTTACAGTGTGCTCACTGTGACATCTCTGGGTGAGGCCGCTCCACAGAGCGCGCCTCGTGCTGTTTCATTCGCCGCCGCGGCCACAAGGCTGTGACGCTCCAGTCGTTAAAACGTTGACCCGAAATGTGTGTTCTCAAAACGTTTACAGGAGCGTTTAACCATAGGGCACACAGTGTAGAGGCATCTGCTGAATCAGCTGTGTGTGTGTGTGTGTGTGTGTGTGTGTGTGTGTGTGTGTGTGTGTGTGTGTGTGTGTGTGTGTGTGTGTGTGTGTGTGTGTGTGCGCGCGTGTGTGTTAATCTGAAGAGGCTGTGATAAATCAGAGCCCCCTCCACCCCCCCTGTTAGGCGCACGCGTGCCCGCCCGGCTCATTGTGTTTACGATGATTTGTGTTTGGCCCGGCGTCTCTCTTTCCAGGTTGTAAAAGCATATGACCGTGTTGAGCAGGAGTGGGTGGCAATTAAGATCATCAAGAACAAGAAGGCTTTTCTAAATCAAGCCCAGATTGAAGTGCGGCTCCTTGAGCTCATGAACAAACATGACACAGAGATGAAGTACTACATAGGTAAGACTCAGTTCTCCCTCTCTGTTACTCTTCTTCTTCTCTTCTCCTCTCGCAGCAGAAAACTGCCAGCTAAACCATTTCATTATACAGGTCTCTGTAAGGTCACTTGTTTGCTCAGTTTATAAGAAGGCTCTTAATCCTTTGCAGTTGCTTATGAATATATCTTAGTCACCTAAAGTTGTGTGTGTGATATCTGCATCGAGTAATAAAATACCCAAAGTACCCAACACATTTGGACTGTTTCTATGTGCCAGCTACCTGAAACACATTTTTAGTGAACGACACAATCGTAACAAACACAATTGTCTCTTAACACCACCGATAACCTTTGTTTACTTCCTCTCCCTCCCGTGTCTCTCATCCCTCAGTTCACCTAAAGCGCCACTTCATGTTCCGGAACCACCTGTGCTTGGTGTTTGAAATGCTGTCGTACAACCTGTACGACCTGCTGCGGAACACCAACTTCCGGGGCGTCTCGCTCAACCTCACGCGCAAGTTCGCCCAGCAGATGTGCACGGCGCTGCTGTTCCTGGCCACGCCCGAGCTCAGCATCATCCACTGTGACCTGAAGCCCGAGAACATCCTCCTCTGCAACCCCAAGAGGAGCGCCATCAAGATCGTGGACTTTGGCAGCTCCTGCCAACTGGGCCAGAGGGTGCGTGGTGCAGTGTTTCCCGTCTGATTCTTTGCTTTGGCAGGGCACAGAGGCCTTTGAAATCCACATCCTAGGGTCGCCATGACCAATATTTTCTATTAAGTTGTATGTAAGACAAAAGGTTTTTAGGCAGGGCAAAACAGAACCAGGCTGGGAGTGCCCGCCCCGCCTATTCAATGGTAGTGGAAACATTAGTGTGGTATTTCATGTCACTCTGACCCAGGCCTGCTTATGTCTTGCTGTTATTTCAGGTGTTCCTGTGATGTGTTTAAGTTCTGACTCACCACAGAGTGCCTTTGCTTGTACTAAAGATAAGAATCACATGGCTTTTGTTGGAGAGATGTGACCATATGGATTCTGTATTTTGACGATGGAAAGATATTAACTTGATTAACAATTGTTTGTTCTGATGTTTGTGGAAAAGGGTTACATTTGACACAAATTAGTGTGTGCGGGACAAATGATTTACAACATACAACAGCAGTGCAAAATTGAGAGATGGCGATGTCTTAACAACGTTTCTTTTTCCCCCCCCTCAGATATACCAGTACATCCAGAGTCGGTTCTACCGCTCACCAGAGGTGCTGCTGGGAATGCCTTACGACCTGGCCATAGACATGTGGTCTCTGGGCTGCATCCTGGTGGAGATGCACACAGGAGAGCCCCTCTTCAGTGGGGCCAATGAGGTACAGTAGGGCTCAGAGGCCTGGCCACCTACCATGTCTAGGTTTCATGACAGAAATATTCTCTTCGTTTGGATGCAATCCCTTGCCAAACATCACTGGCCATATGATCAATGTGAGAAATGGCTTCAGTGTTTTTGCCTTCCTCAAGATGAGGAGAAAGGGTGTGAACCTCATTGTGACCAATAGTGGGAGCTGCTGCGCTTGTTTTGACAGTTTACATTGAGACAGGACATTGTTTTTATTGCCATTTCACACTATGAAAACACCATGGTATTCCTGTGTTACCACAGTCATTTCCCCTATAGAAAACACCATGGTATTCCTGTGTTACCACAGTCATTTCCCCCAGGCACAGGCAGAAGCAACTGTACACATACCTGATGGTTAAATATCAAGTCAAAACAAAGGAAGAATGTATTCTCAATTGTGTGCTGTCTGATTTTTCAGGTGGATCAAATGAACAAAATAGTGGAAGTGCTGGGCGTTCCTCCCAATCACATATTGGACCAGGCACCCAAGGCCAGGAAGTTCTTTGAGAAGATGTCTGACAGTGCGTGGGGTGCAAAGAAGACCAAAGATGGCAAAAGGGTATGTTGAAGAAATAAGAAATAATAATAATAATATAATGTAATAAATAGAAAGAAATACCTGTAATTAGATCGGAAATCAGTTTAGTTGTATTTGTTGCTTTTTTATTTTGCGTGGGTTATTTTAGCTCGAGCCACATTGCGTTGTGTAGTATCCTCCTCCTGCCTCTTTGGCCTTTTGCGTTAGAGAGTCTGTAGCCACGCCCCTAACGTCCCTCCGCCCTCTCGTCCCTCTCGTCGCCAGTATAAGCCACCGGGCACGCGGAAGCTGCACAGCATCCTGGGCGTGGAGGCGGGCGGTCCCGGGGGCCGGAGAGGGGGGGAGTCGGGCCACGCCGTGGCTGACTACTTGAAGTTCAAGGACCTGATCCTGCGGATGCTGGACTACGACCCCAAGAGCCGCATCCAGCCCTACTACGCCCTGCAGCACAGCTTCTTCAAGAAGACTGCGGACGAGGGGACCAACACGAGCAGCAGCGTGTCCACCAGCCCCGCCCTGGAGCAGTCCCAGTCCTCGGGAACCACGTCCAGCACCTCCTCCAGCTCAGGTACCTACCGGACCGCAGAGCCCATCAGGAAGAAGGTGTTGAGGGGGAGGGGAGAGTCTGGAGTTCAGGATTTCCCTGCATCCATGTTGGATATGCTTACGCTCTGTTAGATGTACTCTATAACCATGATTTTGAGCCAGCCAGCCGACACGATTTGTTTTCATGAAATAATCTCTGCAGTTTTTTTTTTTTTTGTTACAGTGAACGTAAACCTGTTTGTGTTTGGGTGGTGTTCTGCAGGAGGGTCGTCTGGCACCAGTACCAGTGGACGGGCGCGCTCTGACCCGACCCATCAGCACCGCCACAGCGGAGGCCACTTCAGCGCTGCGGTGCAGGCTATGGACTGTGAGAACCTCTGTCCACAGGTGAGAACCTCTGTCCACAGGTGAGACACACGCCACAGCTCTCGCACAGCAACGCCTGCTCCATAAGGACACTCAGGTTAGCGACCTCCGAGAGGGGGACCTAATAATGGTAGGATCCCCTGAACAGAGGAAATGGGTCGGCGTTGTTCAGCAGGCAGGGACTGTAGGGAATTGTAGTAGTACCTGATAAACGACCTACAGCAACTTTAATTGCTATAGGTCATTTATCAGGTACTACTACAATGAATGAAGATACACTATCTATTTAGTTGTTAGTTTGTGTCTAACATGTTGTCTGTCTGTCTGTCTGTGTGTGTGTGTCTGTCTCTGTGTGTGTGTGTGTGCGCGTGTGCGCTTGTCAGGCGAGGCAGCCGTTTCCTCCCCCTGTGGGCTGGGCCGGC
>NC_139656.1:27936528-27949028 GCF_951799395.1 Argentina silus | reverse complement strand
GTTCCAGAGTATCAGTGTGGAGGCTGTGAGTCAAGGCAAGCCCTTGTGTTCACAAGTCAGAAGTTAGGAGAGGATCAAATGTGAACAACAGTGCATTAATCCTTCAATTTGTGACCTGGGATTCTGAGGCTGCTTCAAACGTGCCTATCTATCTGGGTAACGCTGCCTTAAAAACTACTTTCGGCAGTCTTCACGGCAGTGGCTAAAAAAAAAAAAAGGTGTTCTCCCCCATCCCCCCCCCCTCCCCTCCTCCCCTCCCCTCCCCCTTCAATTTTGAAGCAACCCTATTTGACCTAGCTAGCAGAGGCACTGCACTCATTCACATTTTAGATTGACGGTTTCAGAGAGAGATATACTGCTCTTTACGAGCTCAAATCCACATGTTTGACTGACGCTCCCAACCATGGGCGTTGAATCCAAAAGGAATCTAGTAGGGAATGGTGTGAGAAGTGAGCCCTGCCTGCTGGAGCTCTGTGCTCCGGTCTCGTCGTGTGATGCCTGTGGATTCGGGAAGACTGGGCCTACATTTTGGGCCAGTTGCAGACAAGGAAAGGGGTGGCAACAGCTAGAGGAAAGGTGTCCATGAAAAACACAGGCTTCAGGTGTTTACTTTTCAACCCCATTTTAATAGTTGAAATAGAATTTATGTATATATTTATATTTTTTTAATAAAGGAAGTTTAGAACTCACTACTTTTTTCCTAATGGTATTTTGAGTACATTTAAGTCAATGTGGAGACCTTGCAGTGGAAGTTCTTCTGTGATATTAGTCAATGGGTAACAGTGCTTCCAGGCCAAAGTAGTTGACAATGCCAGTACAAATGCAAAACTTGTAGGGTTTAAATTTTAACAGGAGAGAGTAGATATTCATACCTTAAATATTATAGACAGGGTATAGTGTGTGGGTGTATGTCTACGAACCTGAATGACAGCAGTGTTTTAATATATAACAAATACATAAGCAATTATGTACACATATTACAGGAACTATTTTTTAGTTGCGTCAATTGGCATAAGCTTCAACCGTGGGTCCATTTGAAGTCAGGCTACTGATACATGTGTGTGGAAGCCTTGATCGTCGACACATTATAACCAGTGCACTGTCAACAAAACATCCAACGTTTAATCCCGAGTGTTCAGTATGATTTCTGCTCCGCTCCCTGTTTCATTCAAACAAATGCTTTTTTTTTTTTTTTTTTTTTTTGTCCTGTCCCTGCCACCCCTGCCTTTCTGTCCCCCAGTCTGGTTTTGAGTGATTGACAACAGTTTGGTTACAGGACGTCTGACGTGCACTGTAAAGATTAAACAGCATGGGAAAAGGAGAAGTACCTGTGTCCACAGATTGTAAGATCTAGTCAATACTTGCTGTGTATATGATAATGTTACAAAAAGATTAAAAATGGACAAGCCCTTTGTATTATATTCAAGCGGTCTTATGTATGATATAAAAAAGTTCATTAACTTGTACTGAGTCTGTTTTCTTCTTTGTGTTTGTTTTTTTTCCTCTCATAATATCTGGGTATCAACTACATTAGATATATTTTATTTAACCTTTATTTGCGCAGCGGAAACACATTAGAAATATATAATAGAATGTTCTCTCATAGTCACGCTACGGTCACATGCTCCTTTGGACAGGTAGCCTTACGTTCTGTTTCAGCACTATTCTCCTGTACTTTTAGATCAAATGATGACTACGAGGCAAAAGTTTTAATTCTTGGGTATTTTACATTTATCTATTTTACCATTAAGCAATAAAAGCACATTGAGTATCTTGTCGTCCCTCAATTTGAGGAAGTCCTAAGTATTTTGCCAAATTAACTGAAAGCAGTCTAAATGTTAGTCTTCGGTCCTCAACAGCATACAATAACTGCATCAAACCTGTGACTATATGAACTCTTAAAGGGATGGTTCACCAAATCACATATTTGGTTCTTTCCGATGTCTAAGGACAGACTTCAATCCACAGTTTGGCTCTGGTTATCTGGTCACTGTCACAAGCCGCTAACTGATAGCATTTTTAACCAAAGACCAAGTCCTTGAACCTTTTCAAAGAATTTGGGAATGTAATTTCAAGCATGTTTATTTAGGGTACAGAACATTGATTTCCATTGTTTTTTTTACTTACAAGTGCTATCAATTTACGGACAGTGCACTGATAAACAGAACCAAATGTGAATTGAAGTCTTTCCTTGTCCATAGACTCCTTTGTGGGTAAGGAACCAAATATTAGATTTTGTAGTTTGGGTCAACAATCCCTTTAAGAGGAGTGTTTTGGTTCATGTGTTGCCATGGTGAGAGAGATGGTGATTGACATTTTTGGTGGCATTTTTTTTAGCAGAAAATATGTTTCTCAACACATAGTTAAAATGCTACCATATGGAACATCATGAGTGAATCCTGAATAATGATGAGAAATGTACAGAGGTGAGACCAAAAGATACTCACATTTTGGTAAGGTTAGTCACTTATATCCGTGATTCATTTGATTTTCTTATTTTTCTTCTAAAAAAATTAAATGTGGTTCCTGTCCAAACACAAAGTTGACTGTATGTCATTATACGATTGGTCAGAATACATTGCTAGCTTTGTCAGGGTCAGTCAATGAACACTAGCAGCTGAAGTGAATGCCTACTGTATGTACAAACCGGTCATTCACTAACTAACAGTACAGGCTACACTGTGGACTATTTGGAGGTCATGGTAAATGTTGAATAAATAATTGTGTGACACAAAGGCAACATATTTCAAATGTAATAGGACAAATACCCAGAAAGCCAACCTAAGTATGTTAAAGTAACCTGTAAAAGGTTCAATATAACTGTTGCAGTTCCTATCATGACCAACTCATCTTATACTGTGCATTAGGAAAGAATGCAACATTATAAAAAGCCCAAAATCAATCAATCAATTTGGTTAACCTTTGACACAGCATTGCAAAACATCCACGTCAACCCTCTACCCAACCTGGTCCCTTATTACCATAAAAGGGTATCCATCATTATTTTAATTTCTATGTCACTAATTAATGTAGTCTGTCAGGGGTTTATATAAATCTGGCTCATTTTGCTGGGTCAAATGGCACTGAAGTCCAAGTAAAACAGAAGACATCGGAAGTTACAGCGGACGCTGCTCGGCATGGGTAGCCCAGGCTTCACAACTTTGATTGCAAAACACTTTTGCCACACTAGAGGGCACCCTAACACCAATGTGGAGAGAGCAAAGAGGGAGTACTGCACAGCACATCATTAAAGACAGATATGCTATTTAAGAAGTAGCTGTCCATGTTGGTTTGCTAAATCACATTCATATTCATGTTCCTCTTATACGTCTGATGGCTTCTGGACTCCTATACTTACACTACACCCTTATGCACTACGATTGTGACTTTTTTTTCTTTACTGCTATATTAAATTGTATTGCGATTGTTGTCGACTGTTGTTGAGCGAGGAGCAAGATCACAGATCACAGATTTCATTATGTCAATTGCGGCTGTGTGCGATGTACGTGACAAATAAAATAAAATTGGATTTGATTTGATTCGATATACTCAGTCCCTCACAACAGCTTTACCCATAACCTGAGGAAGTAAACCGTAACGAAGCCTTCCTCCTGCCTCCACAGACAGTATTACATTACTTAAAGGGAGAAAATCAAACACACAAGAACACATTTCTTTCAAACATACTGTATCAATTTATTTCAAAATTTGGCACTATAGTCATTTCACGTTTCTGTACAATTATTGTGCTTTCATATAAAGCATGCTTTCAATCCATTGCCTGTGCACTATCACACAGAATGGAAATGGGATGGGGGGGGGGGGGATGAGAAATGGGTGCTTTCCATAACATCGTCTGTGGTGTATTTCTTGAACTCAAAGGTATTGCAGTTTCACAAATGAGATGAATGGTACCATGTGCCATTAGGAGAAAACAACAGTGCCAAAGTCACAAAGCAGCAACATAATCTATCATTGTGAAAGGTTTGGTGGGCAGTCTACAGCAGTGAGTGTAGGGGGTTTGTTCAAGTCATTTTGGGAGGCAGCATCACTCCTCTAACATGGAGGTGACAGAGAAGAAAGGGAGGGCAGGGTTCATGGAATGGATGGAGGAACGACTGTATCATCACTGTCATCTTTCGGTTTTATTTCAAGGAGCAAACAATGATTACAAAGCCATGGGACATAAATATAACAAACATACTGTAAGGTTTTGTCCGCATATGTTTTGATTGTTTCATAATCAAACACGAGTTGGAACATAATGCTGATCTAGAATGAAAACACCTGATCATCTGAGGGTTCTGAAACTCAGCTGCAAAGTTCATTCAGATTTACCTTAGTCTGTGTGTGTGTGTGTGTGTGTGTGTGTGTGTGTGTGTGTGTGTGTGTGTGTGTGTGTGTGTGCGTGTATGCGTGCGTGCGTACGTGCGTGCGTGTGTGTGTGTGCATGCGTGCGTGTGTGCATTATATAAGTTGTATGTGTGTGCGCATCTGTGTGTGGTCATATTATGGTGGCTTCAGCAATGGAAAACTTCCTTGATTACAGAGCAAGTACACCCCCCTTCCTCCCCTTCCTCCCCCTCCTTCCTCTCTCCTCAGCCTACCTCACAAACAATGAACTGCCATTCGACTCGGCTGTTGTTGGGGGCAAAGTGCGTTGCTTTATTGCTTAACTGTCAAGCCTTTTTCACCATTCTTGTTTTTATGAAAATCAAGTCTTGATCTATATTAAATCAAATTGTGCAGAGGCAAGGCATTTCGACACCCCCTGATGTGATGCTGAAGATACTGATGTTGCTGTTGAAAGGGTCCCTGCTATCAGGGAGAAAAATGTCTACAGTCAATTTGAAACTGGCATTTCAGAGCCACAGCCTTGGAGTCAGGCATTTAGATCAGAGACACAAGGAGTTTATGGCCGTATCATTATCTTGGAAATCGTTGGTTTCATTTGGCTTGTCTGGGAAACACACACACACACACACACACACACACACACACACACACACACACACACACACACACACACACACACACACACTCGCACGCAGGCACACAACAAATTGACTGCATCTCATATGAATCTTGAAACTGATATAAACAAGCTGAGAGTAAGCTTTTGCTGAAACACACAGAGATGTCAGGGAGTCTCATATTCAGTTAGTAGGCTCAACAACAAACGTGTTGAGGTGTCAATCAAAGCTGTATTATGTAGTGCCTGGTCCCACAAGCGCATTAGTTGTGCATTTGCATAATAAAGCAATTCAATGCAAAGTACTCTGAAGTTAAGCAATTATGCTGCTAAACTATCTGAAGTCTAAGCCCAGTCTTAATTACAATCTACCATGTGCTTTTTTTCATTTTTTTTTTCATAAGCGGCAAAGCTCTAATGCGAAATCTAGTTAAAAGAATATCCCCCTCCATGTCCTGTGGCTGCTGTCTCATCGAGTGGTCTCACCTCTGGTTTCAAGATCACTGTGAGAGACGGTTTATTCCCCTGCTGTCATCATTAGCACAGCATGAGAGCTGAGGACTAAAGGTTACAAATGTAACCCAAGTTCTCTGAAAGAGATGAAGGAGACCTCTCACTATGGAGTCTATGCACTCTTGTGTACCTCTCGCTGAAGACCCCTATTCAATCACGCCTGGTAAAGGGCAGTGACACTTGCAAGGAGATAGATAGCCCCGCCTATAACCTCTCCTAATAAGGAGACGCAGCAAGCGCGCCATTTCATCCAGCAAACCACTCTTCACTTTAGTTCTCTTTCG
Source organism: Argentina silus (assembly GCF_951799395.1). Taxonomy (NCBI): domain Eukaryota; kingdom Metazoa; phylum Chordata; class Actinopteri; order Argentiniformes; family Argentinidae; genus Argentina; species Argentina silus. Next base: position 27,943,259 of record NC_139656.1, on the reverse strand, counting down.
GTCGACTCGGTTTGACCCCTCACTATGGAGCCCTGCAAAACGCCCTGATTGCCTGGTCCGAACTGGAAACCTCCAAGAATGTACCCCGTCTACATCATGCAGCCTTCAAACCAGCAGTAAGGACGGTATGACCACAGAGGGCTCAGTCACAACTAGGCTGTGAAACTTTTGAAAGTTATGAGGAGAAGCCCAGCCGGCAGCAGCAAACAGAGACACTCTTGAACAGGGCCCAGGACGCCGCCAACCCCCAGATAGAGTGTGCCTGGATCCCCACAAGGGGCTGCAATCCCTTAGAGTTATAAGCCTCAACAATGGCCCTCACAATCCAATGGGATTTGCAGAAAAAGCAGAAAAAGGTGGGGGGGAATGAAAAGGGAGCAGTACTGCAGCGTTACTGCGGGACACCATGGAGATGACTTTGGGAACGAACGCTACGCTAGGACGTAACGTAGCCTTGGTGTCGCCATGGCTAGCGCGAGTAACAAGACAGGTATTTGATATATCTGCCACAGCAGCAGACAATTTATATTGCGCTTCCAACTTATATTTTTGTAATGTATTCTGTATCTAACTTAGCAGGATACTTATAAGACAGCGTCTTTTCATCAACAGTCTGAGGATGTTCGAAGTGGACACTAGTTGTGGACACTTGTTCTACCGAAGCCTACATGACGTAATGGCAGCCAGATAGGTCTTCTTTATTGTCGAAAAAATCCTGTAACAAGGAAAGGATCGCAGAGAGAGGGCTCTGAAACAGCACAATCTCGCGGCTCTCACACCACACCTCAAATAGCCTCCATTTTAGGAATTGTGGATCGAGGCAGATCTTCCGAGACTAGGTTGGACCTTTCACGGGTCAAACCCATAGATCCATCACATCTGGGTGAGGTCGGAATAATTGGCCTTGTGCCTGGGACAATAAGTCCCTCAGATCGATCTGGGCTCACAATGGAAGATACATGGTCAATGTATATTTCCCACAAGAGAGCAACGAAATGGGGGTTTCGCTCCTATTTATACAGGAAGACAAATAACTCTTTGTAAGCCTCCCCCTCATACCATATGTGGCATGGTGCCAGTAAGTCTGGAGGTTGGGGTGCCCTAGGCTATATTCCACATCTGGTTAGCATTACAATAGAGTCTTAAATAGTTTGCCCCCAGCTAAAATTCATCATAACACCGGGTTAATTTGGGTTATCAGGAGCAGGGACGAACCGCTCGGTCTCACTCTGTTGAGTGTTGGAGGGATTTGGCCCACTGGAGGGAAGGCATACAGGAGCGTGCATGGCCACTGGCGGGCAAGAGAGCGGCCATGGTCACAAGATTCTCAGTAGAACAGTTTAGTTAAGCTGTAGCTAGCTACAAGAATATGACTACAGCATACGCTTCAGAACAGTCAACGAGTGGAAAGGAACAAAGAGTGGAAAGGATGAAATGGCGCACCTGTTGCATCCCTTTATTGGGACAGGTGATAAGTGGGGCTATCTCCTTGCAAGGGTCACCGGCCTCTACAAGGTGTGATTGAATAGGTTGGTAAAAAAAGAACCTCCACAAACAAGCTTATATTATCCCCTGAACAGAGGTAGCCAACTCAATTCCCATTTTGGGGGACCAGGTGTTGATTCATTTTCAATCAAAGTACAGTACTATAACCATTGGTTGAATTAGGGATTTAACCACCCACATTTCTCAAGTTTAGGTCAAATAATTCAACAATGGAACAATGAGAGACCTCACAAATGCATGAACAGAATAATCAGTATGTGCAGTGGCAACCATCGGCAAAGACAATGGATCCTCCCCAAACTGAGTCCTGCTACCATTTCTTGGTTCTGTAGGCTGCCACCTGGTTCAGAAAGTGCCCTTTATAGACAAAATGTAACTGTCCATTTCAATTAATCATTCCAAAATATCTGACTATACAGAGTATGAATATATTTCTCAGTATCATCAAATCATCACAAAAGTTAGAATACTATTTTAACCAATAAAAGACAGTGAGATACGTATTGACGCATGTAACTATTGTGGAAGATGATTTATGACCCAAAATTCACTGTAACATTACAAATCAATACAAGCATGATTCATTCTGTGGCAATATATATATAAAAACAGAATAAATACATCAAATGAAAGCAGTCAAGATAGTAAACATGTCTGTTTTGTTCAACCTTTGTTCAGAATTGGACAGCTATTGTTCACACTTTACATTAAGTTGCTGCAATACCACCTACACCTACTATTACTAGATGAACTCAATTCATTTGGTAACATCAGAGTGATTGCACAAATAATGCATATATATGGATCATAATTCACAATTTCTTAATCTCTATCTTTAAAGGAATAGTCAGCATTATGACATTACTAAAGGAATATCTTTCAAGTGAATAGCCATGTGACAAAAAAGCTGCTGAATGAATTGACCTGCTTTAGGCTAACTATCTCTGCCAGAAGTCGCCCCGCTATTTTGTGGCTACGTCATATCGCGGAGTCTACCTTTAATCATATGGAGCCATATTAGAAATGTCAGGAGACTTGTTTGCAGTGACTGCGCATGCTGAATAATTACTGTACACTACCGTGTATAATCGTTAAATAACTCCATACTGGTGGTAGAGAGGCAATTTAAAGTAAAGTGTTTTGTAAACGTTCTTCATTGATACAGGTTAAGAAACCAATATCACAAATGTATGATATCACAGACAAGCAGAACTAAAACGTTCTGGCGATGTCTGTCCACTGTACGGCTTTACAGTAGAAGTACAAGAAATTGTGAAATGATAACATGGTTAGGTTAAATTACGCCATGTTTTAGATTAAATAATTTCAGATTAAAAAGGCAATCTGGGATTCAAACAACAACAAAGTGGTTACCAGCGGTTTTGGTAAATAGCTGAAGGATGAGGCTGGAGAAATATAACCACTCTCAAATACATAGACGGAGAGATGGATGCAGGACTGACCATCCATGGGATCAAAATGATAGTTTAACCGTGTTTTGAAGCTATACAGTGTTTACATTGTTAACAATGGTGTAAAACAAACTTATATTTGCGGTTCTGGTGGGGTAAGACACTTGAACTAAGCTCATGAGGCATTTCTAAGTTATAGTATTCAAGAATCCGCTATATATCATTTTAAAGTAAAAAAAAATGTATGTACCAATCCCAGATTGCCTCTTTAAACATTTTGCCACAAACACAAGTCAGACTAAAACAAAAAGGACTTGATAAATGAGAGCCGTTGCAGTGGGTTAAGGTGCAGGTCAGGACTAGGTGCAGGTCAGGACTAGGTGCAGGTCAGGACCAGGTGCAGGTCAGGACTAGGTGCAGGTCAGGACTAGGTGCAGGTCAGGACTAGGTGCAGGTCAGGACTAGGTGCAGGTCAGGACCAGGTGCAGGTCAGGTGCAGGTCAGGACTAGGTGCAGGTCAGGACTAGGTGCAGGTCAGGACTAGGTGCAGGTCAGGACTAGGTGCAGGTCAGGACTAGGTGCAGGTCAGGACTAGGTGGGTCAGGACTAGGTGCAGGTCAGGACCAGGTGCAGGTCAGGACTAGGTGCAGTTGGTTAAGGTGCAGGTCAGGACTAGGTGCAGTTGGTTAAGGTGCAGGTCAGGACTAGGTACAGGTCAGGACCAGGTGCAGGTCAGGACCAGGTGCAGGTCAGGAGCAGGTGCAGGTCAGGACTAGGTGCAGGTCAGGACTAGGTGCAGGTCAGGACTAGGTGCAGGTCCACTCACATGGCTTTTTTGTAAGGTCCTAGTGTGCAATCATCTGTCCGCTAGGGGACAGACACTACCGTAGACTTTATGGAACTCCAGAACAAGTTAAGGATTTTCAAATTATTTTAAATTTAATTATAAAATAAACAAAAACAAAAACAGAAAAACATGAGGCAGTGCTCAACGTTTCAGCTCATGGCCTTTCTCAAGAGAACTACAGTAGACTTCACCTCAGAGACACGTAAAACCCTTCAGGGACCAAGAACTTCAACCAAAAGCTAAATCTAAAGACACCCTTGTCTTTTAAAGATGTGTATTCTCACTGTCGTAATCACTGTATACTTTCAGAGAGATCCTCTATCATTGCTTAGATTAAGCCTATAGTACTACTGTAGCAGCTAAAGTGGCTGCAGGCATCTTTTCCACTGGGTGAGCTTCACTCTGGCCTGTGGCTTACAGTAAGTAGACCACCTCATCGCCATGGCAACCTCCATATCCACAGCTGCCACGCACGCACGCACGCACGGACGCACGCACGCACGCACGCACGCACGCAGGCAGGCAGGCAGGCAGGCAGGCAGGCACACCACACGCATGCACGCACACACAAACACACAGACACTCAGGTTTGGCCTGACTGGTTATGGACACCATTATACGCCCACTTTAAGCTGCCAGGCATCAGAAAATTATATTTAGATGTTTTACATTTGGAACAGGGCCATTCTTTGATAGGTGACTTCTGGTGAGAAGCTTGATGTGGCCAAATGTGGTCAAATGATAACTAAAACGAGTGAACACGCACTTCCACTGTCATACTATTCCTCCTCTCTCATGTGATGATGTCATACGATAGCCCTATTTTCCCAACATGTCATCATGTCATCTGTCCCTAAACTTTTATGGCTTCAATTTTATCTAGAAAGTACAATGATATTCACATCGGGACAGCTGCATCATCGGGACCGTTGCGACAGCATGAAAGGAAAAGTATTTTCTGGGTTATTTTTCCACTTTAGAAGAATGTACACAAATGATGACAACGGACAGTAATATAGGAGGGGGAGACACACATTCACACATTCATCACTTTTACTCACTTCAGCTCAATCTCCCCTTGAGCCTCCGTTCCCAACTTAAAGGGCACTGCTCAACGCCTATGGACACCAAGGGCGCAAGTCACCAGGAGAGTGTGAAGTTAGGCTGATGGCCCTCCAGGCAGGGTTACTGTATAGCCTGGTCCAAGATCTGGATGGGCTTTAACCACCAATTGTCAGCGTCATGCAATTTCTAAATGACATGAAAAGTTGGCTGAAGCCCCTACAGATCTGGGTCCAGGCTATGAGGGTTATGGGCGTTCCAGGTGTTTTGTTTAGCAGACATGCACAGCCAGGATGGACACACCTCCACCAAGTGGGGGAGAATGGTCTAATAATTGGTCTAATCTAAGCAGGGTTTGCATCCAGTATTGTTAAGAGTTATTTTGTCTCACCTACAGTATCACTACCGTCGTTGTTCGCTTATATACATGATATATAATAAATTAACTACAGGGAATTTTTGTACATGCTTATATATTACTGAAAACCCTTTATGTAAAGAAAGATTCGTACATAAGGCATAGAATATTTACACACCTGGTCTAAATAAATCTGTATCAAACATGTTCCGGTCAAATATTCACACATCATCTGCAACAAAACAAATATTGAAATATATACAAAAAATACAAATGCAAATGCCCTAGAATATATATTTATATGTAGGTTTTCATGTTTGAATTAAAAAACAGAAAATAATATGAATTTATAAGAGGAAATAAACAATGTTTTTAAAACATGCAATTGCCCGCTAAGCCTTCCAGGCCTGCCAATGACATCTCCAGGTACTGTATCTTTGGGTCACAAATGACCGTTGTGGGCAAAGGCTGTCCTTGTTGCAGGGCTCCTTGGACCACCACACTTGTACTCAGGGTTCCCCTTTATCTGCCCTGACCTCTGACCTGGGACCAGTTAGCTGGCCACGAGGAGAAGCGCCACCTTAAGCCTCTCACGGCTCCTGGCCCTGGGTTCTACAGCAGCTCTCTACACCTTTGACTCGTTCTCCAGGTTGGCGACGTCACCGTTCCTCTCAGTCTGCTCCTCGTTGCCCTCCTCCTGGGTACCCAGGGTGCACTTCTTCTCCCGGCCTTCGACCTCCGTCTCCACAAAGCCCTGCTGGCTCAGCTTGCTAGTGCAGGACCAAGTGAGGGGCAGGCGGGCGTGGGCCGTCATCACCGCCAGCTCTCTGGCACTGCACGAGGGCGTGTTGGTCTCGTAGATGTCGTGGAAGCTGTTGTAGTCCACCTCGTAGAAGCCGTCCTCCAACGTCAGCACCGGGGTGAAGCGGTAGCCCCACTTCATCTCACTGGTCACATACGAGCTTCTGGCCTGGCACGTCATCCCTGTAGGGAAGAGAAACTACTTTTAGAGACATTCTCCAGTCTTGGATGTGAGTCATACATGTAGTCTTGGATGTGAGTCATACATGTAGTTCATGACCAGAGTAATTACAGCTTAACTACACAGGTATACTGTAAGCATGTGTGCCTCCTCATCATTTCACTGAACATAGGTTTGCAAATCTCTTGCAAAGGTCTTATCTACTGAGAGTTATTTTGTGTGAAATGAAGCATTACCACATTACACTATACAGGACAGTAGTACACTTTTGTATTAGTACACACTTACTGCAACACTCAATATCATATCAAGCCCTGTAAAACCACCCAGGGGTATTTATTGAACACAGTGGCTTTTAACTACTCTTCGTAATAAACATAGCCACTAACCACACTCCTGCAATTTTGCCTTTGATGCAGCAGTACACTATACACGGACCCCAGAGAGATACAGTACAGCTATATTTTGTATCCTCATCGTCTGCATGGAAGGCTGTACTGATTATAAATGCTATGTCCAGTAGTATGGCTGTCTCATTAGAGCCTATGTTACTGATGTTCCTTC
>NC_139656.1:27921528-27931528 GCF_951799395.1 Argentina silus | reverse complement strand
CACTTCTGCGCTGCGCTGTATTGATTTCTGTCATTTTGTGGCAGCGAGAACCTCTTCAAGAGGACTGATATACTGTACCTGCTGTGCTACACCAGATACTACAGTCCACTGCGGCAGACACAATCTCACACAAATCAAGTTATAGCATAATGTACATGAGTCTGACATAGCAACAAGTATCTGGCTGCACCAAAAATAATAGAATAACTTTTGCACCATAGTACCATAACCCTCCCACAGTACCACAAAGAAGAAGACAGAGAGTAAATGTAAGGCTACCACCTACGTACAGAACTGACGGTGCGGAATAGCTAATAATAATCAGATACCCATTGGCTGATGTGACCTGCTGTTTAGATAACGCTGGTTGCATAATCACTGTGGGCTTTCCTGCTTGCTCACTTCGTTTGCTCACGGAGATCAAGTTTGTACCACCCTTCATCTCTCTCTCTCTCCCTCTCACACAATGCGCACACACACACGCACAGGCAGGCACACACACAAACACACGCACGCAGGCAGGCACACGCAGGCACACACACATACACACACACACACACACACACACACACACACACACACACAGTAACTGCAGTTGTCATGGCAACCTCACAAACTACTGCCAATGATGGTATTGTATGGTTGCAGAGAGGGAGGCAGATGGGGAGAGAATGATTTTTCCTTATGTTCGCACAACAAGATGGGGAATTATCCTTGTTTACAACTACGTTTTCATGCCTAACCAAAATGCACTTGCAGTACAGACTGTGAGCTGATGCAGGGTATTACCTGCATTGGTTCCCAAGGTATTGCGAACTTGGGAGATTAAAAGCTGGTATTGATTCATGTTTTGAGAAAAAGGCCAAATGCAGCGAACCAGAAGTCTGCGTCTACATTACATCTCTGCACCCCTTACTTCCACCTCATCACTGCTTCCAGTGAACAAAGAGTAATGTGATGTCAGACACATGTTGACTGCTTGACCGAGTGGTCTGAAGCCACCACATCACATTCCACCTTTCTGGAGCAAAGCTGTAGGACTATTAGCAACATCTTTGGACACGTTACATTGTTCATTAAATATAATAATCAAGATGGATTACAACTTCAAGATTATGATTATTATGTAAGCAAATAACTTCCTTGCTACTGTCCTTTCAAATGTATCAGACAGGGTTTTTTTATTTCATGTCAATCTTTATAGAAGAGAAAGTTTTGCAACGAAAATCAAGGAAAAAAAACATTTAGGATAGCCATGCTTTAATGCTTGTTGTCGTGTTGTACACATTGGTTCCATGTTTGCTGAGGAAGAGGAGAGTAACAAAAGGATAATGTTCACTGAGGAAGAGGAGAGTAACAAAAGGATAATGTTTACTGCTACATCAATATGCAATAAAGGCTATCAGGGCTCGGCTCCTCTGAGGAACGATAACCAATTGATTTTGTAGCATCCACTGTATACAGTCAGCAGACAATTGTGGGCCAGATCTGGTCTTGTGGTGGCACATATGGCTCAGTGCTGGAAACGGCAAGTAGTATATAGGCCAGACCTGGTCCAAATGTGGGGGGGGCCAGCCCTGGATGAGAGGTGGCCATTTCCTACGGGCCAGCTCTGGTAGGAGGAATGTGGCCCTGCTACGTTCCTATCATTACTGGGCCACTTTTAGTCTAGATGTGGGGGGACCAGTACTGGGTGACAGTTGAAACTTTGCTTAAGGGCCAGCTCTGGTATGTATGTGGTGTACGGCTCTAATAAGCCGCTTTTTCGACAGCGGTGCCAGTGCGTGCCAAGGCTTACTGACAACCGGCTCGTGCTCAAAGCCCGGTGCCATCGTTACTCTGCTGACAGGGCGTTGTTCACCGCTAAAATACATCATTATGTTATGCGTGAACATAGATTACGCCGCCTATGTTGCTTGCTGTGGTAATCTCTCACAGAGATACACAGACTGAGACAGATTATGTTTATCGACCCGTTTATTGAACCACTGCATCATTTATACAGTATGTTCACCGGCTCCTCTCAGATTCAGTACTTGATCACCTCTCTTTTTATTACTGTGCACACGAGATACAGTACATATTTTATACAGTTACATATTCAAATGAGACTCACTAATGACCTGGCAAAACCAGATGGGTGTTAGGGTGAGGTAGTTGTTCCTCCAAAGCCAAAGTCAGCGGGCCACAATATCCAGGCTCTCAGAAAGCAGGTCAGAAACAATAAACTGCAGTGCATTAAGTGTAAGATGATAGCACCAGACCCCATCAGTCAACTCCTCCTAGCACCACGGCTCCTCAACGAAAAAGCTTAACCTATTTATTAACAGCTATTTAAGACCAGCCATTGGGAGATTAAAATGATAATAATTTCCTGAGAAACCTTTTGTTCTAGCTGCCTCCAGGCATGAGGGGAGGAACATATTCTCTGTAGGAAGGTCGTAAAAAAAAAGATAATACACATTTTACACCCCACACAATTACATTAGTATTTTATTGCCGTTCTATCATCAAAGTGCTGATATGCTTCAAACCAACCTTGGCTGAATCAAATTGAAAATTACAATTGAAAAAATAACAGAGTGATAAGCGCAGAGGCGTCAGCTTTTTAAAACAGCAGGCTTCTCTCATTTGAGCTCATCTGACTAATTTACATGTATCAGCTGATATGAGCCACAAAGAGACAAAAGGAGGAAATTGAAAGAAGGCGAAAAAAGACTGATATGTTTGGTCTGAGCTCTAGAGCAGAGCCATGGAGCTGAGGAATGAGGGAGGAATCAGGGGACATAGGCCCCCTGTATTTCTCAACAGAGGATGATCATTTCCAATTCACTCTGAGCCCGGCTTTAGTGGGCCCGTTATAAGTGGTTGCATTGGACTGGTCATTGTCAATTTCCTTTTTTTTCTTAGGATTTTCCCTCTGTCATACAAAACAACAGCATCTGCAATGATTTCTCACAAAAGGCTCAAGGCTACCCGGACAAACTCTCACCACACCCCGTGTGATGAAAAATAGAGGGTTGCAGTCAGACCTTGCCTTGAACACGCGGTAAAATGACCTGATTTAAAGACAAACAACCACACTTCCTGCTTGGCATAATAGTAATGTGCAACAAACAGACCGTAGTCCTGTCCATTGTGTTTGTGCACGTCGCACAAGTGCAGTCATTTTCCACACAGTCGGATCTGACACCTACGCCTTGGTACCTGGGACCTGGGACCTGCTTTTCAGGGATCCATCTGCAAAGCTCTTGGTCCAGTAAACATCCTCCTGCAGGTTGTGTGTTAGATCGTGGCGTTTTTGCGCACAGTGTCTGGCGAGCTGACAAATTCAATTGTGTCTTTCCCTCCTCAGTGCTGCCGTGTGAGGCTGTGGAGCTGTGGTAGATCCTCTGTGCCTGATAGAGAGTGACTCACTCACATTAGTGTTAGCTCACTAACTCAACATGAAAATTCACAGGCAGAAGCAGACCTGGAGACCTGCCTCTCACCCCGCCAAGTCATTTAGCTGCTTTTCTGCCGCCTCTGAAAAGACAAAGTCACTCAGCCTTAACGAATCCACGCTGTTGCTCCCTTGAAACAGCATTCTAATTTATGAAATTGCATGTTTATGTCAGTCCTCTAGCTGACAATGGTGTTTTGCTTGAAGTTATCCCAGACGGTTTTGTTTTGTTTGTCTGAGAGAGACTTCGCTCAGACACAATGTAAACATAACCTTCAGAGAAAAATAATGTGTGTTTCTTACCACAGCTGAACAGAAATTCCTGCTGGCAACATCACAAAACCGTAATCTGGTACTGTAAGTAATTAGTGTGGAGTTCTGGAGAGGGCAGTCAGTGCACTTTTCTCTTCCTCTGCCCTACTCTCCTCCACCTCTCCTCTCATTCCTCCCTCTCTCCATCCTCCTCCCCTCATCCACATTTTCTTACTCTTCCCATCCATATCCTTTTTGCATTCTTTCCTCTCCTCCTCTTCCACAACATCACAAAACAGTACTCTGGTACTGTAAGCAATTAGTCTGAAACTCTGGAGAGGGCAGTCAGTGCAGTTGATTTCAGCAAAAGAAGGAGACACACGGAGAGCCAGGCAAAATCTAATGCAGCAGAGACTAACCAACCAACAGACAAGATGGACAACAGTTGATTCATATCGAATGGATATACAGAGAGAACTGGTGTGAATACCTGTCTACTGTCTTGTGTTAATGCTTTGTGCATAATGATATGTGTGTGTGTGTGTGTGTGTGTGTGTGTGTGTGTTACGAAAAATCTGTTCTACCATCAGTAGTCTTGTTTTACCAGACTAACTGTAAATCTCAGATAGGTAAATCTCAGATACGACAGGAGTGGGTAGTGAGACTTCGGTAAGCTCAGTGCACACCTGACTGACCTGTTCCTCCTAGTTTTATTCTACACCGAAGACCGTGGACTCTTTGCTGCTTGTGTAATCAGGTGAAAAAGTGCCTGCCGTGTTTGCAATGGCTCATGTGGTTACACAACCAGGGATGCACCTGCCTTTTCCTATTGGTAATGTAATCTGATTTTATTTGCATCTCCCCCACAATAAGCCCATTGTGCAGCGGATGACCTTAACAAAGGCCTCTCTGTGTGCCAACAGCATGGTGGACATAAAGACTGAATCTACATTAATTGAGTTATATCTCCTCGTCTGTTTTCCCTCATGCCTTTCAAACATCAGTGGAAAACCAGGTAAGGAGACGTAGAGAGAGAGAGGATAAGCACACACAAAGACATTGTAGAGATAAGAGATTAAACATCCGTCTTCAGTTCTGTATCATTCATCCAGTACTGAACTCAAACTGTGTGACAAAGCAAGACAGTTATCAGATGGTTTACAAATGACGCATGACTCAAGCATTGTTGTCATAGCTCATATTCCACCATAGCAAAAATATGCACTGGCCTATCAGATAAGCCTCTATTGCAGTTTAACCGACTGAAGAGTATTTTCTGTCCAAATGAAATCTGCTTATTAAGCATAAGGATACAGTAAGCTACATTTTCTATTGTACACATTGAAAACCCCATTTCCCCACCATGCTAGCTGTTTACCTGTAGCCTCCACCATGCCTTCCAGAATGACCACGATCTCCAGATCCTCTTTGGCCAGGTGGGCCTGGGAGATGTCCCAGAAGGGGCTGTTCTGGTTGATCTCATGACAAATGATGAGTGGAGACACCAGGAAGAGCCTGTCATCCCCTGTGTCATAACCCACGTTCATGTCCGTCTGATTGAGGGGGATGAACTCCCCTTCCTTGGTCTGCTTGGACTTGATCAGCTTGGCCCTGATGGAAGCCTCCACGATGTGTGAGTTCCGGAGGTCTCCGACCCTGAACATCAGGCACAGCTGGCCGTCCCTCATGGAGATGACCGCACTGGTGGAGAACACCAGTGTCTCTGCCCGCTTCTTGGGCTGCGAGATCTTGACAAACATGCAGCCAACCATGAAGGCATTAACAATAGAGCCCAGCACTGACTGAATCAACAGTAGGAGGATCCCCTCTGGGCATTGGTCCGTGATAACCCTGTAGCCATACCCAATAGTGGTCTCTGTCTCTATGGAGAATAGAAAAGCAGACACAAACCCGTGGAGGTTATTGACACAGGGAACCCACGTGTTGTCCCCTATATGGTCTAGGTCGCCTCTAACGTAGGCGATCAGCCACCACGCAAAGCCGAACAAGAGCCAGGTGACGGTGTACACCAAGACGAAGATGAAGAGGTTGAACCTCCACTTGAGGTCCACCAGCGTGGTGAAGATATCTGTCAGGTAGCGGTAGGTCTCCCGGACATTGCCGTGGTGTACGTTGCACTTGCCGTCCTTGCGGACGTACCTCTGGACCTTCCTCTTGGCCCTGTCCTTGTCCACCAGCTGTTTGGGCAGGTCCTCACGGGCCTGCTTGGGCAATTTCTTGGGCTGTCGGAAGGTGACCGGGCTCTCCACATCCCGCTCCATTGGGGCTTCTAGAAGGAGTCAAGCCTACAAGGAGAGAGGAGACACAACAAAACAAATAGGGCAGTTGAGACTGAGACACAATCACTGACTACCTCACGCTATATAATATATGCAATTTGGCTGACACTTTTATCCAAAGCGACTTACATTGCAGCGAGTGCATACATTTTTCAGTATATACTGTATGGTCCCAGTGGTGGCCATATAATCAGCATTCCATCCCACAATGCTTCAGTCCTGTTGCTGAAGACCATCACACAGATAGTAGGACATCACTATAGTTTTAATCTCGGAACCCAGAATTGAGATCTTGAGATTCTCGATTGAGGTTCAGGGGGCATAGGAAGGGAACATTAGGGATAGAAAGGGTCTCCTAACGTTTTCGCTGTACTGTAGTTCCACCTGACCCGCTTGTGGTACCCCTCAGGTTCCGCCCATGCCCTCTTTACAAACCAACCTGCAAGCATTTGTGTATTCAATTCCCTGTTTGAAAGAAAATTCTGGTTGAAATCCTCCTCTCCCTTTGAAGCACCTCCTCAACTGCTATTCTATTCGTTGATAGAACCTGTAACGCTGGTAGACTTCACCAGATGGACAACCCCACATGCATTATAGTTAGCTGTCAGACTGACTAAGTGAGACTATAGTTTAGCCTAGTTAATCTAATAACAATTTACTTGAAAATGCATGACTATGTAATCATGATGGACCTTGTGATTACGGTAATATATGTCAGGGTCAGAGAGTTAATGTGCTGGCTCTAGAATGCTATTTTCTATGCTCTCCATATTGCATGATATTTACAGTTATTTAAATCAATTTAGCATTGAACAAGGTCATAACAGTAGGTGGTGATGTTGCCAACATACTTTTGAAGAGCAATTCACAACATCTTTGGTCGTGCTTCGTCTTTGACGGGCAGGCGGAGATTGTTATAAAGAACTTCTCAGCAACTAAAAATAGAGGTGGTGCTGGTAAAGTCACAGTCTGAAAAGAGCGAGACCCACGCTCCACACGCCCCCATCACCCTAAGTCCCTCCACAAGGGGTTCGTTGAGGTCTTAAGCTGACGTTGCAGTTAAACCATAACCACATCTCCTCAAGCAGTGTGCTTCTGGAAACCACCAGATTAGACAGCTGTCAGAACCCACTGTGTCTTTGAGGGAACTGCCAAACAGCAGAGTAGTGTAAAGTGATGGTCACCCTTTGGTAATTAAAGCCGCCACATTCTACTTAATCGGTCAAGAGTTCAAGGTGAGTTTTGCCCTTTTCTCCTCATGTACAATGAACTGTAATCAGGGATTACATTGGGATTGGTAGATGATGGAGCTGTCCTCAATGTTGGTCTGAATCATTTCTGACAGATATATATATATTAAATTCCCACTATAGCTGCTGTCATACCACCCATGACAATAATCAAGCCCTTAAATCAAGCCCGTAAAGTCAACAGACTTCGGAGGTCAAGTTTGGTGTTGGCAACATAAACATAGTGATTCTCTTTACTCCAATTCACCCTTATCTCCCCTGGGGCCTAGTCTTTATGTGTGTCAAACTGCTTATGTCAGCAAAGGCTTGGTATGTGATATCATTGAATATAGCATTTTATGCCCAGACTCAACTCAGCATTCGGCAATCAGCAACACCAGAGACATTCACAACAAGCACTTGAGAATGGGGCCTGGGGGGGTGGTTGAAGGACGTGTGTGTTTTGAAGTGCTGGACTTGGCGCTTCACTCCGTGAATGAGACAGGGAGCCTTGCTCCGAGAGCTTGTCGGTTATTCTGTTAACAACTGTTTGTTCTCCTGCCCCCCTGGGGAATGGCACAGCGCGATTCCAAATCTGCCCTTTATATCCCTGCTCCCGTTATATAAACCGCACTTCCTGAGACAGGAATACTAAGAGGTACGAAAACATTGCGCAATTAAAAGTGACTTAATTCATCAAATCTGTCTTAATTAGTATTTCAAATGAGCCACCAAATAACTGATGAAGGACCATAAAGTGAAAATCAGATCCCATCCCATGCTACACTTTCACCATCTATTCATAGAGCATTCATAGAGCATTCATAGAGCATTCATAGAGCAGAGAATGAAGGCCAGGGGAGGCTTATCTTGCCATGACTAATCCCTGTGCCACTGGCCACCGGCAACCATATAGACAAGAGGCAGGTAATTCAATTAGTCACTAGGACCTCCTCACATCCCCCAGATCTGTCATCTCCATCAGAGCCCCAGCTAAGGAAACATAGAGACAAATGCTGCTGAGCAACAGTTCTTTATGGGGAATAGAGAAAATATGGTGTATGATAAATCTGGTGTCTTTTAATCTTTGTAAAAGACATAAAAAGCACATTGATAGGCGTCTTATAGGCCTGTGTTAACAACATTGTCTTGATGGACTGATTTAGACCACTCCTTCTTACTGTAGCTCAGTTTTTCATCCTACAAATGTATACATCCTGTACATAGCATTAGTTGGTCTGGCTAATTTAATTACAACCCACTTACAGTGCTTCTCCCCTCCATTTTTTCTCCATTCCTCATAGTCTGTGCACTGCACTGAGAGAAGGGATGTGTGCTCTCCCCTACGCTCTCCCCCTACCCCTTATCTTGATTGGCCAGTGTCTGTTGCCACTCTCAGCCATGTCTTCTATTTCAAACGACCGTTTCTGAGTCACCATCACTCTAAATCTATAGGACTTCACTGAGTAATCTCCTTTGCACAGCGACAGTTGAAATGAGTTAAAACTGCCCAGATAAGGGAAATCCAGTGGAACAACACTCGTTCACAATGGCCTTTTTACGGCCGTCCACAGAAAGCCTGAATGGGTTAATGAAACGGCCCACACTGACTGTTCTCTAACGCGACACACATTTCTTTTACACCTGGCAATGCAGTGACAGAGCTTCACATTACAGTCATAGGGTCATTGACCTCAAATACCCACATTTTCTTTTAAATTGGGATGACCTATCCACAATACAGTAAATACAATTTATCTCACAAAACAAGAGCTTGAAGCAGAGATAGGACACTGTAATTCAAGTGCATAATTGACTGTAAGGATGTTCATAATTCTGCACAGATGTGTGTTCAGTAGGGTGGAATGTCCTCCAAAACGCATTGTGTCTTGTCTGTATGAGAAATACCTACAAGCATAACAAGTGTTACAGTTTTTCTCGATTGCTTGAGCAACTTTTCAAAACAGTCAACACATTCCCTTAAACAGTTAACACGTTTGCACAAACACCATTTCTTTAGCAAATATAACTGTCAAAACATATAATACATGTCACAAAAGCAAATCGGTGCATCAAAACAGTATCCTTTGTCATCGAATGAACCGTTCAATCCACCGTTCATTTCATCATGATATACTAAATAGTAACTATAACGAATTTCCCTCAGCAGAAAAAAAGACAGGGCCTCAGCATGGCCTCTCATTCACAGGGAAATTAGGGCTGGGGGTGTGTGTGTGGTGTGTGTGTGTGTGTGTGTGTGTGGTGTGTGTGTGTGTGTGTGTGTGTGTGTGTGTGTGTGTGTGTGTGTCACAGGGAAATTAGGGCTGGGGGTTTACAATAAATGGGTGAAGTGTATTTGAATGCTTGCTGCTCCACCTCATGGCGCTCAACCGTCTCTAAACGAAGGGTTCGTCAGTGGGATTTCCATGTGTATGAATGGACATTTATATATAATCCACCACTAAAAATGTTGTAGTTGTAGCTGAATTATAATATGGTAACTATAGTAACAAATTTCACTCAGCAGAAAAATGTTGTACTGTATAGTAGTGTAGTATAGTAGTACTGTGCCTGTTACAGAGAATATTATTGCTGACTATGAATATATCAAAATCAACCAGGTAGTTACAACAACAAAAAATGTATTACTGTAGAACACCAAAAAAGTACACTAATCTATTCCATTTACATTTACATTTATGGCATTTAGCAGACGCCTTTATCCAAAGCAACTTACAACAAATCCATTTGTTTAAGTAAGTGAATCATCTATCGAT
>NC_139656.1:27914028-27916528 GCF_951799395.1 Argentina silus | reverse complement strand
CATAGATTTTTGCTTATGGTGGCTGATGTATAGATGATTCACTTACTTTTGACAAATATACTTGTTGTAAGTCGCTTAGGATAAATTTTGCATCTGCTAAATGTCAAAAAATGTCAAATGTAAAAATGGAAGCCCACGCGACACACTCTGGACTAGTGATTATTGAGTATTGACCTAATCTTGTGCTGCACTGCCAGTGACAAAGGCTAAATAATACAATTTGGGCCAGAAAGTCACAGGTCACAGGTCACAGGTCACAGGACAAAGATAGAACACAACATTGAATCATTCATATATGAGATTGAGGACCGATCTGCATCAATTGAGAAACTAACACCCGACAATGTCAGAGTCTTGCACATGCAAAGTACATGCACATGGATACGACCACATGATCTCCCAGCAAAAACGTAACCATAGAAACTGTTATGAATACACAATATAACATAAGGAGTTTGTGGAAACATGCATCTTGTTTGTTCCCCCTCATGCATGATAATATAATGATCAGCCTGATGGTTTTACAAGGGAACTAGTAAGTTCTAGCCTGACTCAAATGATGCAAACCAACGCAACAGCAAAATCACTTAAACAACAGCACTTAGACCATCTACTACTACACTGTCCACAGCACATGCTGTACCAAACTGGCATTATGTTGACCATTTGTCTCCGCAACGCTGCTCTCTAGTTTTGACATAATGTTGGCCAGATGTATCCTGGGTCAGCCTCAGGGCATAGCCAACATTCTCAGACCCACACATTGTGTCAAGTGATGTCAGCCCCCAGGTGCGACCCAGAGACAAGGGAGAAAAATGTTGAGCTTCAGTCTCAACATTTCAAAATGTAAGACATTCGTGCAGAAACAAATGAGCATTGAACTTGCCTATTTGTTGAATATTTCTCCTTGGCTTTGATGTTTTTTATTTTTATTTTTATGTATGGCTGTCATAGGGGCGAAACTTATGGGCGCCCGAAGCCATTTTTGGCCCTATTACTTCAGTGTTAATGCCCTTAGCGAATGTCTCTTTTGTGCACAGTTCGTCCTCAATACAATTCATGGCAAGAGAAAAAAAATTCTTTTGGGAGCATGAGGGCCATTTTGGAGGCTGCTTAATTTCCACAAGGAGTAAAGTAACCCTGAACTGACCTGTTTTGGAGACACAAAAAATAGGCTTCAGAGGAAAATATGCTGAAAAATAAGTTACATTTTTCAGCATACAGTCAACAGTTTCTGTCAAAGCCATAATACAATTGACTACTCCTCAAGCCAAACATGAGCCATTGCTTGTACCTCTATTCAGAAACATTTCCATTCATACCCAAGCATGTCTTCTTCTAATATGACATGACGATGATGATGATGATGGTGGTGATGATGATGATGATGATGATGATGATGATGAGATCTGAAATCATCACATACTGTTACCATCATCATAGTACAAGTGTTATGCTTATGAAAGCCATATGATATGATCCTTTGGTCCCTGTGTTGCTAATGAAACAACTGTCTGTTCTGATCCCCATCTCCAAAAGCATGTGAGAAACTCAGCAATTTGAGTACTGTGTGTGTGTGTGGTGTGTGTGTGTGTGTGTGTGTGTGTGTGTGTGTGTGTGTGTGTGTGTGGTGTGTCTCTGTCTGTCTGGGTGTGTGTGTGTTCCGACAGCCAACCCCTCTCATCTCTCCTAGGTATTCTCCCTCCCTCCTAGTAAGCTCTCTCTCTGAATAACAAGCATTGAGAGAGAGTCCTTGGACAACCCTGACAGGAATGTCATTAATTAACTGGTGGATAAGCCAAAGAGCCGTCTGTGTCATTCTAAGAACACCAACAAGAATCAAGTACGGCACCGTCTCAGGACGCCCGACATCACACACTCACTCTGCATAGGCCTCGTACCGCCGACCGGATGACACTGATGGCCTTCGACAAGCCGTTTATGAAAAAGAGGCTGTTTCAAGGCGTACAGTCTGTCAATATGGACGTCAAGTCATGCATGTCACATCGCCCACGTCGCCAGGAGCAGAGTTTGCCAGCTGCATTTCAAACCTAACTGGCTTTTTTCCCCCTTTCTCTCTCTCTCTCTCTCTCTTCCCTCTCTCTCTGTCGCTCACTCTCTCTCACTCACTCTCTCTCTCTCTCTCTCTCTTGTTCTCTCTCTCTCTCTCTCTCTCTCTCTCTCTCTCATCTCTCTCTCTCTCTCTGAACATTTCAAAGAGCACTTCAACCCGAACTTTGTGACATTTGACAAGACTCTAATGTGCTTTGTTCAGAATGTGCCTTGTGATATTACAATGAGGAAGAATGGTTTGATCTAAGCTCTCTTTTTCTCAATGAAATAATGAATGGAGACTGAACTGTTCCCTGTTCGATGAAGATACTTCTAACTGACTTGAATAATATGACATGTTCCAGAATCGTTTACAGCAGTTCCCTGTCTGTTCTGAACTTCACTGTATTTCCAATAACACCCACAGTACATTGACGCTGAGGACGCA
>NC_139656.1:27911884-27913828 GCF_951799395.1 Argentina silus | reverse complement strand
GACAGCCGGTCAATGACGTTGGCTATTATCTGTGAAATAGTACTCCTAAATCATTTCACTATTCGTTGCACAGTGGGGACTGAGCGTAGCTCCCAGGCGACATCTAAACTGAATGCATCCTTTCTCAAAAATGGAACCAACGTCCTCATAGCCCCGGTGAGCGCGAGCGAGAGCGAACGTGAGGTAACAGAGACTCTCATTTAAAAAAGGGCTTGGGTGACGGCATAGAAACAAATTGTTGGAGACAATTAGTGGAGATGAAGTGTGGGACGTCCAATGAGAGATAAGTTCTTATCGGTGTTACGCCGTGCATGCTCAGCACACAAGCAAATTGTGAGATCCAATCGGAGCACGGCGCCTTACGTGAACCTGTTAGTAATCGCGCTGTGTCATGTCGCCTTTCACTCTGCGCTGACTCAAAGCAAACAAAATGGAAGAATCAAGAGGAAAATGTACCTGAAAATGAATCAGAACTATGTCTAGATCAAGTAACCTTGAGATAGAGGGGGAGGGAGGGGGAGGGATTTCTAAAATCGGCAGAACTTTCCATTGTGGGTCTTGTGAAGGCCAGTGAGCTAGCAACACTTTCTTGGCTAAATCCAATATTCCACAGACTTACAGCAAGATATGAAGGATTCAGAAACGCAATATATATCAGGTGTACACCAGCTCAATCGTTAATCTGAGGATTATAGCAATAAGCCACTATATTGAGTTGGTATTCTCTGCTGGTTTGCTGCACTGCAAGAGACTGAGATTAGGTTTGAGGTAACAACCTCTTATCTGCGGTCCACAGTGGTACAAAGTTGCATTTGTGTTTCACTGTGAGAGGTCAACCAATCAAAACTCTCATCCTCACTTTGAGATTGTAAATTAATCGTATGGAGGTTTCCCCTTTTCTCTCGCTTCCCTAGAAGTTTCAAAAGAAGCTACGGAGACAGAACTAAAGATAGCCGAGCCGTCAAAGGTTAACTCGGGCTGGAGTCAGCATTGCGGGCGCGAGTGGAGAGAAAGAAGAAAATGGAATTCTGTAGATAGTGATGAAAAATTCATATAGTTTATGTAACACCATGCAACATTTACTTGTGTCTGCCAAGTAGCCTACAGTTCCCCACTGGTGTTAGTACACACTCACCTACACGTTGGTATAGTGTGCATTGACTGTAGAATATTTGATTAAAGTATGGTCTTCCTGTCTCTGGTCTCTGCATTGGAGCTACGGAGAAAGCTTGTGTTTCATAATTGAACAGACGGCCTATAGGGTCACATCGCCGAAGCAGATGTGGAAACATTTGTTGATGTGATTAATTAGCTCACTCCCTCCCCTTGACACTATCTAGCAGGGCTTCACCTGAGCCCAGCACTAACGTCATTTCCTATCTCACCTCTTCTTCTCTTAACCTCTCTATCTCACTCCCCCCTCTCTCTCTCTCCCTCCCCCCCTCTCTCTCTCCCTCCCCCCCCCCTCTCTGTCTCTCACCCTGTATCTCTCTGAAGCCTGATATGAAGCCTGATATAAATGCTGAGTCACATCCAAAATCCCCCTACCTCCTTCTCAGATCTGATCGGCTAGCTCCTGTCATTCCAGTGTTGCCCCCCCCCCCCCCCATCATTAGGAAGTTGCTCTGACTACAATTGGTTTCAGACCCAGCAACAGCCAATAACAGTGCCGGCCTCTCCACCACAAACAGAGATGTCGTCTAAACATCATCTGAAATACACTCACCGAGCACTTTATTATGGTGGAGGTGGTGTAATGGTGTGGGGAATGTTTTCTTGGCACACTTTGGGCCCGTTAATACCAATCAATCATTGCTTGAATGCCACAGCCTATTTGAGTATTGTTGCTGACCATGTGCGTCCCTTCATGGCCACAATTTACCCATCTTCTAATGGCTACTTCCAGCATGACAATGCACCATGTCACAAAGCAAATGTTGTTTC
>NC_139656.1:27891884-27909384 GCF_951799395.1 Argentina silus | reverse complement strand
TCTTCCTCGATCAGCCCGGTGCCAAGGAAGGCTCATGTGCAATGATTCAATACACTGTACCACCTCTGCTGGCTCGCTGAACAGCACAAGAGCTTGCTTTGCTACTGAATTAAACCCCAGCACAATAGCAAGGGAAGGGAGATCTGGAAAATTACAACACGAGTGCAGAATCACGCCCCCGTTTCATATAGAAATAGACAAAACAGAAAATCCCAGGAGATTATCAGCAAAATGTGTATTTCGGTGGGCTGAAATATTCATAAGTTATTGAGGGGTTCTATGAATAACATTGTTCGGGACATTGTGAAATACAAAGACTGCACGCTAATATGCTATTCACTGTGTTCACTTTGTATTGTTGCTTATGCTACAGTACACATGTACGTAAGAAAATACCGATATCTGTATGAAAAAACGAATACAATGTGAAATCCGTGGATGGGGTTGGAAGTGGTGGGTAAATGCGGGACACCGAAAAAAAAGTTACTAACGTAAACACTAACGGTAAAACATGCTCATTTTAACATAAAATTTGGGTAAACCGCTGTTCACAAAAAAATGTGCAAACGTTGTTTCTGTGCATTGTTTACCTTCTCCTACATCACTGTGGAAGACATGTGGGCAGGAATATTTAGAGCAGGAGGGGCATGTCATAGCCTTTAATCACAATGGATATTCACTGAGTGACATTTCACAGCTCTCTGCTGGGGTACGGAAGTATTGGAAGTTTTCAATGAAGTTTCCAATGTGTTTTTTTTTTTCACTGGGGTACAATCGTCTGTTTAACTACGATGCAGGTGATTGATGGTGGTGAACTATTTTGATAATGACACCCCAAACTCATGAAAATTTTTATTAAAACCTAAACATTATAACGCTTCTGGTGGGAGTACCTATGACTTTGAGACACTTAAATAATTCCCTGACCTGTCCTGGCCAATCCTGGCTGTGTGAGGGCTGAGAGGGGTCAAGATTTTATCTGAAAGGGAATTAGCGTCATGGAAGACAAATCATGTCAGCCATAACATGTCAGAGACCGCCACAGAGGTGGCGGCATTCTCAGCTTGGCAACACAAGAGACCATCTGGTAGATGGTTCATATAATTCTCACTTCCTCCCAGTCGAGACATGATGTCTATTTACCTACCCTCCCCTCCCCCCCCCCCGCCCCCTTCCCTGCCTGCCCCTGCTGCTACAGTACACAATGCCTGTTAAGATGTAGGTCCTCAACTGTAACATCATCATTTCCTGACTTTCGATACCCTGAAGACCCTGTAATTACAGTGTTGGCCTGTGTAATTACAGTGTTGGCCTGTGTAATTACAGTGTTGGTCTGTGTAATTATAGTGTTGGCCTGTGTAATTACAGTGTTGGCCTCTGTAATTACAGTGTTGGTCTGTGTAATTACAGTGTTGGCCTGTGTAATTACAGTGTTGGCCTGTGTAGTTACAGTGTTGGCCTGTGTAATTACAGTGTTAGCCTGCTTCTGGAACAATCTATGATTCGCCCCCAGGGCAGGGAGACAAAGGACGACCGCAAATCATAACAGCAGTTATACAGCAGCTGTCCCATTAAGAGCCACCGTCTCTGACCTAGCCCTTCCTCACGACTCTCTCTTTTTACATGAAGTTAATTTCAACGGTCCCTCGCTAAATCAATAGAGGGCCACAAGGCCATTAATCAGGAGGGGCCAACGGGCGAGGAGCCTCCCAAACCAATCACAGGGCTGTGGTGGCCTCCTCCGCAACTGTAAATCCAGCCTCCTGATGGTGATAGTGATGCAGCGCTGGAGGTAGAATAGATTTCCTCACAGAGGAGGTGACAGGGGGATATCTATTTAACTCAGGTGAATAGATATGTACTGTATTGTGTTGTACATACAGTTGGCAGATACATGTGCAGGTGCATATACAGTGCATTCGGAAAGTATTCAGACCCCTTAACTTTTTCCACATTTTGTTAAGTTAAAGCCTTATTCTAAAATGGATTCAATTAATTTTTTTCCTCATCAATCTACACACAATACCACATAGTGACAAAGCGAAAACAGGTTTTTAGAAATGTTTGAAATATCACATTTACATAAGTATTCAGACCCTTTGCTATGACACTCGAAATTGAGCTCAGGCGCATCCTGTTTCCATTGATCATCCTTGAGATGTTTCTACAACTTGATTGGAGTTTACCTGTGGTAAATTCAATTGATTGGACATGATTTGGAACGGCACACACCTGTCTATATAAGGTCCCACAGTTGACAGTACATGTCAGAGCAAAAACCAGGCCATGAGGTCGAAGGAATTGTCTGTAGACCTCCGAGACAGGATTGTGTCGAGGCACAGTATTGAAGGTATTGAAGGTACCCAAGAACACAGTAGCCTCCATCATTCTTAAATGGAAGAAGTTTGGAACCACCAAGACTCTCCCTAGAGCTGGCCGCCTGGCCAAATTGAGCAATAGGGGGAGAAGGGCCATCGTCAGGGAGGTGACCAAGAACCCAATGGTCACTCTGACAGAGCTCCAGAGTTCCTCTGTGGAGATGGGAGAACAAAAGAAGTAAAAAGCATATGACAGCCCGCTTGGAGTTTGCCAAAAGGCACCTAAAGGACTCTCAGACCATGAGAAACAAGATTCTCTGGTCTGATGAAACTAAGATTGAACTCTTTGGCCTGCATGCCAAGCGTCACGTCTGGAGGAAATCAGGCACTGCTCATCACCTGGCCGATACCATCCCTACAGTGAAGCATGGTGGTGGCAGCATCATGCTGTGGGGATGTTTGTAGTGGCAGGGACTGGGAGACTAGTCAAGACCGAGGGAAAAATGAACGGAGCAAAGTACAGAGAGATCCTTGATGAAAACCTGCTCCAGAGTGCTCAGGACCTCAGACTGGGGAGAAGGTTCACTTTTCAACCGAACAACGACCCTAAGCACACAGCCGAGACAACGCAGGAGTGGTTTCGGGACAAGTCTCTGAATGTCCTTGAGTGGCCCAGCCAGAGCCCGCACATGAACCTGATCGAACATCTCTGAAAATAGCTATGCACCGATGCTCCCCATCCAACCTGACAGAGCTTGAGAGGATCTGCAGAGAAGAATGGGAGAAACTCTCCAAATACAGGTGTGCCAAGCTTGTCGCGTCATACCCAAGAAGACTTGAGGCTGTAATCGCTGCCAAAGGTGCTTCAACAAAGTACTGAGTAAAGGGTCTGAATACTTATGTAAATGTGATATTTCATTTTTTTTATTTTTAATAAATTAGCAAACATTTCTAAAAACCTATTTTGGCTTTGTCATTATGGGGTATTGTGTGTAGATTGATGAGGGAAAAAAATAACTGGGTACATAATGGGGGGGGGGACATCTTCTGTCATTGTCGGAATCGGGACAAATAGCCAAAATGCGAGGGGTTCACCTTACTCCATCTCTAGCATTGCGTTGCTCTCTCTCACTATATGCGATCCCTTCCTGTGCTGGTGTGCTAGATTACAGCGCAGGTTTTTACGAGTTGAGATTGATATACTGACAAATATATGCAACGCACTCATGATCAGAGCTGTTTATCGGGTCTGGACAGGTGCACTCGGGTGAATCAGCTGTAGGCCTTGTGTCATTTACCTGAGAACTGATCATTTCATGCTTTTCAGTCACACTAACCATGATGTTATTCTCCCATGAAAAGTCACTATAACTGCTTGTTTAACAGGTGATATGCATTTAGGGTTAGGGTTAGGGTTAGGGTTAGGAAGGGTAGAAAGGGGGGGCCCAGGCCACTTCACCCTCCTCACAACATTTTAGGCAGCCCCCCCTCGCAGCACCCCTTCATACGTCCCAACACTTTTATTTATAACTTTGGAAATATGATTTCGTTTTTGATTCACACGTTATGATGCAAACAACATGAGAGCATGTACTCACAAATCTTTGTATATGTTTTCAAATAATTTTGCATTCATTGAAATATTTTTTACAAATGCAAATCAAGAGGTGTTTGTGGATAGTAAATTATATTTGTGCTTCGTGGTTTTTGTTTACGGATCATGGTACACATATGTGAGTTGTACTTCTAATTACAATAATATGGTCAGTAATCTATCTCCAAAGTTCTATTTAAAACTGTTTATGTAATTGTGTCACCTTGTGAACTGAATAGAAAACAAATGTTCGCAAAAAAAGACCTATAGTATGCTGTATACCTACATAGGAGGTCTGCAGGCAAGGCCAGGCAAGAGTGCAATAGTGCTATAGAAAAGATGACATGAACGTACGCTGCTTGAGAAGCTAGTCACACTTGAATCAATTATTGCCACTTGACATGAAGACAAAAGACAATTTAATGACCCACTGGCGGGAGACATTTTTCTTTGATCCCAGAGTTCATAATGCAGTGTGAGAAAAAACACATCAAAGCCAATGAACTGAAGTGATGAGTTAACTCCATTAGGGGATGTCGGGCAATCAGTGCAAGCTTTAGCCTTTCAACGTACTGGTAGACAAAGGCTGGAGTTAAAACAACACATTTACCTTTCAGAAGTGGTCCCCTTGGCTTGCGCTTGGTGTCTTAATAACGTTCCAGGCCAACATGTCTATGTGGAGCATAAGTGGAATATTTGGGAACATGAGTTCTGCTTTTCATAGTCCATGTAAGACTTTTAACAACTCAAGCGGAAAAAAAGTATACTTAAGTGTTGAAAATGTATTAAGAGTAATTGATATGCTTAAAATATATTCAGGTTTTTCTATCCTTACTTAAAGTACACTAAAGTTGTACTGACTTTGTACTTTTGTGTACTTTCTCAAAGTATACTTTAATTTCATGCCCTTACATTTGTGCTTTAGTATACTTGCAAAAAGTGGGCCATGAGTAAAGCATCTCAGCAACAGCTTTAAAAAAAATCATTTGTAGAATAAAAAAATATGAAATGAAGTATATTTCGAATATAATGTGAATATACTTTTAGTACATTTCATACCATTTACATATTACCGACCATTCCTGTGCTAAAACTGTGCTACCCTTCAATTTTGGATACGTAGATTCCTGCTAACCCGTAATTATGTGTATTAAGTTGCTAACCATAGCTGCAAATAATTGGGGTATGCCAGGTATGCCATTCAGCCCCAGTACAAGACAGAAGCCTATGTGCCTCCTTGCTTGGCAATTGAATCGCTGCAAGAGTTACAAAGTTGCATAGTAATCAGTGTCAATCTCCCCTGAACCTCAATGGGACTTCATGCATTAATAAAGGCTGAATATTAAAATGAAAAAGAACATAAATACCAAATGCATTTTTTATCTAATTTAAGTGCACTTTTAGTATACACAGAAATATGCTAGTGACACATTATTAAGACACTTCTAATATACTTCATACTATTTGACAGGCGCTTTGAATATGGCTAAGATTACATTCGAAATTTGTTGAAAGTACATCTCAGATAATCTATCTAAACGTATACTATAAATATAATTTTAAGAGGGGTCAATTTAACATATTTCAAGTATACTTAATATGCTAAAAACTATTATCTATGCTACATGATTTACAATTTCATTATATTAAATACAACTTAAATACTATTTAAGCTATGTCATTTTAGCATCATTTAATATACTTAAGTATCTAAAAATGAGAAGAATAAGTATATAACATTTAAGTATACCTAAAGTATTTTTTTAAACTAATGAGATGCGATTATCCATCTGAAGTCCTGTGTGACTTACTGTGTGAACAAAGAGTGGATTTCTAGACAGCAAGGGCCACAGTAAAACACACCTGACAGGATGTGAACCTTGAACCAAGGTACCAGGCCTTGGCAGGAAAAGATAGAGAGGGGGGTAGAGGAAGAAGACAAGGGAGGGAGGGAGGGAGGGAGAGAGGGAGAGAGAGAGAGAGAGAGAGAGAGAGAGAGAGAGAGAGAGAGAGAGAGAGAAAGAGAGAGAGGGAGAGAGAGAGAGAGAGAGAGAGAAAGAGAAAGAGAAAGAAAGCAAGCAAGCAAGCAATGTGCAATGTGCAAAAGAGCTGTCTCTGTCCATTTAGGTATCTGGGGCCCATTGTTCCATTGCATCCACTCTGACCTCCTCTCATCCATCAAGGGATAGATAATCACAGCTGGAAACAAGGTAATTTAAAGAGTCCTGCCAGCCTCGGCTACAACAAAAAAAAGCGCTCGACTCAGCAGAAAGAAATTGGAAATGTCAAGTGAACAGCCAGTCTGTCTTGAAATACAGACAACAGATGCTCAACGAATGGCAATCCCAGAGAGCCCACCCCCCCCCCACCCTTCCATTCCCTCTCCACCGGTCCCTTAAGATGTTTGAAGATGAGCAAGCTGTAGCGACGGGGTTTCAGATGAGTTTCTCCAGAGTTTCTCTTCCATGCTAGCTACTGTATGTTTACGTTTGGTGGGAAGGGATGAAGCCATGTCGCGTCGCCCAGGGAACCCTAGCGTTTCTCCGCCTGCTTCCTAGCTGCCATTGAAAGTGAACCTACCCCTTATTGGCTGCCATTCCCATGTGAAACGTGCTTTAAGATGGCCTATGAGGATACATAACAGCTTTTCAAAATTATAATCTATGACAAGAGTACGTCCTGCTGTTTCGCTGCAGGACTAGGCCGCCTGAGTAGGCCTTTGAGCCTCAATATCTCTCTCTTCATCAGGCAGATATTATCCAATCTGCTGGCCTACACTATGATAACTCTGCCAAACAAGGCAATGGAGATATGAAAAGCTTTTGAGGAAACACTGGGAAAATGATGATGTATCGGCCTACGCTTTTCAGGAAATTGGAGGACCTATATAACCAAGCAAGGGCCTTATTACTGACTATGCCTTTAATTTCACAGCCTGAGGACTATTTCGAGAATAGGTTGCCCGATCGACAACTTTTTCTCCTCTCTCCCATGCACTCAGTGGGTCACGGCGCCTGTGAGCAGTGGCGTCATTAAATATTAACCGGCCTCTCCATGAGTGCTTGCTGGAGGCCAGTAATTAAATGCAATCCCAGTGAGCACCGACATGGGGGGGCGCAGTGCAAAGAG
This sequence comes from Argentina silus, assembly GCF_951799395.1. NCBI lineage: Eukaryota > Metazoa > Chordata > Actinopteri > Argentiniformes > Argentinidae > Argentina > Argentina silus. The sequence continues at coordinate 27,902,343 of NC_139656.1, read as the reverse complement.
CCCGCCAGGGCCGGCCTCGCGCCTACCTTAACCCCGTCAGCTCTGCTTAGGCCCGCCAGGGCCGGCCTCGCGCCTACCTTAACCCCGTCAGCTCTGCTTAGGCCTGGCTGGGCCACCAACACTGGCACCATTGGCTAGCACAGGCTAGCACAGGCTAGCACAGTCACAGAAGACGAGGAAGGAGGTGCTATCGAGGAAGAGCTGAGGCATGAAAATAGGAAGATGGAAGGAACACTCATTCAACACTCAAAACACATTTGAAAGCATTTGAAAGCATATATCTGCAGTTGGTACAGTTTCAGGTTTGCTCGTCCTGGAGAGCAGACATCGGAAGGGAAGAGGCTTAGAAAGGATACCCAGGCTTCACAACAACCTTCGGCAAGCATGCATATTAATGAGAGGAAAACACACTGTCAGAGGAGGGGGGGAGCACATCTGCGCGCGCGCACATCTGCAAAGGTTTGTCCCATGTGTCCCGTTTTCACAGCTGTGTTTGCTCGAGGGAGCGCACTGAGGTTTTGCCCGTGCCTCGCTAACTGTATGTGCCTCATTAATCACCTTTCGTGACCTCAGCACTTTTAATACTCCAACGTGTCTCGCTGTTTTGAGTTTTGTCTTGAGGGGGGGGGGGGGGGGGGGGCGGGTGCGAAAGAATCCTGCGCTTTCGCAAGGGGAATATTATGGAGCTCGAGCTGCGATGGTCTCCATAGCAACGCACAGCTCAATCCATCAAGTACTCACCAATGGCATATGCACGAATGTGTGGGATGAGGTGGCAGGCTTCTATAGGGGTCTGATCGATCTATCATCATGTTTTGATTTTTTTGTTGTCTGACTTATACGTAAATAGGCACAGCATACATCAAAAACATACAATACTCTTTCAAATCATACATGTTGCAATGTTAGGGGCTACTAGGCTACGCAGTAGGCCACGTAAGCATATTGCCTTGAGGTAATCCAAGTAAAGTAGCCTAGCATTGATATCTAGACACTACATTAGCCGTATAGGCACTGCTTCCGTGACAAGCCTCCTACACAGGCTGTATGAGTCAATACATATTCCGTCTTCTCTTAGAGCAGTGGTTCCCAAACTTTTAACAGTCATGTCGCCCCTGTCGGTTATTTTGTAGCCTAGTTGATATTCTAACATTATCCCTTCTAACATTATCCCTTACATATTAGACATTGTGATAATATTATTCTGTTGGATAGGGTGCATGCATTTATTTTTGGTACTGAGACTGCAGTCGGCTATTCAGCTGTTTGGGAAGGTAAATCACAGATTTATTTCGCGTACCCCCAAGATCGATCCACGTACCCCCGGGGGTACGCGTACCCCACTTTGCCAATAGTGGTCTTAGAGCATTTAGGACTATTAAATGTTGGGAAACCTAAAATGCTCAGTTTAAACAGACTCAATTCAGCAAATGCAATTGGGACGTTTTTTTGTGACATACATTAGGCCACAACTCTGGTGAATATTGATAGCCTAATTACTTCCTTAGGCCCAATACGATCCAGGTCTGTAGTTGATTAGTTGAGTAGGCTATACTGGTTTTCATGATAGGCCAATTAAATGCAATTATGTTCATTGTCATGGGACAATTAAGCATATTTAGGGTCAATTATGCCCATCCACATGGAACTATAACAATAGTGTCAAACTAAGTGATAACATTGCTACTTCTTCAACAAAGGCTTAAAAGTAGGCATACAGACCTAGCACTTGTGTTCTCAAATACTTAGCCTACAAGGTATGGCATCAGGCCCATAGGTCTACAGCCACAGGCTCTGTTCTAAACGGACCCAGATGAAGGGAGAACGACAGCCTAACCTGCTGAATTGGCCTACCCTATTCCCATTCCTAGACCGCCTAGGAACAGTAAAAATATGGGCATATGCATACCGTCTCATTACCGGAGCCCGAATAAACGTCGATCTGATTCGCTGTCCATGGTCCTGAAACTATTTCCGCCAGTGCAGCGTCTGTAGTTGAGCCTTTTTATGAAGAAGTTCCCAATCACCGCTATAAAACGAGGACGTTTTCAGCCGGCGTAGCCTATAAAGCAGCTGAGTGCCAAGTGAGGAGATCATTCACATTGATTTAAGTTTGTGGGAGTTTGATAGCTGGAGTCAATGCATCACATTGACATTGTTAGGCCTTTAGGCCTATTCAAAATAGACAAGGCTACTTAAATCAGCACTCACACCTGCTTTCTGAATGTTTTTGGGCTGAGCCACGTCACAGGTTAACCCACCTGGGTGTGTGGCCTATAGCCTACTCGGCTCGGACAGTGTATAAAAGGCATTTCTGATACTTCACCTGCGCTATCGTGTCGGGTGTCGAGTTTCTTCACTCTTTAAATGTCTTGCTCGTAATTGAACGACCAGACACCGCTCTTTCGGGAATCAGAGTGGGGTTAAAGCAGAGATGAGGCGGTCTGTCGCCTACGGTAGGCTCGCCTATGACTCGAGCTTTCTCAGCATAAAAGGTAAGCAACAGGCTTTGCTCTCATACAAGTAGGTTCACTCACCGCCTTCTTCCCTGCGAAGGAGGACTTTTGTTATAGATCTTGCCCCTTTTCGTCCCAGAACCAGACACTATTTTTTTCCAGCCTTCACGGTGTGTGTCGTTGTACGTTTTGTCCTGCCATCGAACCGATTACCCTTTCCAGCGCGAAGAAAGCTGCGCGCACCCTCCACGGTTTGAACGTGAGATCTCCACGTCGCCATGGAGATGGAGGGAGCTCTTATCCAGAATAGAATAGGTATCGCTTCATTAGCAGCAATATCTCAGTGCGCCGGCTCCAAAAGCAGTTATTTTTTTTGGCCACAAGCATGCTCGATTATCGGGGTGATAACGCAACTAAAGGCAATTTATGAATCATTACATACATTGAAGGTTGATACGACCCTCCACGCATGCATGCCACGTACATAAAGTATGATTCTAGAACATGGGACCTGCTTTTGGAAGAGACGCAGTTTAATGGAAAATTGTAACTAATGTTGACAAAAACTTAATCACAATTAACCAGAGCAGGGACTTACATTAAAGAAAAGTGCTTAGGATGTCAAACATGTGACTACTCTGTTGATTGTGATGTTGTTATAGCAGCATTATAGGCTTTTCAATCATATAGGCTATGCCATGAATCATATTAGATGGCAATTCTTTTTTATTGACTGACCCAAATATGTGATATTCAAGGTATTCATATGAAAACCATAATATTAGGTTCCAATGATTATGTTATTTGATATTATCGAGTGTGATTGCAAACTCAACGCTTATGCACCGACTGTTGCTTTTCCAGGGGAGAAAAGCCAAGAGGCTTCAACTGAAATTCCCTTGATAACACGACACCAGCTCTCGGAAAAATAAAGAAAATAAGGAACGGAACGCGGTGTTATGTAACGCACTCCCCCACTTCTTAACCTCTGTAATGTTATCCTTCATTTCTCAGTCAGCACAAAACGCCCAAAAGAGGTACAAAAATAAATTAAAATAAGGCAGTTTACATACCTTGTTAATAGACGCCGCTCTTATTCATTCATGGTTTACGCCGGTTTTCCTGAAGGTTGTCTATTCACATAGGGGCGACGGATAAGAGTTGCTAATTTCACCTTTCCCCCCTCATCTCGTTGAAAAATCCATCTCCTGTCATGTCCCCTTCTCCTAAACTCGACCAAGTAGGGAGAGAGAGAGAGAGAGAATGGGTGAGAGAAAGTGTGTTTCAGTGAGCGAAAAAGGAGAGAGTATGTGTATGTTAAGAGAGAGACAGAAAAAGAGGGGGAGGAGGAGACCCAGGTCGTATGTGGACAGAGCTGTCAAAGTGATAGTGAGGGGGTAGAGGGAAAAATCACAGACAACCCACCCGGGAGGTAAAATGCAAGTCAAAGATCAGATAAGTGGACGTCATCAATAAGTAATTCAAATACAGAAGACACAGCTCATTTCAACCGCACGTTGGTGTATAAGTGGCGAAACGCTTACATTACAACTGAAAACAGTGCCACATACTGGAGATGCGAAGGCAAAATGAAAGGAAAATATGTTTTCTCTCTCTCTCTCTCTCTCTCTCTCTCTCTCTCTCTCTCTCTCTCTCTCTCTCTCTGTCTCTCTCTCTCTGTGTTTCAATCTGTGTGTTTGTGTGTGTGTGTGTGTGTGTGTGTGCGTGCGTGCGTGCGTGTGTGTGTGTGTGTGTGTGTGTGTGTGTGTGTGTGCTGAATTGTGCCAACACAAGGCTTTTTAGAATTTGAATTCTCTCTGTGTTGATATATGTGATGTATTGGACAGTAAGTATGCCTGATATGGGTCTTTCTTGGGCAAAAAGGGAGTAACATAATTATCAGCCATATAGCTACAGTTCTCTACTTTTGAGAATATTTTACACAGCAGATCTTTTTTAATCAAGACAAAGAAATTCCCCTAGGGAATGGGGCAATTAATCATTTTCAGTCAGGAGATTACTGCTTTGGGGCATTCTTCGACATTTGAGGCTTCTTTCGAGGAAACAAGCCTCAAATGTCTTATTTTATGAATTCAACAAACCCCGGTGCGTTTGGAATGTTTGAAAAGTGAGAAGGGTTTTTTTCTTTGTCCACTGTGCCCAAGGTTTGTCTTGCACCCACCGGGGAGTTTTTCCTTTTTCCTTTTTTGCTTTTTTGGGGGTCAACGGTTGGGCCACTGTTATAGCACTTTGTGACAAAACTGTTAATGTAAAAAGTGCTATTCAAATACAATTAGATTGTTTTGATTGATTATTTGCAACAATATGGGTTGCCCTACTAAGTGCTTTCTATTTGAGACTCAAACATTCTCACCACCAGTCAGTACTGTTATCAGTGTCTTAAACATGCTCTATTCTATTCTATTCTATTCTATTCTAGTCTATTCTAGTCTATTCTAGTCTAGTCTATTCTATTCTAGAAGGGCACTCCAATTGTGGGTATCCCCACCTCAAGAACACAAACCAACCTTGTATCCACAGTCCTCTGGCCTTGTGTCTGTCCCTCATCAATGTCTATTCTTAGTTACCTCAGGGAGTGGGATCACTGTCACTTTAAAAAGAGGGATGCGGAGCCTGAACAGAAGTGTGATATCCAAGAGGATCACCTCAGGGATTGCAGTGCTTTCTGCTGGAAAAGATCAACATCTGTCATTCAGCAGCAACAGGGCAGAGTGTAATCATCCAGACGGCTGCCCGTGAGCAGCATTTTAACACAGGCCTCTGCACAATGACCCCGCCTGGTACCTCACTTTCAGATTTCTCTCACCGAGGACAGCATATCTAGCACAAACCCAGGTGAGATGTGGTAAGAGCAGGTGTGATGTGGTAAGGTTGGATGGGGAAGGGCCGACTGGTGGACGGGCAGACTCTGGGCTCATTCACACCTTCTGCAGCTGAAAATTTGTTTGTGAGTCCCATTGGGTTGTTTTCTCCCGTTAGAGAAGTGGGATGGTTGCCAAAAAGCCTTGATACTACTGGGAGCTGTCCATGGTACCACCTTGCTCTAGACATGAAGGCACTGGTTTCTCCAAATACGCAAATAACAGCTGCCGTTAACTACTGCCTAGATTGGTTTAGCAAAGAGTACAAAGAGTACAAAAGAAAGACAGGAACAGTCATATATACCTCGCTGTGCGCTCTCTCTCTCCTGCTCCCCCATTTTGACAGCAACCTAATTGGGCCTCTTGAACTCTCAGTCGATCTTTCAATTACAATTTAGTTTTGATGGCCTTTAAGGGGCCATTATGGAAATTGATTATGGCCCAGGCAGATCATTGATTCAATGGTCCATGCTCACTGGGCTCCAACTCCTCGAATGATTTGTGACCGTAATGGCCGCGTATGTACAGTGTCCATAAACAACAACCAGCCATCTCACAAAATTGCTAAGACAGTGTTGGAAAAATACCTCTGGAGTGCAGTCTTGGTGTTTGTAAAGAGTGTGAGATCTGAGAAATAGGGCCACATTCATCCTAGTCGTTCTGTGCGTGTGGTTCTTGGAGAGGGCAATGAGAGAGGTCATTCAAGGACAGTGGCTCAGTGGGAACAAGCTGGTGCTTTGGCGTTTTCAGCAGTTTCAAGAAGGCCTAGAAAACAGTCCAAATGAACATGGGATGATGTGAGAATCCAGGAGGTGGTGATGAACTGTCTTGAACAAACAAACAAACCATGTTTCATCAATCAATCAATCAATCAATCAATCACTGTTTGGAATGTGGTATTTCTGCAGACACAGCCCCACCGAGACAACACACCTGCACACCCCCAGGGAGAACAGAGCTCTGGGTTATTTGAGCTTGATGTCTTTCAGTGTACTGTAGACACTAGACAATTCCAGTATTTTCTGTAACATTTTTCAAACCACCTTTCAAAGGTCCAACTGGATGCAAACTGCTTGAAAGGATGTTTTTCCTGGCAGCGAAAAACAAAACAATAAAGCCTGCTATTTGTTTGTTGTGTTTATCTGAAATGCAGAATGTTAGCTTGAAGCCAGATTCATTTTGTATTATTAGAAAATGGCCGATGGATTGTCTATTGCTTTACTCGGTTGATGCTTCATCTCTTCCATTCACTTTTTTTTGGAAATTGTGGAATTGTAGCTTGAAGCCAGATGAACTATTCGCTAGATAGCGGATTAGTTCTTTCTAGGATCAAAGTTAAAGCTATATGAGGTAGACAACCCCATGTCTCTGGGTTATTAAAGCTAAACCAGAGTCAGCGAGAGTTCATTGATGTATGCCCATGTATTACCATATTTATTACTTGATGTTGATGTCTTGTTATTAAGGTGTGAAAACTTTTCTAAAATCATCATCATTAATAAGTTGTAGCAAGGAGCTCTGTTTCTTGTTGCTGTAGAAAACATCTCTTTCATCTCCAGCGTGTAGTGGGTTGAATGTGCTTCATTGTTAACATGAGGACCAACATCTCATCACAGACTCGAAATCCAGTATTTGCAAGATGAAATAAACACTACATGCAAAGTAACCCAGATCCAGCTCAAATCTCTTCCTCTCTCTCCCTAATCTCTCACTTTCTCTCTTTCTCTCCCTTTTCCTTTGTCTTCCACTTCTGCTTTCTCTCACTTCTGCCTCCCCCCCCCCCAATCTCTCTTCCTCTCTTTTGAACAAACTGTTTTGACAATACCAATTCACTCCCTCAGGAGCTAGCTAGAGAGAGAGAGAGAGAGAGAGAGAGAGAGAGAGAGAGAGAGGGAGAGAGAGAGAGAGAGAGAGAGAGAGAGAGAGAGAGAGAGAGAGGGGGAGAGAGAGAGAGAGAGAGAGAGACAGAGAGAGAGAGAGAGAGAGAGGGAGAGGGGGAGAGAGAGAGAGAGGGACAGAGACAGAGAGGGAGAGAGAGAGAGAGAGAGAGAGAGAGAGAGAGAGGGAGAGGGAGAGAGAGAGAGAGAGAGAGAGAGAGAGAGAGAGGGACAGAGAGAGAGAGAGAGAGAGGGACAGAGACAGAGAGAGAGAGAGAGAGAGAGAGAGAGAGGGACAGAGAGAGAGAGAGAGAGAGACAGAGAGAGAGAGACAGAGAGTGAGCTTTCTGTAGGTGCGATGCGGAAGTGTGCAATCAGAAAGTGGATCACCGAGAGGACAAGGGAACACCTGACCACTACTGTTGGACCTAAACACACACACACATACACTGCAAAGCAAACATTTCAGAACAAAGGATTTCTTTGTTTCAGCCCCCCTGAGGAACAATGTCACAGCTACTGAAATAACACGGTTATCTTGTCAGCAAACCATTTTTTGACCGCACCTTTTACACAGAACCTAATTTTAGGATTCAGGACCACTGATTTTCGGTTCACTACCACATTCCATACAAAAGATGTATCACTTACATCTGTCCTGAGATGTATCACTTACATGGTTCCTGAAATGTCCAAATTAAGCACTCATGTTTAGTATTTGGTCAACAATCCATTGCACGCAATAACTGCCTGAATTCTGCCTGTATTTTCTCTGGTGATGCTTTGCTGGGCCTGTACTGCAGCTATCTTCAGTTGTTGTTTGTTTTGAGGTCTTTTTGCCTAAAATCTTATCATCAGGAAATGAAATGCATGTTCAATTGGTTTTAAATCTGAAGATTGACTTGGCCAGTCAAGAACGTTCCACTTTTTGGCCCTGAAAAACTTCCTAGTTGCTATGGCAGCATGTTTTGGGTCAATGTCTTACTATATGATGAAGCACCACCCAATGAATTTGGAGGCATTAACTTGTACCCAAGCAGACAAGATTTTTCTGTCCGAATACTGCCGTCAGCAGTTACAATCATCAATTAAGACAAGTGAGCCAGTTCTAGTGGCTGCTATATATGCCCAAACACCCCCTGCATCACGTTTCATAGTGTTCTTTCTTAATTATGGTGAGCATTCTTCGGTCATCCACTGTAGAAGTCTTACTTGGCCTACCAACCCGTTTGCTGTTGATGTTTCAGATTTTTCAGTCTAATAATGGCTTCCTTGACTTTCATTGACACCTCTTTGGTCCTCATGTTGACAGACACCAATAGCAAACTCCAAAGGCAAACGCAAAGCCTAGAATCAATACTAGACATTGACAGCTCTCTTATGCCTGCAAAAAACCCCACCTGACTTACCAGAAACACCTGTCAAGCCAATTGTCCCATTACTTTTGGGAACCCTAAAATAGGGGGACCATGTATAAAAAGTGGTGTAATTTCTGAATGGTGAAACCAATATGTACACAAATACCATCAAATAAAAGCGGAGAATCTCTACTTTAACCTCGTCGTAATTGTTTGATTTAAAATCCTTAACTTTTGGAGTGTAGAGCCAAAAGAAGAGACAATGCTTCACTGTCCCATTACTTACGCAGGGCACTGTCCCATTACTTACGCAGGGCACTGTAGATTACATATGATTATATTATCTATAAACTCCCTTTTGGGGCATTCACTGGGGGCTAGCCTAAACAGTATACTGTATTGTTATGTGAAATGGTTCAGATGCCAATGTGACATTGATTAAGACTTCATAGCATACAGTAGATGCTTTTCCAAGAAACAGAGTAGAAGATAAAATGTACATGGAGTACAGATATCAATAATTCACTCTCAACATTGCTCTCCTATAGGGGAAATTCATATTTTATTCATCATTAGGAGAAGATAAAAAAATCAGCATCTTTACGGTCAATGATTGATTGAGATTGACCTACATTGACCTACATTTGGTTAATGTATTATTGAATACACATTTACTATGACATGATGATACATAGTGCCTATCCAGACATGATTGAAACCCTTACATTATTATTTTTTGTAAACAAGAAATGCATAAACATACAAAAACATGTTTGCTATGCCATGAAGAACCACTCAACCGTAGTCAACTCTTAATTCAAAAAATGCAAATTGCTGCACATGCAGTGTGATACGATCATTTCTAATGGATACTCCTGAATGACAACATCTTGTCACATTTGACAGTGTTTCATTAACTTGGCCTTATGACGCCTACATGCACTACTCCAAGTGTTACCTCATCCTCCCGCCCTCCCTAGTTACTATGCTCCATCACATGGTGCTCCATCTGTGCCTCCCTTAGGCCTGACTGACGAACGCGCTCTAAAATGGAGCCGCCGGCCCCGTCATTGACAGCTGATTAATTATTCAAAGCCATTATGTGAATGCCAATAAGTCTTTACCATGATAAACACTCTCATACAGTATGTAATAACACACACAGTAATTCCTACTTGCTACAAAACTAATGTTGGCATGCCAGAGTCTGGACCCCCAACAGGGGGCTTTATAGACCAGTTGGAAAAGACAGCTAACAAGACGGTCTGGAAATCTATTCCCAGTTTTTACACATTCTAGGGAGAGAGCAGGCTCCCGACTGTTTTTTCACCTCTCCATCTTTCCATATCCCACTGCCTGGCCAGTATGGACTTGATATCCCAGCCCAGGAAGCCAGGCGTCATCTGTCAATCTGGTACTAAATCACCAGCGTTGGGGAGTAGTTCCACAACATGTAGTTCAACTGGCAGTTTAACTGCATTGTGCAGCAGCTTGGTGGTAGTTAAACTAAATTCAATAGTAATTTTTCCTATACTAAGTACTTTTTTCGCCATGTAGCGGTGTAGTAAGCTATTGTCACTACATTTTTCCAAAAGAAAACTTTCAAATGTAACTATTATTCCAGCCCTTGAACTTCAATTTCCCTACTATTTCTTCTCTTACTGCCTCCGGTCTCCCCACTTTTTGAATTTTTTTCTCTCCCAGTGATTTCAGTCACACGCTTTCTGTCACATGGACTGGTCATCTTTCGCTGACTGACTGTCGTGTGTTGGGTGAGGTAGTTTCAAAGTAGCTTTAATTTGACAAACTGTCAAGTAATTGGTAATCTAGTTAAATACATTTTCAGAGTAGCTTCCCCAACACTATAAATCACAAGCCTTAACCTG
>NC_139656.1:27859384-27884384 GCF_951799395.1 Argentina silus | reverse complement strand
CGCACGCACACACACACACACACACACACACACACACACACACACACACACACACACACACACACACACACACACACACACACACACACAGTGTGCAGTGAGTGGAGTACTCTCAATCCCACCCTGGCCAAAGCCCTCCTGATTGCAACGAGACAAAGCACAACACCTCCCATTGTCTGCGGCCCTGAAATAGCTCCCCTCAGCCGTTTGAAGTGGAGAACACAGAACAGATTCAGTGAACCGTGGCCATATGTGCAGCAGGGGCTGTGCTAGGCCAGGCTGGCCTGGATGTTCAGTAGGGCTGTTTATCACCTACTGTATGCATGCCTACTGTAGCCTAACCCACCACCCGTTTACTGTCCTTGTCCTCCACATATTTAAACTCTGTACATGGACAGAATTCTGTGGTTGTTACACCACCCATAACAAGACTTCAAATCAACTGCTGAGACAAGTTGACATAGGAAACTGAGTACCATACAATCAGCAGATCGATTGCATCAGGGTTGCAAGTACGCTGAAGATTTATGGCTTCAATATCCTCCAAAATTCCTTTGACTTATTCTATATCTCTCCTCATTGAATAGGCTACTGTATATATATTAAAAAAAAACAGTATTACAATGTCAAAGGAATCCCTGGCTGAATAGATCAGCTAAATTGAACCGATGTTTCATAGAAGGTTTACAAGAGGTTTTGTCATGCATCGCTAAGCAGAGTAATAATTGAACAGAAAAACCACAAAACCATGGAAACTCTACCTGCAGCAAAGGCTACGCGGTGTGATTAATGAAGGGACGAGATGGCATCGATTCATCACTGTAAAGCACGCTGTAGCCTTCACCATCAGGAATGAGCTGTCACAACAGAAAGGATGATGCTAAGGAATCCATTACACGTGAGTCAAGACCCTGAGTAAGATTGATTATTCAAACAATCTGAAAAAATCACACAGGTTTCAAGATGTTTCAAGATTCAAGATGTTATAAAACTTTGAACAGGGGTTTGGAACGAGTGCAGCAAAGGCTGGTCCCATACTGAGGAGCAGCTTCTCACAAAGGGCTAGTATGGATTTTGCTCTTACCAGACTGATGCAATCTGTGGAGTGATATACCTATGATGTACTTTTTGGGATTATTTCAGTTTGGATTATTTCACCTGAATCATTATTTTCATTATAGATCCTTTTGAGCTTGAACAAAAGAGCCCTATTTTAAAGGAGCTTTATTTTTATTTTGCCTGTTCATTCTTTCAACTGCACTTAAATATTGTTCTAGTTCACTTGTTTATCTGTTCAGAGTAAATTCCTCACGGCAGTGAAATCATATACGGGTCGAAACTGTAAAAGTTTTGACTGGTGTGGTTGAAAGTTTCCCTACCAATCTCAACAGGGAGTTTCTATTGGGTAGTGACTTCCTATTCTGTCTTGCCTTCTAGTGATTCACGTATGAACCCTGGAGCCATCCTTAGACTCATGAGACGTCTTGCTGTCTGTTGTGACAGAACGTTGCGTACCCTTGACCCTGATGGTCTTGCCCTGGAGGGTATACTCTGTCAAGGGCATCAACTCTCAGAATGAGTCATGTTGACAGTATTCCACAGTACCATACTGCAATTACAGTACAAAAGCTACAGTGTCTCTTTGAAGAAATTCACCATTCCTCCAAGCATAAGGGGGTTCTTTGGTGTGCTGCTCACGCAGAAACCCCGGACTTAAGACAAGTACTGTACCGTACCTGCAGCGTGGCCATATCAGTGTCACTGAAGGGAGAGAAAACAACAAAGAAGAGAGAAGATGAAAGCTTGGGTTTCACTGAGAAAGTCTGGGGGCTCTCCAACAGCAATCTCCATCACAGAAAAGCCTGCAACTTCCGAAATGGCTTCCTTCAGTATAAGCCAAAATCCTTACTTGAGATCCGCGAGCACAACTCTGACTTTCACATAAATAACACATTGAGGTCAATGAGAGATTTGCGCCGAACATTGAGTTACAGTACACATGCATATTTCAAGTTACAGCCCTAACCGCACACAAACCTTGAGTCACTGGCTGAATTTCAAATGTGCAGACAAGAATGCACACAGTCTAAGCATCCTGGAAAATGCAAGAGGAATCCGTCACTGGAGAATAGCGATCCGTCACTGGAGAATAGCGATCCGTCACTGGAGTCAGTGACAGTAGGATTACAGAGTTCCTTGTCTTGTCCATACAGTTCAGGGGGGCTCAGCTGGAGGGAGAACTGCTGACATGGTAGATCAGCAGAAATGTCAATACCCACCCTGGTGCTTCAGCACTTATCCACGCAATCAACAGTTGGCTTAGTCAGAGTGACAGAGTTTGTTCTAACAAACCTCTTACACTAAAGCTATAGGACAAGCTTGAAGTATGGATGAAATGGAGAAAGTAGGGACTTGAAGTATGGACTCCATTCGATCCTTTACAGAGTTGCTACACTGAGATGTAGGTGTGCATGAAGCATAACGTATCGTCAGCACAGTATTGAGATATACAGTACCAGTCAAAAGTTTGGACACACCTTCTCATCCAATGTTTTTTTATTTTTTTTATTATTATTTTCTACATTGTAGATTAATATTGAAGACATCAAAACTATGAAGGAACACATGGAATTATGTAGTAAACAAAAAAGTGTTAAACAAACCAGAATATGTTTTATATTTTAGATTCTTCAAAGTAGCCTCCTTTTGCTTTGATGACAGCTTTGCACACTCTTGGCAAGTTTGTGTCCAAACTTTTGACTGGTACTGTACAGTATGATGTATTATATACTGTGTAGAAGAAAGGAATGGCATTAAAACAGCTTCATGCAGACCTTGTTTAGAGCAAGTCAAGCACCCAGAGAGAACATTTTCAAAGACAAGAGAACACTACCCAATACTGAGACAAACAGACTAAAGTGGTTGGTTTGTGTGTGTGTGTGTGTGTGTATGTGTGTGTGTATGTGTGTGTGTGTGTGTGTGTATGTGTGTGTGCGGGTGTGTGTGTGTGTGTGTGTGTGTGTGTGTGTGCGTGTGTGTGTTTGTGTGTCTGCCGTTGTGACCCTGATCATCTAGCAGGGGGGACTAGGGAGACCAGATACTGGAACACTCCGCCTTACTCCGATCAATGTTCTCTCTAAAATTAGCGGCCCGTCTCCAACCAATGCCCCTGAGTCTCCCACACAAACAAGCCAGAGCCAGACACTGAGTGATCAAGCCTAATTATGAAGACGGCTATTTTCTATGGGTAGTTTTATGAATTCTTCTGTCTTACCTTGTAGTGATTGAGGTCAGCGCTGAATTTGGTCCCTGGAGTCATCCTTTGACTCATGAGATGTCTTACGTTCTGACTTGGCGGGAAATAGACACCCCCCCCCGTAACCTAATGGTCTTGCCCTGGAGGAGAGGCTCTGTCATGAGTCATGTTCTGTCCTTGGGGGGTTTGTGAGGTTTTTCCTACTGTGGTTATTGGTCACTTTTTTAATTGGGTGTCTTGTGATCTGGTGATGCATCAATGGCCTGCTAACTTCTGTAGAAAGAAGGTCTGGCATGAAATTAGATGGAGATCATGCGATGCGTGGGCGAGAGCTTGGTAATCTGAACAAGCGGTACACATATGTGCTATTTAGGTTGGGTCATGCATGCACTAGTGAGCAGATGGATTCCAGTAGGAGCAAAAGCTAGAATGAATTATGCATGAGTTGCAAAGATAGCATTTGACTTGAAATGTGTGAGACAATGATATACGATATGATATAACTGAACTAAAGACCTTAAATCTAAGCCACTTCAGACAATTCAAAGTAAGACACACATACAGTGTATGCACACACACGCACGCACGCACGCACGCATGCACGCACGCACGCACGCACGCACGCACGCACACACACACACACCCACCTGACTACCCCTGACAGTATTTCTGCTTGTGAGGAATGAACAGCTCTGAGATTAATCTTGCTCACAGATTTACCAGGACACTTCCTCGCCTCTACGGACCACACTGGGAACGCAGTGGGAAGCCCACAGAGGGTCCCCCAGGGTAGTTTGAGGCATTTCAACCCATAGTGCAACTGCTCTCCACACACACACCCCCCCTCCTCCCCCCCTCCTCCACCCCCGCTAATCCCCCTCTTCCAGAGCAGGGACAGCAGCGCAGACACACCGTTCTCGTCCCAAGACGTGATTCTTCCATGTTTGCTCAGTTCGCCGGTGGTACGAGAAAATAATCCTGACATGCTCGTGTGCAGCACAACACACCTCTTTTGATGGTATCACTGCCTGACTGTAATACTAACACTGATACAGCCTCTGAGTGGGTCCTCCTGTGAATACGGTACAGCTTGTGATGTTAGATAGCCCTTGTATGCTATCTATGTTTTTATAGCATGTGCTCCACTTCAAGAGCAAGTGCAGTGCAAGTACCCCACGATGGTTTGTGTTGGGGCCTAGAACAGGCTCTCAACAGGCCTAGGGAAATACTGTGCTCTGATTACCGTATATTGTATGTGGACACAGTCAAACAACATTTTCTCCTTCACCTCCTCCTTTCTATTCCTCAATGCAGACCGAAGCTAAGGCCCGAGCCCTTTCACTGGAAAAAAAAACGGGAGCACGTTACCCCGTGGCAGTAGGAAAAATCAGAGCGCCAGCGAGCAAAAATAGAGGCTCATGGGATGCGACGGGGAAGAGGGTGGGGAAGGGTGACGTCTACCGCTGCTAAGGACAGGAAGTGCAGTGGGGCAAACTTCCTCTGGAGACACCCACAGTTTCCAGACCTTTCATATCTTTCTCATGTGGCACCAAGAGGGAATGAGAGCAGTGACTGATGATGAACTGGTCAGTCCACTACCTCACAGACTGTAGGGACATTGAGGTGTCCACATTCCACGCCGTGCGTATCCCCTTGTACAGTGCATGTTCACAAAACAGTACATCATCACAATAGCGAAATACACTCGTTGTTCACTCTCTGGGCGCAGACGACGTGTACTCCGTGTGAAGATGACAGTACTGTATCAATATACCATTTCAAGGACATACAGCACAGTGGGACTCATCTAGAGTAAGTGGTGGTTGAGTTCCCTCCCGCTGGTCCTCCTGGTCCTGACCTTGCCTGACTATAGATAGCATAGGTGGGGGGAGAGAGAGGCTGAGACTGAGCCTGGATATCTATGGAGAGGAGCTCCTGTAATGGACTCTCACAGCGGAACAGGATCAAGGCTGATTTGAGAAATCAAACAGGAAAGCTACAATAAACTCTGTCTGCTAGGCTGGATGGCACCATACAGTGCAACTCAGTGGATCCTTGCTTTTCCCAGAATTCGTAACAGGCAGTGCGTCTCCTACTTTAGCCTTAATCTCGCTTTATACTGCACACATGCACACAAAATACCTCCACACACACACACACGCACACACACACACACACACACACACACACACACACACACACACACACACTTGTGCAGGCAGGCATGCACACATACACACACACACACACACACACACACACACACACACACACACACACACAGCGGGAGAGTACTTAGGGTGTAATGGAAAAAGCACACTGAGGAGTGAGTGTGAGCTCCCCGTACGGCTTCGGAAGATGCTGAACCCCCACATGCCAGTGCTGGGAAAACCATCCACCACCATCTGGTGTTCAGCTGCACCTTAACACAGCCGCTAATGTCTGCACACACACCATCACAATTGCATCCCAAATGTTTTGAGAAAATATTCAGTCAATCCCCGTGTTCGTACAATATGAATGAAGACGAAGGTTTTGAGGAACAGCACTGGCACCGTCGAGGCGCTCCTCTCTTTTCTGGGAATTAGCTCAGTGGTGCCCTCTGCTGAGACTTTAGATGTACTGTCACAGTACTGTCATGATTGTCACCAGCAAATGAACATACACATACTGTATGTTATGGTTACGAATAGTTTCATCACATGCATTCATGCTTAATGTGAAGGCAATAGACAATAGACAATTATAGGCAATGCAGCAAGCATGTCTGTGGACGCATGGTGGTCTTACACTTTGCATACACTCCCTCACATGAAAAGGGGCCGACATGTTTACAAAAGTCTTTGCCAGGAAGTAGATCCCAATACAGTGAATGTTCAATCGAAATGAAACTCTTTTATGTTTTATGATGGTGACTTCAAACTGCCTATGATTTAAACTGAGAGAGGAAAGGGAGGGGGTGTGGGGGTGGGGGGGGGGGTGTGTGTGTGGGGGGGGGGGGGTGTGGCATGGGATGATGGGACTGTCAAGGGCATTTTCAAAAGGCGAGCAATACAGTCAACAACATCCCAGCTCAAATAACAAGCCAGCAAATGCTGCCACCACAGCCACCCATGAGAAAATGGAGCCCAGACTTATTGATGGAACAGAGACTCATAAGACAGGGGTTTAACCGAGGGTGAATAAAGTCACCCAATTTGTCAACATTCTAGAGAGCCAAGGGTGACTTTATTCACCAAAAATGCATATATTATAATGCTTCATTTTGTAGCCAATCAACTTGTTGTTGCTAGGTAAAATACCACGTAAAACACTTGGCGCTCCAGGTGGTGAGTGTTCTGGAATGATTTGGCAGTTGGTGATGTTAAGGACAATGCCAGAGTCTGCTGCTACAGTCTGGCTACGGTGACATCATCACCCTTTATCTCTTTCTCTCACATATCCTGTCTCAATGACAGGATTGATGCACAGCTACCATTGGGGTGGTATATTGATAAGTGATAAGTGTGTTTATTGGACAAATGATAATGATGACAAGCAATCACAGAGTAGACACAAAATGGTGGGACAGGCAGTGAGGCAGAGTCGGAGAGGGAGGAAGCTGTTGGAAAACTAATAACGCGTCTTTATTTGACTCATGAATCTTATGGTGTGCGATGGTATTATTTCGCAATAAGTGTTGAGGGGGGATTTTCATTAGACATTAGGATTATTTTGGATTCATAGCAAGTTATTGAATCTGCAGAAGGATGCCATAGGGCATTTCATCAGCCATGCTATTGCAGTATTAGTCATGCAAATGATGACTTCAAACTGGATGTGAGCTCAAATCCAAGTCACAAATGAACATACACATACAGTGTCAGTGTAATGTCGAGGAGTTGGTTAGACTGCCCCTCCTAGCCACATCAATACATATTCACCAATATGGATAACACAGAACACTGCATATTGTAAAATACACTATCAATAGTGATACGATACTAGCTGGGTGTTTATGATGTTTACTGATACACTAAGGTAGCTAGTCTATAAAATAATCTTCACATGATTTTAAAAGTATGCTGCTGTGCTTAAATATTTGTAGCAATAAATAATGACTTTGTAATTGTTAATTCTCCACAGCTAAGGAGGGCTATTTATTTAAGGGCAGTCCGTTTAGCAGTCTGTTTCAACTGCCTCAGCAGTCAAGCTTGTCAGTGCCAGTCTGAGGTGGTTGGAATTGCTCTGATTTTTTTGTATCCCAAAAATACAAAATGGCAGCCAGGAACAAAAGACAAACACATTTGTTAAGGCATTAAGAGCACCGATGTTTACAACATGCACTCAGAGAGTACAATTACTAGGTATCAGTTGACAAGGAGATATCACTTACAGCCTAATGGCATGTCTGCCCTCAAAGCCTCTTCTTCCCAAGATGCACTTGGTTCCTTTGTTAGGGCCTCTCAAGTACAACCAAATCCAATGGGTCCCCCTCGTTCAACATGCCCGACACACACTCTGTAAGTAATAAACTCAGCAATTCAATTAAACCTGCGACGTGACGAATGGCCAGTTAATGCTTAGTGGGGCTGTGCGCTATTTCAATAATTACATAACAGTCCCCCTGTTCTCCTCTGGTAAACCCAGTGTGCTGTTGGCTGATTGGGAGCACTTTTTCTTCCTTTCGCGATGGTCCGTCGATAGAAAATTAATCCTTGCTGTTTCATCAATCGATCGCGGCTGGCTGGCTAACTCTGTCAACTACAGGCAGAGAGGGATTCTGTGGCAGAGGCTTTGGAAAAATAAAGGCTTATTCTATCCAAGCTGGGGGAAAAGTCATCTGTGAAATAAAAAGTGAGAATATCAATATCTCCATTGATCTTGTACACAGTATGTATGTGCCCCTGTAACAAACTTTACCCTGTGTGGGGGTACTTGACATGCAGGCGGTGGAGTCTTCGGAGATTACCCCCACACTTTTGTCAGGTCCATTGATATCCTGCTGGTGCTCCCCATATGAACCCCATTCATTCACTCCGCAGCACCATCGAACTCTCATCCCCCCACTGCAAAGCTGAATTGTCTTCACCAAGCCAATATTGGGCTAATGAAAATCCACTAGCTGAGAGCTGGGAGAGGCAGATTGTCTGAGAGCAGGGGTCTAGAAACTGGCCTCGGAGCATTGGCCCGCAATAAGGGAAAATGGAGCAATTTGATGCAGCAACAGGCACCATTGCAAACGTCCCCAGCTCACCTAGCATAGCCACACGTCCACCAAGCCAGGGCCAAGCTATTATTACATTGTATTCTATTATTGGCCAAAGTGCATCTATCTATGTATCAGGTTTACTAACAAGGGAAATGTGATAGAATGGAGAATGTTTTCTGGTACATTCTATTTTAGAGTCCTGAGGTTTGTCAAGGGGCGCAGCAACAACTACAGGGCAAGTTTTTACAATAACAGCATTTTTCGACTGTTAGGGGCTTCACACGCTAACGGGCCAACCAGAACCATACTGTGCTGGCTCGGATATTTCTTTTTTTTCACATTGTCCTTTCCACCACTGTTTCAGCAACTATGGCGGATGCGTAACCAGGCCAGACCAGCACAGCTCAGCTCGGCTCAACTCGGCTCAATAGTGTGAATCAGGGTTGAGTAACATAGGGATATTCTGCATGGTAGGGCAGCCCTCAAAGCAAAGAACCAACGGTTCAAAACCGCAAAACCTTTAGATGAATCAGAACCACCTGAGACACTTCGTATTTCTTTCTGAGACAGAAAGCATAGCCAAAGCTGTTTGGCTGGTCTGGGAGAAGCTGTTTGTGCTCATTGACTCCAGTGATGCATGTGCTGTATGATATTCGCTCCTCTTCTTCTCCTCTTGGGAGAGTATTTTCCTCACTTGACTGCGCACTATCTCAGCGATGATGGATCACTTATGCCAAACGGTACCGAACATCACCGTTAAACGAGCCACATCACACTTCAGAGCTCGCTGTTGGATCCCTTTTTGCAATTCTACAGTATGACACTGCCATCACCTTCATTATCCATCATCATCCTCATCCACGCACCTCCTGTTTACTATACTGGCTCATGAAGACTCTCTGAATGCTCCTGTTACATCCCAGACTGCTCCTCTTTCACCTCCTCCTTTTGTCTGTTGATGCACACTGGTCTCCACAGGGACCTGGGTCTGTCTGGAGGTGATGGGTAGAGGTGGAGGTGGGGGTGTGGGTGGGGCTGGGGAGTACATTGCCTTCTAAGGATCTCTAAGGCTCCATTTCCCCTGCTGCACCACCTCTGCACCACCTCCATCCTCCCCAGGGGAATACAGCCTGATTTGCGAATTTAACGATTGGTAAAGATCAAGGCAGAAGGCTCCCTTTTACCTCTTTGTCTGGGCCAACTTATCTCCACCGGTGACCTATAAAAGAGATGTGAAGGCCCGCGGTACGGAGCTCCAGTGAGTGCCGACAAACTGACTTTCTCATTTAATGATCTATTCAGCTCTGCCCATTTAGATAAGATACTCTTGCAAAATGTCTTTGCTCCAAGCCCTGTGTGTATGTGTGTGTGTGTGTGTGTGTGTGTATGTGTGTGTGTGCATGTGTGGGTGTGCATGTGTGCAGCACAAGATGCATTAGCTATTAACTGCCTTTATGAATTTGTAACCGCTCTGTAGTCATTGGTTGCATATCTCTAACTGCAGGGCAATGTTATGAAAGTTAATAAGGGAAACATTTCCATCACGTCATTACTGACCTGGTATCTACTACGTGACTGAAGAGATAACAAAAATGAAGACAATGAAATTCAATATGATTATGAATAACAGCATGATTAACAAGGCAGTGATCCATGGATTGACACTGATAAGAAGGAGAAGCAGACAAAACATGAAATAGCCAAGGACTGACAACCTTCCAGTGTCCATTTCCTGTTAGTGTCGGCCCCAAGTCCGGTTAATGACAAACGCAAGGAGCCCTTATCTGACCATTTGGTAATATAAGCCAAGGTCACATTGCAATAGCTACACGGATTGCATTAGATCTAAAGAGCTACTTGTAGACATTCCCAATTATAAAGACTTCTGGTTTATTTGATATGGGTCCACTATACACATCAGCATGTTGCAACTTAAATGCTGTATTTATGGTGTGGTGCAATAATAACATCTGTTATGTAAGTGGACTCCATTTTGACCTGCTGAAGGGACAGATACATTGATTATAATCTTAACAGCAATAAACATATTAATATAAAACCTTATTTCATTAGTAATGTTTTCATTCTCTTTCATTTCATTAGGGTTAGGGTTAGGTTAGTTCTACAATTTTACCTCACTATGACAACACCGACCCCAGTTGTAATGTGGAATTCTTACACTGTGCTGGGTCATTTCCTTTTAAGGTCAAGGAATTAGAAAGCCTTTCAGTAAATTATTAGGCCCTGGAGATAGTAAATCAGGGTGTGTGTAAAGGAACAACAAACATAAATGGAACTTCAAAACAAGCCAAGAGGTCAGAGTATAAGAAAAAGAAAAAACTGGGACTGGGACACTTGCCATGCCCACCTCTGGTGGGACTCGGAGGTGGAGTTTCTCACAGACAGGAATAAAAGCTGACCTACAGGTAGACAAGAACACATTCAATGGTTTTTTTTTCCTTGTCTCTCCTTTCTGTTCTCACAAACTGTCCTAATTATCATTGTGCCAAAGTTCAATGCCCATAAGTAACAACAATAGAAGCTTGGGGATATTGTGAAACTCTCCAGGAGGTGCATTACTTAGTAGTTTCACTTTACAGATTATAACCACCGAGGACAGGTGAAAGCACACACACCTGAGAAGACAGCAACACTAAATGTGAGTAGTACGCACTTTTCTTACAATTTCTCAAGTTGTAAAATCTATCAAGTCAGAACTTGGTCAAACTAGTCTAATTGTAAGGTAGCAGCCAAGTTAATTTACAACTTTGAATAATTGCTTATTAACCCTGGAAAACAATAAGAAAAAGAATATTGCTGGGACACTGGGAGCTCTGTCTTTGTAGTTTCTGTGGCGTGCGTCAACTCTCACAGGTGAACAGTAACAGATCCAAACTTTACCATCATTTTGCCTATTATGAAAGGGACCCTGTTTGAATATAAACATATAAAACATGTGTTTTCAGAGAGGAAATAATATAGAATACAAAGTTTAGACAAGAGGACATGTGTTTGTGTCAGCACTCTACATACTTCGTACATGTACATCAAAATGTTGGGAACACCAAACAGATCAGTCATACTGTATATCAAGTCAGCTAATTTCTGTATGAAAACAGCCAATTGATTTAGTAAGAATGCCTTTGTTACTGATATCTGTCCAAAGGATGGTTTACTGTATCTTGACATACAGTGCTCCTGGATTATAACAACAATCCACAAATCATTGTTGTAGGTTACTAACATTGCTTATTTTTCCCTTGTTCAGTCTCACTGTTTGCAATGCAAATTGGATAAAACAGGATAACACAGGGGTACCAATCAACAAGAAGTCATATCTAACCCAAAATGACCACCAAGAAGGCAGAGGTCCAGAGGAGGATCGTGTCGAAGGACGGCCACAACAACGTGCGCATCGACAACGTGGAGGGCATGGTGAAGCTCTACCTCCACGACATCTGGACCACGGTGGTGGACATGAAATGGCGCTACAAGCTCACCCTCTTCGCCTCCACCTTCGTCATGACCTGGTTCATCTTCGGGGTCATCTTCTACTTCATCGGCATGGGCAACGGCGACTTCGAGGACTTCTCTGAGTCGCCGTCCAACCATACGCCCTGCGTCATGAAGGTAGAGACGCTCACCGGCGCCTTCCTGTTCTCGCTCGAATCACAGACCACCATCGGCTACGGCTACCGCTATATCTCGGAGGAGTGCCCGCTGGCCATCTTCACCCTGGTGGCACAGCTGGTCATCACGGGCCTGGCCGAGATCTTCGTGACGGGCGCCTTCCTGGCCAAGCTGGCGCGGCCCAAGAAGAGAGCTGAGACCATCAAGTTCAGCCAATCGGCTGTGATATGCCGGAACGGGGGCAAGCTGTGTCTGATGGTGCGCGTGGCCAACATGAGGAAGAGCCTGCTGATCCAGTGCCAGCTGACCGGCAAGCTCCTCTGCGCCAACGTGACCGAGGAGGGTGAGAAGACCCTCATCCACCAGACCAGCGTGAACTTCTACATAGACTCCTGCGGGGAATGCCCCTTCCTCATCCTGCCTCTCACCTTCTACCACGTGCTGGACGAGAGCAGCCCGCTAGCCGGGCTGAACGCAGAGAACCTGCGCACGCGTGACTTCGAGCTACTGGTCACACTCAACGCCACCATGGAGTCCACGGCCGCCACATGTCAGAGCCGCACATCGTACGTGGCGCAGGAGATCCTGTGGGGCTACGAGTTTAAGCCGGTACTCTTCAGCACCCCCGGTGGCCGGTACGTGGCCGACTTTGCCTTCTTTGACAAGGTACAGGTGAGCAGCGACGCTATGCTGCTCAGTAACAACACAGAGAAGCTGAAGCTGGAGCAGGAGTACAAGAAGTAGTGGGGGACAGGACTCAAACAAAATGGAGGCAATGATACAGAAAACATGACCCACTTCAATGGTCCTGTGTTACAGTATCGACGTTACTGTCTTGAATCATTCTACCCTGGACATAAACATATCAGAATATGTTTTACGATAATGTATAAACAATAAACCTAAAAAGAATGCTGGTGTTTTAGGCTAATGAAATTTCCAGCCTGAATCTGACTTGAGTCATTGAAGTGCAGGGTAAATAGGCCAAAACATTTGGCTCTATAAACCATTCAATAGAAACATGTGGACATGAAAGCAGAACAAGGACTGGGTCTCAGGTGCCGGGGGTTGAGTGTAATTGGATTTATGTGGCACTAACTATAGCTGTATTAGAACAAATGATTATGTACATTTTCAATTCCAGGAAAACAAATGTATAATTTTTTGTATCACTCAAGTTGAATCGCTAAATGTACAGTACTATATTTCACGAAGGCAGATAACGGTCACACAAATGCTCTTAAAGATAATGGATGTAGTGCAAGTGTGTGTTTTATCTTCCAGTGGGCTATGAATAAACCATTGACTTTTAAGAGGACATTTTCAGTATTCCATTATGAGATGTTGCCTACGAACTAGAAGTAGCTCTTGATAGCAAAGATACCACCCGCCCCCTTATCATAACCCCCATCCCACACAGCGTTGTTCCTCATCTTCGTTGTTGTGGCAACACGCACTTGACGACCAAATTAGGTTTGTTGATCGGTTGTTGGCACACACCGATTGTGTTGAGTCACAACAATGGCACCTGTCCACCTGTCCACCTGTCTGTATACTGTATGCAGGCCACAACAATGGCGCCTGTCCACCTGTCTGTATACTGTACGCAGGCCACGATAATACAATGAACAGTTTCTCACAGGTGACCTTCTAAGACACGAGAGGACAGTGCTTTGGTTGAAAATACTTTATTAGAAATGACAGTAGAAAAATCTATCAAAGTATATCATTTTTATTGTCCCTTTATTTCAACAATCTCAGTATCTCAGTCCTGTTTCTCAGTTTACAGTTCCTAACAGCTTAAAGGCATTCAACCCAAGTCTGTATCCCGAGTCTGTATCCCGTAAGATAATACTGAACAGGTCTGGAATGCCTTGCCTGGCCAACACAATCAGTTTTATATTAGCATATATAGTTTATGTTGTAAACCGTATACAGAGCTTAAGTTCAAAGGCCACAATTGTTTAGAAATTGTTTAATGCCCACTTTGGTCCATTTCAATGACATTTTCTTGTCACTATATCTATTATAAAAACATTGTCTGTGTCTTTGGCTGGCTGAGATCAACTCGTAGTGTATAAATGCATAAGTTATAAATTTATCATATAAAAAGAAATAAAACACTGACTTGTAATACTTCAATCTGACAAACGCACAGCGTTCGCGACTCAGAAAAAACAATAATACAAAATTGGCACTTTGTAAAATCTTTCCAGCTGAACAGGGAGTTTCTGTGGTAAGGCACTGGTCAAGAAAACTCCTCCATCCTTCTAAAAAGATTTGAGGTCATACAAAACATTTTACGAATCCTGCAAATTCCAGTTGTTTTTTTTCAAATTTCCAAAACACAGATGAATTGTTTTCAAGGCACTCTCTTTAAGAATAACAGTCAAGTAAAAAAAAAAAAAAAAAAAAAAAAAAAAGCTTCCTGTTACGTTCAATAATGCCATACGCACTACTATGTAGTATAATAATACTGATAAGACATGGCAGTTTATATCCAAAGGAATAATACTTCATTTTTCACATATTTCAGTGTCTCTCATGATGTCTCTCAAATTCCATCCGTTCTGATGTTCTCCTGCACTCCAGGTTCTTTTCCCCCAGTCTTGTTCACATCCTGTCTGTGAGTCCATCCATGGTCACATGACATAACCACCAAGCACTACCCTAGATGTTTCCTGTAGGTGCTTGTTTCACAGTTAACCGCAGCTCATACCTGTCCCTACTCCACCTGTGTATGCTGAAGTACACACTTACCTGGCCCAACAACAATCCTCTCCTCACCTCCACCTCAGTCGTCCCTTCTTACCTTTACAGTCTTTGATATGTTTACTTCATTAAATAAGGTAGTTTAATAGTTTAAAAACATATATAATAAGTAACTGTTCATGCAGCTATTGTTTTTTTTTTCTTTTTTTTTCTTTTTGTCGCCCTTTATAAAAAAAGAGCATTATCATGTGATATAGTCCACTGATATCTCCCTTTTTTTGTGTCTACTCAAAGAATATCTTTCACCGTTCTCAAAAACTACATCTCCCACAATGCCCTTAGCAACATGCTCATAGCAACATGCTCAATTGCCCATTTTACATCACGGGTTTTTCCGCCTACAGTATATCGTCTTATAGCGACATCTCCGTAGCTCCCCTCTTAACCTTGAATCTCCTTATTCCTCACCTGCTGATGCCCTAGAATTACATCACTCACCCTACTCTACATTATTCCTTCATGTTTGATACTGCCCCTGCATTCGCTTGGCTCTGACGTCACCCAAACGGAAGCCCTTTGTGTTTGCCCGTTCCTTCCCGTTCTTCCTCCTCCAGTTTCAGCGTAATGAGATGCCCAACCTCCCCCCACCCCCCACCCCTCCCACCCAGCAGATCTAATAGTAGGTTCCCAGGTGGGAGGGCATGTGGGCGGCTGGGTGCCGGGCATTGGGGTAGATACCACCAGTGGGGGAGTTCCAGTAAGGGTTGGGGGCGGCGAAGAAGCTGGAGGAGGTGACGGGGAGCGCGGGGGGGTGGGGGGTGACGAAGTTGACCTTCTGCTGGTGAGCATGGTAGGTGCTCATGTAGGACAGGTCGGAGGGGTATTTGTACATGGAGGACTCCGGGGGGTGGGGCTGCAGGGCCTGGGCGATGCCGTGGAAGTCGAACTTGTAGGCGTAACGTTTTCCGTGCACCTTGGTCATGATGTTCTTGTCGTAGTAGTAGCGCAGGGCGCGGCTCAGCTTGTCGTAGTTCATGTTGGGCTTGCTCTTGCGCTCGCCCCAGCGGCGTGCCACCTCGTCCGGGTCGGTCATCTTGAACTCGCCGTTGGTGCCCTCCCAGGTGATGCAGCCGGAGTTGGCGCTGTCCGACAGGAGCTCCAGCAGGAACTGCCACAGCTGGATCTGCCCGGAGCCTGCAGAGGGACCAAGCGTTGACACCGTTAACATATGACTCATACTGTACACGTAGCAGGCGACACGACAACTACTCATAGACATGCATGTCAGCGGTTAACACCACAACATTTCCCAACATTCACCTGGGTTTGCCAGTCTGCTGCTCGTGGGGCCAAGAATCTGGTAGGGATCTATAAGGGGAAAAACAATTACGTAAGAATGAGAGTTTGATGAGTATAAGTTTTTAACCCAGTCAACATTCGTTCCGAAAGGTTGATAGAGCTCATATCTTACCTAACTGAGGCCTCTGCTCCTCTGTTTTGGTAACAATGGCAGGGGAGGGCTGGGAACCTTGAGGGATAAAGTTCCAAAAACATGAACACCGTGTTTCCTTGAGGGCAAGGTTCCAAGCATATACAGTGGAGAAATATCATCTTATCTGAGGTATACAATTTCCTGCTCTCTGATCCCGCCCTGTTTGTTTTGTTTACATTATGTCCAAGGGCTCGAGGAACCTTCTTAACTCACTGCTTTCGTATTTCAACATGTCCTAATGGATGTAAAGCTAAAGCAGCACTATGTGTGTGATAAATGTATTTTGACAGCTTCTCTCACCTTTGGTGGTGGGTACAGCTTGTGGAGGCCACGCAGATCTTCTGGCTGCTTCATATGCCAGGTCTGTGAAATAACATACGAGTATGACGAGTCAACTTGCTGACTGCAGTTACACGACAAACCCCTAGAGGGCGGTAGGATAAAGAACAAAAAACATGCTGAGGGGAGAGTGCATTTCTGTGGTTCACCTCATGGGTCTGAGGCAAGGGTGGTGGATTGCCAGAGATTTCCCATTACACAAGGGGCCCAAACATAGACAAATAGTAGAGTACCTTGATTTCAAGGGTGGGGGAAAGTTCGTATTTCAAATCATAAGCAAATGGTACCACCTCTAGAATATTATTTTGACCAACCTTTTCTAAAGATATGTGGATATTTTGCACATGGACTTGTGTTTAAGCCATAGTAGCGTTGTCTGTGGAGTGTGTGGTTTCTTGTTTTTACTCTGGCTACTGTTCATACCTCCACTGCTGTATGGGTTTAATTGGATGCCTCATAGGCTACATAAACTTGTAGCAGTGATGAATGACTCACCTGGCCTCGCAGACACTCTGGGGGAGGTGTCTGTGGGATAAACCGGTGTGTTGGGGAAAATGAAACTTGCACCTCCTGTGGAGAGTGAATGAGAGGAACCATTAATGAATTATGTAAATGATTATGTACTCATAATGACACATCTTTCTTATGATACATTGCCTGAATGTTGAAATATAATTGCTTTGACGAATATCCATAGGGGGAGGGATAACGTGCGGCACAGGGGGGGCAATTCCAGCGCTATTCATCAATGTTACATTTTAGCTCATGCTTGAAATCTACAGAAGGATTCTCTCTACAGCCACAATGCATTATTGCACCAGCATACAGCAATGTCTACACCGCACCCATAACAAATTTGCATGTCACAAATAAGGTCAAAGACACAATCAACATGAAGCTCAGATTGCACTGCAAGATGCAAATAAAGCCTAGAAATAAACAGGAATACAAAAGCAGTGTGCATGTATTTATAGAACAGGCTGCAATGTATATACATAGGTGAGCACTGTGAGAGGGTGGGGGTATTGTGGTGGCAGGGGCAAAGCCAGACATGCAAATTTGTTATGGGTACGGTACAGATATGGCTGAATAGAATAACTAGGAATGACACAAATACAAAAGCAGTGTGCATGTATATTTAGAACAGGCTGCATATACATAGGTGGGCACTGTGTGAGTGTGAGGGTATTGTGGTGACAGAAGCAAAGCCAGAGGTAGAGGTAGAGGTAGAGAGGGAGGGGGGGGGGGCAGGGGTCTCCTTACCTGTGTTGCGAGCATGCATTAACCGCGGGGAGTTTTGTAATGCTTTGTCAACATCATCGGAAGTCAAGTGAGGAAGTGGAGCTGAGAAATAAAACATTCTTTTTGAAAAAAGAGATGAACCCCCCCCCCTCCCAAAAAATAAACAGCTCAAAACATCCCTATGATGTGCAAGGAGGAGGAGGAGGAGGAGGAGGAGGAGCAGGAGGAGCAGGAGCAGGAGTATGCATACAGGAGGCCAGCCAGTGTTGCACAAAGGTAAAGTTGTTCTCAGAACAGCTAGGGGAAGGCACTGAACAGGGCAGCTAGGGGAAGGCACTGAACAGGGCAGCTAGGGGAAGGCACTGAACAGGGCAGCTAAGGCAGTGAACAGGCAAAGGGGCAAGGCAGAAAGAGAGAGGGAGAGACGGAGGAGTGAGGAGAGGAAAAAGAAAAAGAAATCGAAAAGGAGGAGAGAGGGAGAGAGAACGGGAGGCAGAGAGAGCATTTGTTGTGTGAGAATGTATGTTGCCAAAGCGGGAGAGGTAGACAATGACAGGGGAGGGCCAACCCAAATAAACAGTTAATCACTCGCGCCCGCATTCGTAATTTTCGCAATTTTCCCATCCTCCAGGATCAATTCGACGAGCGTGTGTACACATGAGGAGGGGGAAAGAGAAGCAGGAGCCAGTGCCAAGAACAAAAGGGAGGGAGAGGAGGAGGAGAGGGATGAAAGGAAAGCTTGTAAGAGCATTCTTCCTTTTCCCTCCGTCACTAGTGTCTTTTCCAGTCGAGGAGGACCTCAAAGCCAACGTCAGTTACCGCCAGGGGCTGTATATTAATATTTAAAGTGTGCCAGTTACTCCTCACACTGATTTGATCTGAACTGTGAATGCAATATAAAGGCAAACAAAATTGTTCAGAGACACAATTCCTGTGCTCTATAGTCAACTTGATACTTGAACGGTGTTTTAATGACTTGTATTGAAAACGGTGCTTACTCTGAAAGGAATGTACATGCGTTTGGGCCATTGATTAAAGATTAAAGTGAGACTCTATGAGTAGGCTATCAGGCACACTTTGAGCCCAGGAATATGAGATGCAGTTTATTTTGACATCCATGGTGATGTCATACCACTCTAAACCTTCTAAAACTCTCTCTCTCTCTCTCTCTCTCTCTCTCTCTCTCTCTCTCTCGCACCATCTGTCTGTCTGTCTGTTTATCTGTCTGGCTGTGTCTTTGTCCTATTCCATCACTCACCTCCTCTGCACATCTGTGGGTGAGCAGTACCAAAAAACCCACACTGATAATCACACAAACAAAGCCATTAGGAGGCGTTGCGAAAAGAATAATGGTTCTTTGGAAAGTTCTCTGCATGATCAAATGAAACTTGGACTCCTATACTCAGAGCAGAGAGGTCCTGCCAGAGATCATGATCATAACCAGATACAAGTGTCCAGATGCTTCTGACAGTAATAACTTTATTTCTTTGATTTATCTGTTTTTTTAAATGTATTTTATGGTAGTTTCCTCTTTCATTTAAATACCACTCACACACCATATCAATTCGTACAGCACTGCTACTGTACCACTATCCTTACAGCTGCCATCATTGTTAGAAAACAATCTACTACCTGACTCTGTGTGTGTGTGTGTGTGTGTGCGTGCATGCGTGTGTGTACATGCATGTGTGTGTGTGTGTGTGTGTGTGTGTGTGTGTGTGTGTGTGCATGTGTGTGCAGGGAGGTGCATTGGACAGGAAAGTAGACCTGGAGCAATGAGTCGTGCAGCCAAAGCAGAATCAACAGCACATAAACAAAGCAGGACTCCTTCATCAGATCTCATTTGGCATTCAAGTAAAGTAGCTCAGGCCCTCTGGAATATGTCAGCGAGAGCTCCGTTTGATGCAGACTGTGACACAAGACAACGCAGGCTCACTACTGAAAGGCTTCAGAGGGCTGGCCTTTTCCTTTGCTTTGACAAGCAACTCAAACTACACCTGGTTAGGGGAATAGGGGTCTCTCACTTCCAATTCTCCTTGTTGAGATGAGCAGGGCTAGGAAACTCTTGTCCTTGGGCTTGAGGGTTTGGTTCCAGACCCACTTTAACAAAACACCTTTGGGCCTACATACAGTACATACAGCACCATATGACCAATCAGGATCAGTCTATGAACTCCTATGCCTTAGAGGTTAAACATTTAGTGAACTACCAGCTGAAGTACAGCCCTCCAGTGGAACCTGGTATCCTCTGCTACACTAGCCCCATCATCCATTCCATTGGCCAGGTCAGACAAGAGGAGGCACAGGTAAGGAGGGAGAGAGAGCAGGGGTAGAGAGGAGGAGGAGGAGGAGAGTGGTGGGGCGATGGAGGAGAGGGTGGACATGGAGACTCACTCTCTCTGAGGTAGTGCAGGTGGGAGAGGAGGATGTCAGCGTTGTAGCTGAGCGTGAGCCTGTGGAAGTCCTCCTTGCTCATCTTGCACAGGTCCTTGCCATCCACGTTGTGGAAGAGGGCCACATCCACGTCCAGGAGGGCGTACTCTTTCACCGCCCACTCCAGCCACTGGCGCACGTGCTCCGTGGACCACAGGGCAGGGTCTGCCGTGGGGAGACACAGGGGAAAGAGGAGGAGGAGGGGGGGGTTAACAACGTGGACACTGCACTTGTAGTTATGCACAAACATACAGTTATGCACAAACTTATATAGTTTGAAGCAGTTTTACAGACTTTTCTGTAAGAGACCAATATCACGATATACCCCGAAATATCATAATGTTGAATATTGGCCCAACCCTAGAGGATAGCATCAAGGATGGAGCAGTAGATCTGGGTGTGGTGTGTCCCACATGGAACCTACTTTCGGCCTACAGTAGCAGGTATCCAAGCATTACATGAGCAAGGCGGAAACAGAGGCTTGGCCACAATATAGTAGCAAAGGCTCCTGGTCAGAATGAGTGGACTTTAGTTATAAAAGGATATTTAAAACAAACAAACTATATAACAATTATAATTATGTTATCTACTGAATGCACATTCGAACTAATTCTCAATCAACATCATCCATTTTGTGAAGTGACAAGAGTTTGCTGAAATGATCTTTTCTTTCCATGCGGCTTTCTCTACCAGAGAGCAGAGACAATTGGTAGGCTACAGAGTCTCCCACACATAGGGAACACCCACTGGTTTGGCCCACTTTCCATGTGCACACACACACACACACATAACAAACCAAACAGGATCCCAAAAACCAGCTGACAAGCGCAAGAAACAAACCACATCTTGTCTGCCCTCGTCCTTCCATATTTAGCCGCGGCACCGGTGTGTGCAACTGTGTAACTCTACCTCTTTCTGTGCGACGGCGAGGAGACTACAAGCCTCTCGTGATTTGGCGGGAATGGCGCGAGGCCAGAGTCAACGAGAGCACTTACACAGGCTCAGAGAGAGCATAGGCTAACTGTAACTCGGCGAGCTTCCCGCCGCACTAGAGAAAGGCACGAGCGTGGGATCACAGGGACCATAGCACAGGCTGGCACCCGCTGTGTTCAGCCCTCGGGTCTCAATGCAATTTTGGAGGACTTAACCGTCCAAACAATATGGGTGGATGGTGCATTAGGTACTGAATACACTGTAATGCAGATGGGATTCAGAAGTAAAGAAACTAAGGTGGGGTGGAGTTAACTCAGTATTCGTAAACAAACTGCAGTGTAGTCATGTTGGGACTGATACAAGATGCACACAAACAATGAAATAGAAACCAACTGTCGGTATCTGGCGTTTTTCTTTATTCTTCTCTCCAACAACTGTCTCCATAGTCGAGATGTGTTGAGAATGAGGAGGGTCACAGATGGGCCACTACGGTTCGGCCTAGCTCAAGGTGGCATTGCACAGTATATAGGGTGCAGCTCTATGCCCCACTGAAGTTGAAATTCCCTGCCATACACAAATAGCAGGAATGCGTTCTGCGTTTCCTGTACGTAGAGCAGAGAAGGAGTTCAATGAGGACCTCCCATTAAATTCCATGGGGCAGTGTGTGCCTATTGTCCTCCTCTAAATGAACAGCAAAAACAGGATGTTCTTAACATGCCGCGTCATTGTCCTTGTCAGCTTCAGTTGAAGAGGAAGTTGCGCTACGCCAGAGAAACTGTTGCTCAACCCATGGTACACTGTATACAGTCAATGGACAGGTCTGTCTATGGGAAAATTCCTCCGGAAAAGAAACACAACCCTGTGTGGTATTTTCTATTTGAGGTGTTTCTTCTACAGTGTGTCACGGAGTCAAAGGTTAGGATAGGACAGGGTTAGGGCTAGGGCTAGGGCTAGGGTTAGGGTTAGGGTTAGAGTAATTATCTTGATTTTGGTGTGGTTTGTGTTTCACAGGAAATGGTGCCAAGAACATGGTGCCAAGAGTCATCAAAACCTATAGGTTATATGAGCACATGCTTCCCTTAGATACATTCTGAGAATGACATTGCACGAGATCTCGAGATCTCACTTTCCAGGCACTTTCTTTGGGCTAATCCACATTGCTGTAATCCACCTATGCACCCTCTTCTGTTCAGAGTTAGACGGTAGATGGGTGTTCCAGGATCCAGCACTTAATACACATATTCTAGGTGTGAGTGTGTTCCTTTTGAACGGGAGGTGATAAGGATAAGGATACTTTTCTCCCGTTTTGGCAGAGACTACTCTCCTCCTCCACCCCTCCCCCTCTCCCCCTCCACCCTTCCCCCACTCTCCTCCTCCCTCCTCCTCATTCTCCCTACCCCACCCCTTTGGACCTGGCCCATAGGAAATGGTCTAGACAAGGAACAGCACACTCTGCAACACCCGCTTGTGCCTCGGCTTCTGTGCCGCAGATCACAGGAAGTCGCTCCTGTGACTGATGAGTGTGAGATACATGAGGTCTCCTTATCAGAAGCTGTGACCCAGATACTGATACTGGACCAGGCTAGCTTTGACTGGGGAGGGGAGGCCGAGGCAACATCCTGGTTCCCCTAGACCTGCTGGTTTTATTTCATGAATTAATTAAAAAATATATATATATCAACAGGTCATGGTATATGTAATGTATGTGTATATTGTCCCTTGTGATGTTGTTATTGTGATGCTTATGTGTTTAACGTGTTTAACACCAAAGCAAATTCCAGGGCAACCATTGTTTGCTTGCCAACAACGTTTTCCCGATGCAGTTTCTGATGTGATGAAGCGAACAAGCAACACCAAAACCAAGCGGAGCCTGCCCGGGAGCTTCAGCCACCAACGGAACTGCCCGTTTCAGATCCCAGTCATCCACCATGCAGCGTGGTGTGATGTGATGAGACGTTCCTGTTACCTGCGGGGACGATGACCCTGCGCTCGTTGGTGGTCATGTTGGGGGGGGCGATGTGCTTGTCGTCCATGTAGCTGCCGTAGGAGGTGGGGGCGGTGCCCTCTCCCCCGCTGGCCAGCTTCCCTCCACCCTTCCCCACGCTGCAGTCGTCTGGGGAGGTCCTGTAGGGAGAGAGTTAGATACACAGTATCAGTACTGTAGATACACAGTAGATACAGTAGATACACAGTAGATACACAGTAGATACACAGTACTGTACT
This sequence comes from Argentina silus, assembly GCF_951799395.1. Lineage (NCBI taxonomy): Eukaryota > Metazoa > Chordata > Actinopteri > Argentiniformes > Argentinidae > Argentina > Argentina silus. The sequence continues at coordinate 27,860,933 of NC_139656.1, read as the reverse complement.
GTACTGTATCTAACCCACAGAGAGGGTACGTCAGGTCCTGCCATCATAGCATTGTGCCAGCCAACACTGGTAAACACTTTATTTGAAGGTATGCTTATAAACTGCTTATAGATGATGAATCAACTTGATTATTAATCAACTAGTTTGTTTGCGTATAACAACTGTTTTAAACCGTTCACATGCCATTAACACCACCCATACAGAACAGGCTTGTGTGAAACGGTGACAGTGAGGCAGTGATAAATACAGGGGAAACTGCTGATCCACAATAATATTCAGGATTGATGCTGTGATGTACGTTCACCTATAGTGCCTCCCTGTATCACAGTAAGGGCTACAAATAAATGTTCTTTTCATTTTCTATGGGCAGAAGTTGCCTCACTGACTGCTGATTGAACATTAAAAAAAACAGAGTTCAACCATGGAGACACACACTCAAGTTGACCCAAAATCTCACCATCAAAATGCTAGCATGTGCCTCTCTGTCCAAATTGACACGAGCGTGTAATTGTGATTTTTTTTTACTCCCCTCCCTCCACAGACTGTGAAACAAAGTAGTCTCAGATTTTCATCTCTACAATGCCAACCCATCATTCCTCAGAATATCCCAGCTATGGCTGAAACCTGTGCCCTGCAGCTTTCCCAAAGCCACATTAAAAGAGAGGGATCTGGACTAGAATCAAGTGAGGGAGAGAGAGAAGTGCCAGGGGCGCTGGGTCCCAGAAATGACCCCGTTCTAAATGACTGAGCTCCCATCATGATGGCTGGAGAGTCCCCCAAGGGCGCGGTTCCCAGATGGGGCGCATTATCCCTGGAATGTCACATAAATTCAACCTGCCGTGGCCAACAGATGAACAATTTTGGGACTGTTTATTAGAATCAAAGTCATGTGTCAACCAACTGTTGGCCTCTCCCGGCCCTGGATGGAAGGAGTCTTGCCACGGGTGCAAGCCGCTCACACACATGTGATTTAGGAATAGCTACTTCAAACTTAAGGACTTGAAAGTGATTTATTCCCTGAACTGGCGTTGGAAGAGATGAGGATTTTCCTATCCGACGGAATTTCCAAAGGTCCTAATACTAAGGAGTAACTTTTGTCCCAAAGATGCTCGAATGGAGAACAATCAACAAAATGTTAGTGGCCATTTTCTTTTTCCTGCCGGATTATTCCTAAAACTGGAATGATCCGGTTTCCAGATTGGAATGTTAACATGATATTTCGCTTCAACAGAAAATTACCACATTTCTACAGTACAGCATTGACCACCTTACATACCTTGTTGTTTCAATTGGCTGAAATGCTTTCTCCCAAAGGGGGTCTCTCTTACATGTGTCTATAAACGATAGCAACTGCGCTGCAGAAACCAGAGACCCCCGTCAATGGGGTTCAGAGGGTCAAAGTAGAGTAAAATCACCTGAAAATTCCTGAAAAATATCTCAGGTGGTTAAAAATGGCCCACACTATGCCAAGCAGCACAATCTAAGAAGAAAGAGGTCTTATGATTAGAGATTCCATTATTAATCAGAAAGTGTATTATATCAGGGGGTG
>NC_139656.1:27636884-27854384 GCF_951799395.1 Argentina silus | reverse complement strand
GATGTCAGAAAACCACAGTGGAGACCACAGTCATGCTGATATGGGGTTATCTCATGACTGGTTATCCTCACTAAAACCACAACGGTGTCCAGGCCTGATTCAGGTCCCCATATGTAGACTCATTCCAAGAAAGATGGAATCACATACTGTATAAACCAAAACCTGCCTGCAACAAAAAAGACAGATATGCCTAAACCACAGAAAAATGTGTGTGTGTGTGTGTGTGTGTGTTTGGGCTTCACTCTTTTACTCTCTCACCCTCCTCACTCTCACGAGTGCCTCTGAAATGTCTCAGTGTAAGTGATCCGCCCTGATCTGGTGACAGGTCAAGAGGCTGGCCTCAAATCAGTTAGGAGGAAAAGGAAGCAGTGTCGGAAACCAGATTAATCTAGTGGGGACTGGTCCTCCCTGATATGTCAGCTGCAAACCACATTACACTTCATGTCGTGCAGTTTGACCCTCACCTGAGAGAGGGAGGGAGAGAGAGAGAGAGAGAGAGATAGAGAGAGAGAGAGAGAGAGAGAGAGACAGAGAGACAGAGAGAGAGAGAGAGAGAGAGAGAGAGAGAGAGAGAGAGAGACTAGGAGGGAGATGGTGATGGATAGACAGGAGAGCTGAGCGTACGTATATAGCAACCCTAGCCAGTGTGAACAAGGAGCAAACAACCATTCCGCTTTTGTTCGTCCAATCCAAACAAAACAAAACAAAACCACATCCACTCACAGCTAATGCTTGACCACACAGTTCCAAGCTTCCTGAGCTTTGATCCTATGGAAACGGCCAAGTCAGTGAACGGACTAAAAAACAACCAACCAACAGGCCGAAGAGAGATTAGTCATCAGAGGGGAGATTTTTTAACGAGGTGTTGATTAAAACCATTTAAAGATATTTAATGCAGTGTAATTGTGTACATTGTGTCTCAGTGGAAAACAATGGATACGATTGGAAAGTAGCAAGTCGTCATGGCAAAGCTAAACAAAAACAAGAAAATACCAACTTCAGACTAGAGAAAAGATTTGGTGATCTCATCACGAGGAGATTCAGATATTCCATTAACAGCGTGATAAAAAATGAAGCGAGCATAATTTCCCGTTTTGATTTCAAATAAACTAGCGGGAACCACAAGAAAGGTCCGGGACCAGATCTTCAGCGTTGCCCAGAACCGAGCAGTCCTCTACGGCCCATAATTCTCTATTCTGAGGAGAGTGAGAAATCGTTTCACAACCTTAGTGTCTGCGCCAAACAAAATGAACACAGAATTACTGTAGGCAGGGAAGAATGAAGCACTAAGTTCAGCCCAGTTTTCCCACTGAACACTCCAGTCCACGGGAGAGTAAGTCGGGCCGGTCACATTCAGGGAGGTCCTTTAGTGGTGTGGCCTTGCACGGGCTGACACTCAAATGGGCAACAGCAAGGCCTTCTGGGTAGGGGGAATGAACTATGAGTGACCGGGGGGGGGGGCAGCTGGTTCAAATCAAAACTCTGGCCCCTCAGAGCCACCTTCTAGAGTATTGCCACCATAAATACTGAGCTTAATAAGTGGAAAATTGGTATAGTGCACTGTTAATTTCACCTCTTATAAGGTTGTGTAAATCATATCTAATAACGGTCAAAGTTATGTTCGTCTGCACGGGGGTTACAGTGCTTTTTGGAGGTCATTTTGTAATAAAAACCCATATCCCTCCAGAGTAACGCTGGCCGTCGCAGTGCCATAGAGAGCACTATACTACCATAGAGTATCAGTCACTCTGGCCCAGCAGTCTATCTCAATGGGGGCGAACGGTCTCATTCATGCAGTGCAGAGCCAGGCTTCCCACTGAGACGTGGCATGGCAGCAGACAGGAAGCGCCCCCCTCCTCTCAGCATTTCCTGCATTGAAAGTTCCCGATCAGGCGGGATATCGGAGGTGGGGAGCACACAAGAGGACGTGTTTTGTCTATTGGCATTTTAATTCTGACTGCCTCGAGGCTCACGGAGGGTGAGATAATGGAAGTGATAGGTGTAGAGATGGTAAAGAGAGAGTGAGAATGTGTGTGTATGTGCGGGAGAGAGAAAGAAACAAAGAAAGACAGAAAGAGAGAGAGAGAGAGAGAGAGGGAGCACGCCCAATATTTTTTACATGACAGGACGCTGGGCAGTTAACCTTGCAGGAACGTCAGTGGTGCAGGTTATGCCCCCATACTTCCCCCTCCCACCATCGGGGGCACCCATTCTGGATGTTGTTTTAGCAGCCCCCGCCCTAATTCCATCAATTAAGACTCTTTTCCATTTGGTCAGACATTGGATAACCCCCCCCCCCCCCATGAACTGACAGAGATATGCTTCCCCCTTATCCAAAACATTAGAACTTTCTGCTTTTTTGTTAAACAGGAAGATAGTTATTGTTAATTTTCCACATACATGTAAGTAGGTTGTTCCATTCATGTTGACAGTGTCATTATGTAAACATTCTGTTTTATTTTGAATTTGGAATGGTAAGTGGAGTTCTTGCATTGTCATGATCGTGTGATGAATCATTTCCAAAGCCCTGATTTGGCAGAAACGTGTGTGTGTGTGTGTGTGTGTTTGTGTATGTGTGGTACAGGGCCCTTATGATGTGTGAAACTATTGTACATTGTGAAACTTGGAACTGCATGCGTCTGTGGTTCAAATTGTGGACACAATGAATCTTGAGAGTTGAAATTGAAAAACGATGGGTGTATTTCCATTGGTCAGTGACAAAGGTTGGCCACAGTTTCAGACCTCACACACAGCCACAGTGCTATAAAGGCAGGCCACAACTTCCTGGTTCTTCTCCTGGTATGTGCATTATACACCAACCGAGTGGGACATATCATTTGCATTGTTTGTCTCATTTCTATCCATAGACAAGCATGATAAACTGGATTGTTTGTGTTCATGATATCCTGGTGTGGTTGAGTCTATAAACTTTGGAAATATCTCTTGGTTACGGATTGTAACTGTAGCCTCTAACTGCCAATTAAAGCATGAGTCATATAGACCTACATGTAGAGAGATATACACTTCATTGTACAACCTTGGACATCGTAAGTGACTAAGTTAACCATTTTAAGAATATTTCTGATAAGCTATTTGTAAAAGTTTGTTGATTCAAGAACTTTCCCTCCAGAAATGGAAACCAAACTACAAAGTTCCCCTTATATTTATGGAATATTTCGTACAGTACAGTACAGTAACTGAAAGTACAGTAACTAGAAACCAGTTTGAGGGTAAAACACACCTGTTTAAAGGAAAAGTATTCAACACCATAGACTGCCATTGGTGCCTTGGCATGTCTCAAGCTTGTTTCAAACTAGGCCCAGTGTTAAACAACATGCCACTGCCTTTAAGTCAGCATTTAGGATGGCTCAATTCAGCAAAAACAATTACACAATCAGTCTGTGGTATTGTGACAGATGAGATAGGCAGAACACAAGGGTTGCTTAGAGAAAGAGGATAACAGCGAGCATGCATGCCGGTAGCTCTGAATCTCCTTCATATCCACCAATACAATTGGACACACCTCTATCAGATGCAAAGCATTCATTGAGAATCGTAAAAAAAATATTTGTATAATAAAAGGCCTGAGCCACAATTTGCCTCTAATGTACCAAACCTCTTCCACACACGAAGCAGCGAGGAGTTTATGAACAGCGGTCACACTCCTTTCTCCCTGAGACCTCAACTCAACCATGGTCCCAGTGCAACAATATCACGGGTCACAAAAGAGCAGACTCCCTCTCTAAACATTTGGGTTCTACTACCAAACGGTTGTGTTTACATTCAAGGGCAGTAGGACAGCTGATTATGTAATTATGGCTTGCCTGCCTTTGTTTTATTGTTCACACTGTGTTTAGGCTGTGGTTATAAACATCTTTGTGCTGCCACTGGAACACGCACCAGAGAGTGGCGAGCAGAGACGCCAGTCCTGTTACACTTACAGTTTCCAGGTGACTCTGGAACATCAAACTAGTTTGCTGAGGCGTAGACAACCCAAGTCCATTATAGGCGTAGCTAACATGAAAATATGTAGGCTTATACGATTAAGTCAAAGTAATTATTACCTTTTTCCTTGCATTTTTTTTTGTTTATTTGTTGCTTTCTTTTTCCAAAAAATATTAAATATAATGCAACAATAATGGCATAATATCATGTTTGTTCTCAATATAATTAGCTATTCAAATAATTAACTAATCAAATTAGCTATTCCCACTAAATTATAATAATAAAAACATAATAAAAAGTCTCAAATTACATGACAGCGTCAAAAGAAAAATGCTTTATAGTAAACTGAAAACAAATCGAGACTGAATGAACTCCCAAATAATAAAAAATATCAGAAAGTATTTTTTGATTGCAATAAAAACATCAACAGGCAATACAATTGGTGCCCATCCATGACGGACACAGAAACATCTTCTGAATCCTGCTTTACTTGTTTGATTGCCTCATAAGGTCACATCACCTCTGCGTCCAAATGAACGAAATCCCAGATTTTGTCGTTACCCCCAAGATTTCTGAAACCGTGTAGACCATCCGAATAGGAAAAAGGAAATTTGCAAGGAAGGCAACACAAAAGGAAATCTTGTCGCGGCGCGATGGCAGAAGGGTGTTACCCTCGCCTGCTTGTTCTGGATTCCAAAAGAACGCCACGAAAACTGGAGGCAATGCCCGAAACGTGAGAAAATCCGCAGAAATACACATTTCTTTGTGCGAAAACCCAGAAAAATGAACTTACCTTGATGGTGCTGGCCATTTTAGATCAGGACCCTTGAGTCCTGGTAAAAACACACTGGTGTAAATTCTAATATTATTTTTTTTTCTGGGCAGCAAGCTAGTTGAGGTTCCACTGAGCGTTGTTTGGAGCGGATGAGATTGTGCTAACGTTGGGAAGTGAAGTCAGCCAATAGCAGGAAGAGGTTTCTATTGGTTCTGGCTGCCGCAACTCGAAGAAACAGGATATTTGGGAGTGAGGAGATAAGAAGGGCTAAAAACAATGTTGTTATTCTTGATGATGTGTGTTAGAAGATTTTCTGCACTAAGGAGGGGTGAAGCTTGGAAGGGGGTGGTGGTGGGGGTCACCTAGAGTGAGAGTAGGGAGTACAGTCTCTACTGAGACAGGAGGCAGGTGCGAAAATTTAGTTTGTGTGTGTGGTTGTGTGTGTGTGTGTGTGTGTGTGTGCGTGTGTGTGTGCGTGTGTGTGTGTGTGTGCGTATGTGTGTGCGTATGTGTGTGTGTATGGGAGAGTAACACACACACACACACACACACACACACACACACACACATAGACAAAGACACGCACACACACACATACATACACACACACAAACCGGTGACAGGATGCAGATGTCTGATCATGCAGTCCACACTTGACACGCTTGCTTGCCATGAGTCCCCAAGAGGGGTAACAGTTGAGGGCGTCTGTAGTGAGGGCAGTGCCAACCTCTGACTAGACTGGCATGAAGCTATGAACACAGACCACAGAACACTGCAGAGAAGGAGGCTCTTTTCAGCAACTCTGAACAATGGACATTTCAACACTGATATACAGTGCTGTACCTTTTGATACTGGGCATACCGACATTTCTACACTGCTATTTTTCACATTAACAGGGTGGAAAGTCATTCAGTGTATTGCAACCAGTGGAGACTGGTGGAGGTAGACAAATTGGAGGACAGGCTCATTCGATTCCATGCATTACAATGAGCCCGTCCTCCCATTTCTACCTCCACCAGCCTCCCCTGATTCCAACACACCTCTTAATCTAGCAACAGGTACTGTCATAGCTATGCCTCAATACCTGGACTATAAACCAAAAAATGAACATCCTAACAAAGAATAAACATGAATTGAACAGGAGAATGGGGGACTGGAATGCGACCAGCCCTCCCTTCTCACTGCAGGGGGGGCTGTCCAGGTCTCCAGCATACAGTGGAGGTGAGAAGGCAGCAAAGCTGAGCAGGCCTGATAAGGAGCTGAAGTCAAGGAGAAAGTAAAGGAGAGGAACTGAACATCCTGCTGTCGCCTCCTTGTGAAAACACCCACACGACTGTGGCCACATCGCTGATTACACACACACACGCACACACAGACGCACACATACACACACACACATGCACACACACACGCACACATACGAGCACACACACACACACACGCACAGATGCACACATACACATACACACACACACACACACACACACACACACACACACACACACACACACACACACCATGACCAGAGACAGTGCATTAGGAGGTGACCTGTGACCAGCAACCGCTATTAGGTGTGCCGGTTGAACCACGTTTCAAGCCTCACTGCCAGTATGATTCCACTTCATCGACCGCTGTGACATTTTGCGGTCAAAGACAGGGTGACAGGGAACAAGTTGCGTTTGTAAACTGCCATTGGCGTTGCGTAACGTCGTAATATCAAAATGTGGAAGTGGCTGGCTGTGACAAGAACAGTGTTTTTTTTTCTAAAGGAGGAATGTCGTACCTTTATATGTTGCTACCAAGTCTGCTATCTGAAGTGTGTGTATCATACTTGTGGAACTCCAGTATGGCCCAACGCTATGGCACAACACTATGGCACAAACGCATGATAGCTTGTGATTTACATTTGTGACTGTTGGCTATTGCATTTTGTAAGAGTTTTAAGACATTTTGCAATTATTTCAAAGCACCGTCTTTCAACACAGCATCACAATATGTACCCAGATAAAATGACATCCAAAGAGGCTGGGAGCGGGAAGATGTTGTTTTGAGGGAAGATGTTGTTTTGCTCAAGAGTCAAAAGTGAAATCCACCATCGACATTTGTATCTGTGTGTATAACCCCCTCACCCCCCCCCTCACCCCCCCCCCCCCCTCCCCTGTTGTCTCTCACTAGTTTTATGGCCTCCTGCAGGAAGTCTGTAGGATGTGACCCCTGTTCCCCTCTCACACCAGACCTGGGCCGCCCTATACTGGCAACACACACACACACACACACACACACACACACACACACACCGCCCCTCAATCCATCCCTCAACTCCCTGCTCCACCATATCCTATGATCCCCTGCTTAGCTCTAGTATAACCTCCCACTTCACATTCAACCTATCTATCCCCATCACCATACTCCACCTCACATCACATTCAACCTATCTATCCCCATCACCATACTCCACCTCACATCACATCACATCCCACCTACCCCATCTCCATACTCCACCTCACATCACATCCCACCTACCCCATCTCCAGCAGCTCAGCGCTGGGAGTGCTCCCTCCACAGGGGGCTGGGAAACCAGGCTGCTCCCTCACGTAGGAATGCACTGTGTCTCACACACACATACACACACATACACACACACACACACACACACACACACACACACACACACACACACACACACACACACACACACATACATTCCTGCTGGGACCATATATACTGAAAAATGTATGCACTCACTGCAATGTAAGTCCCTTTGGATAAAAGCATCAGCTAAATGGCATATATTATATTATTATTGTTATTATATTATACATACATACAGTATTCCCCCCCCCCCCCACACACACACACACACATACACACAAACACACACATACATACATACAGTATGGCACACACACACACACACATACACACAAACACACACATATACATACATACAGTATGTCACACACACACACACACACACACACACACACACACATACATACAGTATGTCACACGCATACACACACACACACACACACACACACACACATACATACAGTACAGTATGTCACACGCACACACACACACACACACACACACACACACACACTTTTCTCTGGCTTGACTATTAATACCAGCCTCCAACTTTGCTGGGGCTTCTCCCCTCTACCCTCCACACAACAAACACATCCTCGACTTCACGGCCTCCAGCGGTTACAGGAAGTGCTACTAATAGCCCAGTGTGCCTAAAGGCCCAGATTGATGGTCTCTCACCCAGATGGATGGTCTCACTGTCACTCATGACCGCCTTATGTAGGGTCGGTGTGTTGGGAGTTCAACAATAGATCAGTCACATGCTGGTGTGTGTGGACACTGGAGCACTGGGGCACAAAGACAGCTAATGCTAACAGCTAATCCTCTGTTCACAGCCCCATCTACAGGCAGCTTGGCGCAACAGCACCTAGGGCACAGAGATATTAGCTCACATCATTATCGTTAATAACAGTGCACATAGACCTTCAGTGTGTCTCGGTACAGTACAATGCAGTACCCTAAGCCTGAGCCTAAGGCACAGTATTTCACCTCAAACACAGTCTCAAAGACTCTCTGACTTATCTTTAACGACCTCTCCTTTCTCCCTCCGTCCACGACTGAACTCACTCCCTGAACTGTCGGTACTGACGGTAGGCCTAACAAATACTGTAAACTCTGTCAAAACTCTCCCTGTTGTGTCTAATAATCAGCTAGAGTTTGCCCCCCTGTGGCGCATGCTCATAAAGTCCATTAACAGTTTGGCTCATATACCTCCATGCCGCGGTGGCCTGAGCGGTACGGCATGGAACAGTCCCTAGTCTGTGTGCTGGTGGTCTGCCTGTGGTAGCCCTGCAGAGTGGTTGGGTGGTCACGGGAAAGAGAGAGAGAGAGAGAGAGAGAGAGAGAGAGAGAGAGAGAGAGAGAGAGAGAGAGAGAGAGGGAGGGAGAGAGCAGGAAACCAGCATCACTCTGCCCTCCGATGCTGCAGCGCAGTGCCGTACAGTACATGCCTGGCGGGCCGCAGACTTTTATAGCGATACCTACAGCATGAGCACACCCATTTTGAGGCTTTATAAGCATGTTTATGAGCTGTCGTTAACATTAGTACAGCTGCTAAGTGGATCATAACAAATGGGATCGTTCATGAAGATCCGTAGATTAGATTACGGTGGTTGTCAAGTATTTACGTTCTGTAACAGCTGCCAGCCTAAATGGCTCTATTAGGTTAGTCCTCATTGGTTTTCCAATTCGGTACAATCATTTGTTATCACTGCCTGTCAGTCAGCAAAAAAACATTGACGCAAAGTTTATTGTCGACAATCTAGATATTTTACCAACAAGATTCGTGGTGGCGGTGTTACTGTTTTAGATGTCAATGTGTTTAATCAGACCACAAAGGTCAACTGGGTTAAGGCGTATTTAAAAATAAGAAAAACTTATTGTCTTTGGAATATAATACCAAATTTTATTTTCCAGAATTGGGGGTCTTCATTTTTTACTACAATGTCCTCATGCTGTGGGTAAACTCTCTGTTAGATGAGCAGCATTACACAAGCAAGCCTCTAATGTGCTGGGCTGGTCCTTACAAATACAATTTATTTTCACAGGTGTTTTATTTGGAATAATGGTGATATTAGATATAGAAATACAACTTTATTTTTTTCATAATTGGTTTGCTAACAACATCCTGGTGGTTAATCAACCTATAAATAATAATGGTAATCGTTATACCTACATTGAATTATTAGACAATTGTGTTCTGTTACGTATGGAGTTTTAATGAAAGCTATTCCCAATGATATCCTTACTTTACTTCATTCAAGCCTTACATGACATGCACATAATTATAGTGATAGTGTAGAAATGAATGGCATCAATATATGAGATAATCATTTAACTAACTAAGAAAATTATTTTGTCAGAGAAACATTAACAGGAAGTTTACCCCTGCTTCATGCTTTTCCAGTGGGCGTTTGATGAGAAATGGCAGCGTGCATGGACATAACTAAATACATAAGTATGTGATCACCAATGAAGTGAGAGAGGTCTCTTACAAGATGTAAATACTTAATTAATGTAGGGAATGAATACAGCTGAGTGCAGTTTTTGTGAATTGGACATTTTACAAACACGCAATAGACACAAACACAATACATTGCACTTTTGTTTATTTTATTTTATTTATTAAGATTTTACATCCATAAAATGAAATTCATGGGTGGAAAACCTCTCTTTAGTATTTTCCTAATTGATTTAGAATATCATATTACATCCCTGAAGGCATAAATAGCAAAATATCGAAGAAGTGTCTTCAATATTTGTCAAAATATAGCCTGTTTATAGTGTAAGGTAATTTTTGTTGTCTCTAGTTGTATGTGTATGCTTTTAAATTTTGCTGTCTTGTACATTTTGTTCAGTATATATTGTATATTCTTTAGTATTGTATATTTTACATTGGTTGGCATTCTGCGGACAGCAAAGCAAGAATTTCGTTGTACAGGGAAACATGTTTTCTACTGTGCATATGATAATAAACACTTTGAATCTTGAATCTTGAAATGAATCTTGAAATATATTTTCCACTGTCCTTTGTTTGTTATTTGTAATGTTTGAATTGTTCTGTACAATTTTGAAGCGATAAAAAACGAACAAACCAAAAAAATAAAGTAATAAATTAGACAGAACATTAGACATGCCAGAACGTGCATCTGATTAAACAGCAGTTCATCTCTCTCCATGACAACTTCCCTTGTGGTAAAACGAGAGCTTCTGTGCACGACATCTATGAAAAGTGCTTTATAACACCATTATCACTCAAAATGACAATATAATACACACATTCAAATGATTTTCTATCCACGCAGCACCGGCCTCTATCTAGGATCCTAACAAAAAAAAGAGTGTGAAAAGCCGACTGTACGCTGATATGCAGCCAGCCCAAAAGTGTTTCTTTTGAAGCAGGAGGAGTGAAAGGGGACATTTAAGGATCACTTACATCTAAACACAGTCTGGCAGTATCCTGCAGCCCTCATTTAGCATTCCACAGCCTCCTGGGATAGAGCCTTCATACAGGGAGAGAGAGAGGGAGAGAGAGAGAGAGAGAGAGAGAGAGAAAGAGAGGGAGAGAGAGAGGGAGAGAGAGAGAGAGAGGGAGAGAGAGAGAGAGAGAAAGAGAGAGAGGGAGAGAGAGAGAGAGAGAGAAAGAGAGAGAGGGAGAGAGAGAGTGAGAGAGGGAGAGAGAGAGAGAGAGAGAGGGGGGGGGGAGAGAGGTAGAGAGAGAGAGAGAGGGGGGGGAGAGAGAGAGGCAGAGAGAGGGAGAGTGGGAGAGAGAGAGTGAGAGGAGAAAACGCCATATGATTTGAATTAATCACTGTGGCCAGACAGTTATATTAAAAATAACATTTTTTTTTTGCCTTCGGTCATAATGGTCGTCTGTTGCTTGACAAAACACTGGCCTGAAGCTGAGGGTGAGGGTTGTGTGCTTTTTTTTTCTCTGGCAACCCTGAGGGCCATCATGTGTTTTCTATTTGAGAGGATCGGTCCAATCGCGTTAAGCGACATCATCGCAATGAAATGAAACGACATGTCAAGACAGGACAGGGCACAAGTTACACGTTGCACGGACTCTGACCTTGATTTGATGGGACACCATGTCAGAAGCAACACCTTGTTATTCAGTTGTAACACAAAGAGGGTTTATCTACATGTCATCAACACATAATATAGCCACATGTGAGACGACCTCCCATCCAAACATTACAGCGATTTAGTAGGAGATTTAAATGACCATTTGAAGATATGCAGGCTTTACAAGGTATAGCCACAAAAATGTGTTCCAAATTTGGATGTGCAGGTCAGGCTGTATAGTCATGATGTGTGCAGTCGAGGAGTAATCTCACCCCTAGATGTGTGGGCGAACCAGGAAGTGGTTAACCACACGACCTGCCTCTGCACAGAGCAAGGGAATGAGCTGGGATGAGAGGGGAGTTGAGGGCTGTAGAAACATAACCCAGGAGAAAGAAAGCCATTTGGATGATGCCTCTTACAGAATCGATGTCTATCGGTGTCTATACCATGACAAGAATTGAGACAAAGAAAGAAATGAGGAACTCCACTAAAAACCAATCTTTTGATGGAAATGTGAAGGAAAAGCTCATTTCAAAAATATTAAAGTTGCCAAACAAACAACAAATCCATTCCTCTCAGGCAATAATCCATCAGGAGGGCTTCCTCCAGATGGTATTCTAAGGTCCACTAAAGGTACAGTAACAGTACCACATTATTAAGGGGTATAGCTACCCACCCTTCTCTTACCCTCCAATTTATAGGTGTCCAAGCCTACCTGTGTTATCAAGGGCAGAGACCCAGACAGCTGCCACTCAGTGATAGATTTCATTTGGCCAGCCCCAGATCACTGGCACGCCAGCCTCCACTGTGAGTCACACCACAAGACGGCGGACTGAAGCCACAGCACAGGAAATCACCGCCAGAAAGAATGTCCATGGCCAGGAGGGGAGAGGGACAGGATTCCTGCCTTCTCACGTCAGCGGCTGATTTATCCACACGGCCAGGATAGAGTCAACAGTAAACAGTGGCTGTATTGCTTTGTATCGCATGGTGTCGTATTGTGCTGAGCACGTTGTGAAGAACGATGTTATAAACTCAACAGATGAGAAGGCATGACATGATATTGCATCAGCGCATTAACACCAAATATGTTGACATCGCTGCACATTATTGCACTAGTACTATCGTCACTTTTTTTCGTACTACTATATAATACTGTATTGTTGACTTGTTGATTGTTGTTGTGGAGCGAGGAGCACGATCCCAAAGCATTTCACTATGTCAATTACTGCTGTATGCGACGTACGTGTCAAATAACATTTGGTTTGATTTGATTTGATTTGATTTGATTTGCAATGAACAGATAATCAATCAGATTATATGGGCTGGGCACCATGAAAGGTGTAAGCCCTGGCCTTTTCTGACCATTTTTACGTTTTCTTTATTTACAAGGACCTGCACATATTTGCCACTATTAGAAAAACATCGCATATTTACGTGTTAACAATTTCAGTGTGTCCAGAGAGGGCAGCAAAGCCCAAAATCACCATGATTCACCTCTCACTACTCACTAACACATGTATAAACCCCTAATGGGTAGTATAAGTGACATATGTAATGTGTGCTGATGATATGATTGACAGTGGACATAATTAGGGTGCGAAAAATCCATAACACATGAGGAAAAACGTCAACGCAGGGTGACGTCTCTCCACCACAACAACAAAACCTTCACAACCTCAAACAAACCAATCCCAACCAGTGGAATTTCCCCGACCTCAAACCCATGCCTCTGCAGTCTGTCTGTGAGGGGAGGGACTCTTACACAGACACTCCACTAGAGTCATTTAGCGCACCACAACAAGTGTGCTTTTGAGTGCAACCTGCTGCAGGCTGGCATGCAGACAGGGCCTGTGCTTTGGTCCCCTTGCTCCATGCCAGGAACGGAGCACTTAATGTTTTTAGCTGAGCAGGGGACGGTGGGCCAGGGGGGACGGAGGGGGGGGCAGGGGGCAGGGGGGGGCCCTGAGACACTGCAAACAGTGTGCTGGGCACTTGGAGCCCTCAGTGGGACAGCATCAGTCATCCTGAAGGTGGAAATAAACAGTCATTTCTGACTGCTGGTGTTGTGGCAGCCCAAGCTTGTGTCTTAGAGTCCCGAGAACTGAGACAGCAGCTTAGAGGAGGCCTTCAGGTTTATTTGGCCTCCCCGACCATCCATGAAACCAGAGGACTTGTGTTGCCAATTAGCCAGAAAACGGCTGGGAAATGGCATTGTATGGAATATGAAAATGCAATACACGTTTGTTTGTATAGCACTGCCGTGTGCATTCTAGCTGTTTCCACTGTGAGTTGGCGAGACATTGGCGCAGTATGGGCCCGATCCTAATGCAACACAAAACCCAAATGTCAGTTCCGCAGTTCTATCGCAAGTTAAGATTTGCCCATATGTCTATGTTCATTATCATCACTGACTCAGAAATATATCCATCAATATACAGAACAGCATGCAGAACCCTTCCATATGTATCTGTACTGTACACTCACTGCAATGCATGCCCTCTTGTATGCATTAAGACTTAACTGAGAAGAAAAATGAAACATGACTGAACTGTGGTATTAATATCAAGACCGTTTATACGGCCTGCTCAAAATAGCACAGGAAGCCCGTCCAGATCTCCCTACCAGACCCCAAAACTACATCCCAAGTCTCTCTTTCACACAGGAACACATAAAACAAGCTGTGGTTTTCCTACCCAGAGCCTTAGAGAGAGAAGAGGGAACCCTGGAGTACACAGACACCAGAGGAGGGAGAGGTGGAGGAGAGGCAACTGTTGAGATGGAGAGAAGGAGGGAGAGGTGGAGGAGAGGCAACTGTTGAGATGGAGAGAAGGAGGAAGAGCGTGAAGAAAAGAGGAAAGAGGAGTGCGACCGGGAAGAGGACGGGGGAGGACAGCGGAAAAGAGAAACGAAAACAGACATGAGACGTGAAAAGAGAGAAGAGAGAGAGAGAGAGCAAGAGAGACAGAGAGAGAGAGAGAGCAAGAGAGAGAGAGAGAGAGAGAGAGAGAGAGAGAGAGAGAGAGAGCACAAGACAGGGTACAGGCGACAGAACAGGGGAGTCTAATGGTCTAAACAGGACCGGAGAAAGAAAGCACAGCCAAAGTGGAATAGATCAGACCAGAATATAGGTGCGGAGTGTTGAGTTACCTCTGTGCGCTGCGGAGCCCTGTCTGTCTCTCTCTCTCTCTCCCCCGGTTGGGTTGCCACACTCAGCAGCAGCAGCCGCACATCTGGCCTATAGATGCCTGCAGCCGGGGCCGTGCACACAGCACACATGTGAGTGTGTGTGTCAGCGCCTCGGTCACAACTTGGCAACCACCCCGGCCCCAGCCCCTTGCCGAGGCTGCTGGGTAACAAATGACTGAAATATCGGCCCAGCTTTGCTCCACATGCCGGGGGCTACTCGGCGTGCGAAAGACAATCGAAGCGAACGTGACCAGACCGCAACTTTGTCTCCCCCCGTCGCCCGTAGCCCGTCTCCCGCCCCTCCCCCTCCCTCCCCCCCCCCCCCCCCCCCCAAACCCCCTCCTCCTCCCCTGGCTCCCCTCCGCTGTTAAATACCACACAAAACCCGAAAATCCGAAAGGAAGAAAAAGTAAGAAAGAAAGAAAAAAGGGGCTATGGGTCTGATCTCTGCGCAAATAAAATTCCTGAATGCCAGATTTCTTGGAACGGCAGGCAGAGGCGTCTGGCCCGATCCTTTATGTCAGACTTGGAATTGTGAGGACGTGTGGGAATAGCGCTTATAGCCACTGAATCCCCCCAACCCCCAAAACAAACTTTTCATACAGTCAGAAGGATATCTACAGTATATGGTCCAAGGGGAACAGTCCATTCAATTCAATGGTGAACGCAAGGGGACTTTGTTCAGGGGCACGATGACCATAGGTCCCCCATGGAACGGAAAACATGTCCACCAAGCAATGAGGAGGAGGAACCAGTTCAAATGCGAGCACTGAGGTCAGACACACAGAGGCCCTGTAGGAGGCCCTCCTCACACACAGAGGCCCTGTAGGAGCTCAATCTCTTTGTTTCTTCCTTTTGGATCTTCAGGTTCGGTGTGTTCGGGGTCTGGTCACGTTCACTTTGATTGTCTTGGCAAGCCCTGGCATGTGGAGAAAAGCTGGGCATATATTTCAGTCTGTCCCCTACTCCCCGAGCTAATCTGTCCCTCCACTCGGTCAAACAGTTACATGCGGTCACACATTGTGGGGTGTGTGAGTACAAGGTGGGGAATGAGACATTCAATATTCAGTCCGTCATTGACGACAAATTAGATATTCTACCAGATAGAATATTCTAGAAATATGTGCATTGCAACAAACCCACTGAAACACATCGCCTATTACATAATCACGAGACAAAGACCAATGGAAACTAAATCTCCCCCTTTAAAGATGTACTGCTTCATAACTTAGCTTATGACATCTGAAACAAATGCTTATGTTATTACAATAACTTTTCTTGTCACTTGTTAAAGTATATGAGCAATAATAGGTTGTATGGTCCTATGTGACAGCACTGTTCAGAGTGAGTTAGTGAGGTTCTGTACGTACGTGTAGAAAAGCCATAGACGGAGATCAGCAGATTCTGCTCAATGTCTCTGGGCCAGCAGCCAACCCAAATAGGAGTGATCACAGATGAGATTCAGCTCTAAGCTTTTATGACAATGATTAACTGCCATACCCCTGGGACCACCCTCATAAACGCACACTGTAGCGATCCACAATGGCTTATTGCTTCCCGTCAAAAGACATACTTCCATGTCATCTACTCCGTAAGACTGAGTGGACTTCATTCACAGATCAACAGGTAGAAAACAATAAAAACCTGTTGGAATAACGTCACGGCAACGTCACAACAACATATAGAAAAACACATAACACGTAACACACTCATCGTACGGTTCAGTCCTTGTTCTAAAGCGTCTTTAGGTCTTGTGAAATTATATAAATTCTATGAATTATTACTATTATTTATTACACACAGGTGTTTGCCATTGGGTAATACTGGGCCAAAACCAAGCAGAACTGAACAATAGCACAAGGGAAACACAAACCCAAGGCCTCATTGTCCAGCGACTATACAGCACTGGGGCTACTTCAATTCTCTCCAGCCTGATATGAAACTCAAACCTCTTCAATAGGATCCTAGGGGACACACATCTGGCCTCACTCCCCCTATTATTGAGCAGGGAAGGGGAATTTATGGAGATAAAAAAGCCACTGGTCCGCCAGCTATCACATACAGTAAAATTAACGCCCAGCACACGCAGTGCCATCATGCCTTTAGCAGAAGCAGACATAACAGTGGGAGAAGCCGGCCACTCTGATCCACAGCTATGGAGAGAGAATGGGAAAAGCAGGACAGCTCACCCCCAGAGGAGGGCTGGAGAGTAATTCATTACAGACACGCATAAGCACGAGCACGAGCACGAGCACGCACACACACACACACACACACACACACCTACACACACACACACACACACACACACACACATACACACACACAGACGCACACACCAAATCTACCACTGCCCTTTCTTATGCACTCATGTATGTCATTCCCTTAACACTCAGGGAGAGAAAGTGATCTGTTGCATTTCAATGATTAAAGCTGACCCCAAACAATGTGCACAGCATTAGTGTTGTGTGTGAACCCCATGCTAGGATTTAAACAGCATACAGCGAGTGTGTGACTTACTTTGGTGGGGCCTGCAGGGTCTGCTCCAGTCTGAATCATGACCCCCGGCAGACATCAGACACCTGCACAACGCAGCACAGCCCTGATGGAGAGAGAACGAGAGAGAGAGAGAAGAGAAGAGAAGAAGAGGTGAGGGAATATTGTATTCAATAACAAGATAGTAAACATGTCCCTCACGGCCAATCAATTTCTACATTTGCTTAGAATGTCATTAGGCTACACTTCTACAGCTGCATTCACAGCCAGACTGTAAAGTTACCGTGACCTATAGTGCTTATTTGATTCATTATCAGTCTTGCTTCTTACAGCTTTGTGTTGATTTCTCAAAATATTACGAATATAATATTACTTATTCATTACATCCCAAATTCGTAGGCTTTATGCCTCTTGCATTAGGCTACACCCCTAGGTGTCCACTTTACACCCTATTATGACGTCGTTTTGTAGAAATTGGGCCAGTGTAATTTCGTAAATTAAATACAGTTGTATGGCAAGACACAACATTCACAAGTTTCAGCAAAATTGTTCCAGTGGTGTCAGGGGTAAATTGTGTGACATATGAATGGACATAGTTTTATGACATATGAATGGACATAGTTTTATGACATATGAATGGACAGAGACCGAATCATAGTCCCCTCCCCGATTTCATTGTGGGTGACAACAATGATAACTCATAATAAATATATCATCCTATATCCCTTGGAAAAAGGGATAGCCAAAACAGCCAAAACATCAGAGGTGGCCTAATATTGAATTCAATACCTACCACAACTAAGCGAGGAAAAACGTTTTTTTCTACATTAGGGCTCTACGCTCCCTGTATCGTTTTGATGACATCACCCAACAACAAGGACACGCTGAGACGACTCCCATTGGGGTTAGCAAAGGTGACCAAAGTCCCACACAGACACACGACCACCTAGAAGTCAGCTACACCACCAGAAACCCTATACCTTATTGACACAACTCTGGACAGAGGCGTTCATTTAGGCTCCACACACACACACACACACACACACACACACACACACACACACACACATACACACACACACACACGCACACACACACACATATCCTCTCCTTCCATAAATAAATAAGCTTGTAGGGGTCACGGCTGACTGTCACTGTGATTGTCGGCCCATAAAAACCTCCATTGGGTCATAATGTCTCCCCCATTAGGGTTAACCGGCAGGGAGATAGGCACCTCTCCCATTGCTCCTCCTCCGTCCCAAGCCCCGCTACATCTGGGAGCCATCAGGGCTACAGACAGCCAGCGGGCCCAGTGGCCACTGGGGGTGGAGGGAGCTGACTGGCTGTAATTACTTACACAAGCATGTTAATCACAGGGGCCAATGACGCCACGCCACCGACCGATCGACAGTGTTGTTTATTATTTATACTTCGTTAAGCAACGGGAAGCTCTGATTATCCCGGGTTACTGCTTCATTACTACTGTCATAGGGAGGTAGGTGAGAGAGAGAGAGAGAGAGAGAGAGAGAGAGAGGGCAGTGGAGCATGTACGTGTATGTGTGTGTGTGTGTGTGTGTGTGTGTGTGTGTGTGTGTGTGTGTGTGTGTGTGTGTGTGTGTGTGTGTGTGTGTGTGTGTGTTTGTGAGATGAGGATAAGAAGGCGTACAGGCTTAGCTGCTGTCGAGCGGCCCACACTCTAACAATCAGTGGCTGAAAACGCCACTGCCCTCCAACAATTACAATATTACACAGTAATATTTATAGAACAAACATCTCACCCTAACAGTGTGTTTGTGTCTGTGTGTGTGTGTGTGTGTGTGTTTGTGTGTGTGTGTGTGTGTGTGTGTGTGTGTGTGTGTGTGTGTGTGTGTGTGAGTCTCTGTGTGTGTGAGTCTGTGTGTGTGTGTGTGTGTGTGTGTGTGTGTGTGTGTGTGTGTGTTTTCTTTTCTTTTTCTGAGGCACGCAGACACACCAGTGGAGCGAGGATTAAAGGTAGGCGTTGCTAGGGCAATAACCCAACAGGCCAGGTGATGTCATGCCCTGGTGATGTCATAATGGGGGCCATTTTGGCTGGCCGTAGCGCCCACTCACTGTTGCCCTACCGTCTCCAGCACCGCCAATGCCCTGCGGAGCACCAAAGCCAACCAGGGGCGCCGATTTATCACCACACACACACACACACACGCCAGAACACACACACTTATCATAACAGAGCACACACAGAGAACATAGAGACCACTCCAGAACATTCCAGAACACCCACGGAGGACAAGGCAGCCATGCTAGCTAACCAAACACCCGGAGCAAATCGCTTCTGCAACTGAAAAATCAACCCATAAAATGATATGATACTATAACAATGAGAGCTCTTGATCCAGTGCTTGATCCAGTGCAGTGAGGCAGGTCTCACCGGCTTCCTGCCAAAACATGCCCAAGTCTGGGCCACAGTTCCTCAGGTTGAAATCATCATCCTGCTTTTCCCCTTCTCTCTCTCATACACGCACACAAACACACACATACATGCACAGACACACACACACACACTCACCGAGCACGCACGCACATGCATGCACCGAGCACGCCCATCCCCCCATACACACACACACACACACACACACACACACACACACACACACACACACACACACACACACACACACACACACACACAGTCCTACGTCCAGTCCCCCCATCCCCCCCAAACCCCAAAACCCCCAAACCCATGTGGCCCTAGGTGTAGAGTGAGTGACATGGGAGAACTATGGGTAACGTTGTGCTCCAGCCAGTGGCATGTAATTTTAGACAGAGCACTTATAATTATCCCCTGTTTTCTTTACCAAAATAAAACTTTCCAGAGAGTCCAAAACGCCCCAGGCGAGGAAAAGACCACTGGCGAGTGACATCACAGCAGAGTAAGGGATTCTAAAGCGGTTCAGAGATTGAGATTGAGATTAAGCACTGAATTGAAGAGCGATGGCGACGGGGAAAAGATTTGACTTCTACACTTCAAAATTGAAAAAAAAAAAAAGAGAGATTTATTTTTTTGGTTGACGGACTGAATTATGGCCTATTTTCCCAGTATGATATATATTCATATGCATGAGTGCCCCTCTAGACTTAAGGAGTCCTATGACTGATTTATGATTGATGGCCTGTATGGTAGCAATGCCCATGAACAAAGAAATTGAGTGTCTCATTTTGTAGAAATAATTTTTTGGATATGCTGCTGTGGTAATGCTGATGAAAATATCTCTCGTAAATGGAACCCCAAAAACCACCCTGTCAGATTTACTAGTGGAGCTAAAGGGCACAGGGAGCGAGTCACAGTGACATCACCAGGCCCAGCCATTCTCTCTGGTGCCACCATTAGCCGAGAAAGACCACAAACTCTGCCTTGTAACGTCACATTACCGTTGGAAAACGACCAAAACCAGGTCAATCACCCCTCCCACACAGCCTATGTTTGGCTATTTTAAAACCCATTTACAGACATTTAGTGAGTTCTACATATAAATGTAACCCACCCACGCACACATAAAATGCAATTTGCACGACCCTCTTTATAATTTATATGTCCTTTTGAGAGAAAAAAAAAAAAGAGAAGAAGAAAAAACAGGGGTCTGGATTTGTTTTGTCCCATGTGGCGGCGATCTCTGGCATTTGCCGTCATCTGGATCTAATTAATATTTTTTATCTCAAATGGCCCCAGCACTTCGCCGCTGCGTGGCTGTGTTGATTTACAATGAAAAGCACTGAAGAATTCCTTTCTATAAGAGAGACTGGAGGATCTTGCAGTGTGTGTGTGTGTGTGTGTGTGTGTGTGTGTGTGTGTGTGTGTGTGTGCACGTGTGCATGAATGCGTGCCTGTGTGTGTTCAACTGTGTCTGTGCATGGAGAATGGAGTAAAACAGTTCTTATTAAAGTAAGACTGCTTCAGCATACTCCAGCTCGGTGGGTGAAACCCCACTCAAAGCAGTAGAGCGGGTGGTCTTATCAGAACTCTCTAATAGTCCTTAAAGAATTACACTATTTACCATATTTTCAGCAAATTAGGCACATATGGTTGTGGAGAAAGGTTGGCTTGCACACACACACACACACACACACACACACACACACACACAGACAGACGCAGACAGACACACACACACACACAGACAGACGCAGACAGACACACACACACACACACACACACACACAGACGCACACACACACACACACACACGCACACACACACACACACACACACACACAGACGCAGACAGACACACACACACACAAAGACACACACACAGACACAGACGCAGACATACTTACAGGAACACTGGGTCTGCCATACGGCTGTCAGAAAAATGTTGGCACGATTCTCGCTTGTGTCGTGTTCTATTGTTTTTGCCACATGATGCGAGGCTTTCAAGAGCATTAGGCCATATGATATGCAGTGCTCCTTTTTATTGTCTAGGGAAATCATCCTATCAAAATGATGAAGCCATAAAGTGTCCAAGTCCAAGTGCATTCTCTGAAAAATACAGGTCTAGATGTGTTTCCCTTTAAATTTCAGTTGACAATACAATTTCTACCTAATGTGCCTGACTAGACTAAGAAATCGGAGGACGGGCTGATTGTAATGCATGGAATGCGTGTTCGATACTCCTCATTCCATTTCACATGTTACAATGAGCCAGTCCTCCGATTTCTACCTCCACCAGCCTCCCCTGCTGTTGATGACTCCATTTATGTCATTGTTGTCTAGTTTTGGCCTTAGCTGCCACCCTTAGAATAGCACATGCCTATCCAGTGAACACAACATCTAAACAAAAAAATGGATAATGAGTACCAATAACTTTTGGTTCCTCTGGCTTTTTCCCTGTGCAAGAGACGGGCAGAGCGTCATGTCTTCTGGTTGACTGGGAGTCATAAGGCATAGCATTCTAACCCCACACATGCCTGTGGCCCTCATGGCTTCTGTGGCGCTCTCCACATATAGGGCTAAAAACAGACGGGAATCCAGTCTTTGCACTCCCCATGGACCACTATAACACTAGGACAAATTTCACTTAACAAACTCTCTCTCTCTCTCTCTCTCTCTCTCTCTCTCTCTCTCTCTCTGTCGCTCTCTCTCTCTCTCTCTGTCTAAACTGTCACAAGACAGACTGATGGAATTCTTCATAGATATACAGCCCATTATCTCTGTTGCAGCCCACCGTTTAATCCATCAAACCATCCAGCCACCTGTCTGTCTGTCTGTCTGTCTGTCTGTCTGTCTGTCTGTCTGTGTATTCATGTCCTATGAGTTTGCTAGCTATCAGTTTGACTGTCGCCCTTTCTGTCTGTCTCCCTTTCTGTCTGTCCGTCTGTCTGTCCATCTGTCTGTCTGTCTGTCTGTGTATTCTTGTCCTATGAGTTTGCTAGCTATCTGTTTGGCTGTCTCCCTTTCTGTCTGTCTCCCTTTCTGTCTGTCTCCCTTTCTGTCTGTCTGTCTGTCTGTCTGTCTGTCTGTCTGTCTGTCTGTCTGTCTGTGTATTCATGTCCTATGAGTTTGCTAGCTATCAGTTTGACTGTCTCTCTAAGGCTGTCTCCCTTTCTGTCTGGCTGTCTGCCTGTCTGCAAATAGTTTCACAGTTATGAAACCAATACATGGACAATTTGATAATGTGCAGAAAAGCTGTATCACATCCACAAGTTTAGCTGGGGATGGCGGAATTCAAGCCTGGGGGAAAATAACTGCATTTTGGGCTTCGTGGAAAGCTGTAACAATATCATTGCTTTGACTCCACCTACGCATGCATTGGATATTTCTAGAGCAGCGCGCCAAATTATTCAGCCTTTCCAGCTAAACCACAAACCTCTTTCATTTGAAATGCTGAGTGTGTGTGTGTGTGTGTGCTGAGCAGGAAAAACAAGAATACAACGTAATGACTTAATACAGCTAAAAGGGAATCAGACTTATCGCCGTATGAAAAGCACAAGCACTGTGACACTTTACACTGACAAATGGGCTTAAGGAAAATGAATCTGAATGGGTGATTGCAATCGAATACAAACATGCGTCTGTTCAATTCACAAAGCATGCTTTCTGTCACCACATGTCAGATTAAATCTGTGTTTAGAATACCAGTCAAGGAAGTTTATGTTATAGAAAAAGAAAGCCAAAGGCATAGGTCCAAAGGAACCCCACACAATGACTAAGGGCAAACATAAGAACAATAACAACACAGAGAGATCATACATACATTCAAACAATCCTCTATCAGCGATATCATGATAAAGCACCACTCAAGCTAGCAATATTCGACCCATTCAAATCCTTTCTTCTCCATCTCCCTCTCTCTGTTGCTAAGGAAGCATGGTAGCTCCTCAGGCGGTAGCAGGAGCCCTCTTGGCAGCCAGCATGTCTTTGTATTTCCCTACCAACCTAATAGAACATATCCAGCTTTCACCATCTCAGCTAGGGCCAAGACAGACAGAGAGAGGGGGGGAGAGAGAGAGAGAGAGAGAGAGAGAGAGAGAGAGAGAGAGAGAGAGAGAGAGAGAGAGAGAGAGAGAGGCCCCCTGCAGTGAGAGGAGGTGATTACTTACAGGTGGGGTAGAGGCTCTTGTCTACTCCCTCACTCACTCTGTTCCAGAGAAATCCATGACTCACCTCTTACGGGACTTTCATTCACTGCTGTAGATTTCCATGTACTGGGCCATACTGAGCATTCACCTTACTGCCAATTGCTATTTTCCATCTGAGTGAGGATCATATGAATCATTATGTTGTGATATTGTATACTGTACACTGTATGGACACACTCCAATAGTCCCTGTCGACTTCAGTTTTGTCTGATTTCATTCATGACGGCTGATTGGTGATAAATATCCGCCCATCGAGCTCTTCTTTCAGGAGAACGGGGGAGGGGGATGCATTTCACCATGTATGATTTATTTGAGGTACGCATAATGCTTCTATATTCTTTCCCTAAGAAGGAAAAAAGCCGCAGAATTCAGATCCCTGATTCCTACAGAGTACACAATAGGATGACGCCTCAGCCTCGGCCTCCTACTATCAGACATGAGACGGCTGGAATCGCAACCTCCCTCCGGGTCGACACCATAGCATAGGTTTTCAGACTCAGATTCACATTCATAAAACTTAAATGTCCTCAGAGAGTCAATTAGGTGAATCACAACAAGGTCAATGGACCCTCAACAGTGAACTGATACAACATCTCCTAACCCTACAAACCCGAACCCTGACCCTAACCCTAACCCTAACCCTAACCCTGACCCTAACCCTGACCCTAACCCTAACCCTAACCCTAACCCTAACCCTGACCCTAACCCTAACCCTTGTCATAAGTGTGACAGTCCTACCGCCATAGCTCCTCTGGCACCACAACTGACCAGCAGGGCCAAAGTGCGGTCCAGCAGGGAACTGGTTTAGCAAGTGATAAAAGATGTTTAAGAGGTGAGGGGTGTCCCATAAAGGCCCACCCCCCCAGTTCACATCCCACCCCCCCTGTTCACGTCCCACCCCCCCTGTTCACGTCCCACCGCCCCTGTTCACGTCCCACCCCCCCAGTTCACATCCCACCCCCCCTGTCCACGTCCCACCCCCCCATGTTCACGTCCCACCGCCCCTGTCCACGTCCCACCCCCCCAGTTCACGTCCCACCCCCCCTGTCCACGTCCCACCCCCCCTGTCCACGTCCCACCCCCCCTGTTCACGTCCCACCCCCCCTGTTCACGTCCCACCGCCCCTGTCCACGTCCCACCGCCCCTGTCCACGTCCCACCGCCCCTGTTCACGTCACAGCCGTACTGTAGTAAAGCCACTGTAGCGGCCAGGGCCCCTTCCCCCCCTTTGCAAGTGTGCTAGCAATCAGCCGCGACGCTGCGCTGAGCAGGAAATCTAAAATTAGGTTTTACTACCTATAATGGAAGATTTACGCGATGGTTTAATTTGCAGTCTCAGGGCGAAGAAACTGCAGCTCACCGTACAAAAACAAAGGCGCTGGCTGGCCCTGCTTCGTCAGAATGTTCATTGGGATGGCGAGACTGGGGCAGAGGGGAGGGGCAAAGACCTATCGCCCTGGAGATATGCAGACAGGATACAGAAATATGTGTTGATTTCATACACATCCTCAATCGTGCTCATAACCAACAACAGGCTCACACTACATACGGTGCACTGCACACTTAAAACATTTATGCACACACACACACACACACACACATACATCCACATACATCCACCACACGCTCACACCCTCACACTCTCGCACACACACACACACACACACACACACACACACACACACACACGTTTTCAATTAGGCGGCCAGGCCTGTGTGCTGAGTGTATGCAGGCCAAGTGTGGGGTTTACCACCTCATTCCTTCCCACTGGTTCAGCCAGGGCCTTTATGGCTGTCTGCAGCGCCATTCCTCCACTTTTATACGGTAGCTGCTCACATTCTAATGTGTCAGGGTGGCTTTCAGTGGGTCGGCTGCGACACTGCTGCGCTTCAGTTCACACACGGACACACACATGCGCGCGCACGCACAGACGCACGCCCACACGCACATACACGCACACACATACACACACATACACGGTACAGTAGTGGCTGTGAGGATCTGAAGGCATCAGACTACAGTACATTCACTATACTGCACTTTTCCCGCTTCAAAGGACCCCTTCACTTTGACAGGCTGACAGAAAAGGAAAGGGACAGTTGAGAACATTTAAAGACATACTATTGCCACATTTCTATATTGACAACAAATGGTTCACAGGAATTTAAGAACAATTCCACCATTGACACAGTTCTGGCTGCTTCTAAAACAATGAAACCAGCCATTACAGTATTTGTTCTGGTTTCTATAATTGAATGTTGGCTGACTACGGCTGTCCATCTTGTTAGCCAAATGCCAATCAACTATCAGAGGCAGAAGACGATCATATCCCACCGGCATCTGGGGGCAATGGATATAGAGTTATACATGACCGCACTCTCTCTCTCTCTCTCTCTCTCTCTCAGCCATGTGTGTGTGTGTGTGTGTGTGTGTGTCTCTCTCTCTCTCTCTCTCTCTCTCTCTCTCTCTCTCTCTCTCTCTCTCTCTCTCTCTCTCTCGCCCCCAGTGCCAGGGTCTTGTGGCTGAGCCTGGAGTGAGGACAGAGCTGGGATAGGCAGATTGATATGATACATACGGTCCACACAGACCCACAGACAGACAGCTCTGGAGTGATGGCCCCCACCACAGCCACAGCACCTCTCAACACTCCCCTCACACCTGCTTTACACAGTCACCTACCCAAACACTTACTGTAGGGGCTTTACCCACTACAGGACTGACCCAAACACTTACTGTAGGGGCTTTACCCACTACAGGACTGACCCAAACACTTACTGTAGGGGCTTTACCCACTACAGGACTGACCCAAACACTTACTGTAGGGGCTTTACCCACTACAGGACTGACCCAAACACTTACTGTAGGGGCTTTACCCACTACAGGACTGACCCAAACACTCACTGTAGGGGCTTTACCCACTACAGGACCGACCCAAACACTTACTGTAGGGGCTTGACCCACTACAGGACTGACCCAAACACTTACTGTAGGGGCTTTACCCACTACAGGACTGACCCAAACACTTACTGTAGGGGCTTTACCCACTACAGGACTGACCCAAACACTTACTGTAGGGGCTTTACCCACTACAGGACTGACCCAAACACTTATTATAGGGGCTTTACCCACTACAGGACTGACCCAAACACTTACTGTAGGGGCTTTACACACTGCAGGACTGACCCAAACACTTACTGTAGGGGTTTTACACACTACAGGACTGACCCAAACACTTATTGTAGAGGCTTTACACACTACAGGACTGACCCAAACCACACCATGCTGGCTCGGATATGTTCCTTGCATTGTTTCACAATTGTCCTTTCCAGTACTGTTTCAACAACTGTGGCCAGCCCATGAGAGTCTAGCACAGCTCAGCTTGGTTTCAGCACTGTAGTGTGAATTAGGGTTAATATAATATAATAATATACGCCATTTAGCTGACGCTTTTATCCAAAGCGACTTACATTGCAGTGAGTGCACACATTTCAGTAAGGTGGATGCGTAACCAGGCCAGTGCAGTACAGATCAGCTCGGCTCAGTACGGCCCTGTTGTGTGAGTTAGGGTTTACTAAACAAGTGAATAGTCAGACTTGTACAAAAGGATGCAATGCAAATGGTTGCCAACAGTTAAAGTGAGGCTGGTTTTCACAGACTATCATTGATTGGCTGTAACGATTCACAACAACTTTTAGAACTTTTGAGAAATGTTAAATCGATGTGACAAAAACTGCAAACAACATTTGGTCTTTCGTTTCGAGAACGGCGATCATTAACACTGATTCAAATAGATTTTTCCCCCTGAACATATTAGAAGCAACTGAAGTGGAGAGAGGATTTTGGCAGCTAGAAGATATCAACACCCAACCCAATGAGTTATTTTAGTGGCAGGTAAGATTAGTAACATATTTAGATTTCCTTATTGGGAGTAAATGAAAAGAATAAGGTAAAAGTAAAGTTGTGTTTTTTCAACACATGCGCTCTGCTGGATTATTTTTTACTTTCACTGCAAAAAAAAGTGTCTTCTGCGTAAGTGTTCAGCCAAAATCTTATTCAAAAGATGTGACACATGGGCCGGAAAAGACCTGGCAACCCAATGTTAAACGTTGCCTTTGGAATGGTGATCTACATTTTGATACGAAAGAGGAGCAAACCAGATGTTGCAAAAATGATCCCCACCATATAAATCATCAAGACATCGGCTTACAAAACAGCAGCAAATTATTTAATTCTGAAGAAGTCAGATTTTAGCGTGTCGAAAAACAAACTTTGATTTTGATGGACAGAATGCTGAAGTGATCACGATGAGGATGATAAGCAAGTTTTCTGTGTTTGTGCTAAGACTGATTTTACACCATTTAAATAGAGCCCATAGTGTTTGTTTACAATTGCATTGTTTACAAACAATGGATTAAAACAAGCTTTTATTTTGGGTTCTAATGGGGTAAGACAGCTGAATTAAGCCCCTTTCTCCTTAAATAACTAGTAAATAAACTATATTTTTTGTATAGATACATTATATATAATGACACCATTTAATTGTTATCGCACAGTGTAGGACAACACACTGCAATACATAGCATTGGCTGTAATGGCCTCTACCCAAAAGTCCTCATGTATTTTGAAGTTGAATGTTGTAGCAACTTTTGTGTCTGTTTCTTTAGAACAAATTGATGGGAAATGTATTTACGTATTTATCTTATTTGGAAAGTTGTCGCAACATTAGACCACGTCACTAGCAAAATGGCACGGCGTCTAAAGTAACAGTGTGCTTTATCAATTTACATTAACGTTTTCTGCTTACAAACTTGGTAAGATTCATAGCATTCTGCAATGTGAGCTACATATAAAATGTTTATAAAAGTCTGTTCTCTATGTCTTTCAGTATTAATAAAGCTGATGGATGAAGCTATAATTATTCAACTAATATATGAAAGACCATGGCTATGGATATTGTATGACATATACTATGTATGGGTGGGGCCTGGGTGGAGCAAAATGTGTAGACTTGTAATTGCACGAGTAACTAGACACTTTTCCTAAAAACAGTATAGAAAGGCAAGTGGAGCCAGCTAAATAATTATATATAAAATAACCATGGGGTAAAAGTAAATGATCATAACCATCGTGGCATAACTTGACAAGGTTGCTTCACTTTCGGGATGTTTAATTAATGGCCAATGAAAATCCTTACAAATTAAAAAAATAATAATAATAATAATCTTTTGATGCAATTGACGTCCCTTATAACCAGCCAACACAATGGGGTGCTCGTGTTAGCTCAATTAGAGTTGACCCTTATATCAATGATCATATTGTTTGAGTGAGTGTACATAGTATGCGTACCTAATATGATGTGCTTAGATGTAATAACACTATCACTAAACCACCAATACTTAGGAGCGTGATTACACTCAAAAACATATACCTGATATACCCAGAACAACGTTGGTCACTATTGTACAAATACTGTAATAACATCAATGAACAGACGTATAGAGGATACTGAAATAGTGATACAGTTCAATTATCTTTCAAATCTCAAAAGTTGTTGATCCTTTTCAAGGGTACAATAGGCCATACTGTAGTAGCTTAGCAAGCCGACATAATGCAGTCTTATTCTTGACACATAGGCTATGATGTATACAGAGGTCTACACACATTCTAGCCACAATTGAATTGCAGTATGCGTAATTTCTGTATTATGAAACAAAATAGCTTCAGTGCACAATAGTTTCTATTTGACCGGATTCTGTGCGTAAAGACCGAATTTACTCAAGGTGATAAAGTGAAGCTGTCAACTGTCAGTCCGGCGGACCATCACATCGGAGCATCTCAAATGAGCTGCCCCTCTCCACGGGAGATAATCAACACGCTTTATCAAAGTCCCGAAATCATACGTATTAACTGCAGATGTAAAAACATGTAGCTTTCAGCCCATCGCCGAAAGCGGCTCTAACCGAAAATGCACTTTATTTCGAAAACAAAAGTTTTCATGAGAACAGTTTGACTTACGGTTTGTCCTGAAACGTTGTGCCTTTGTCGTTGGGGGAAATAAAACGCCGCGTGAGGAAAAAAAGACGCTTTTGTTTTCTTGTCTGTAGTCAGTGCTCTTGAAAGTGGCCAGACGGCATCTAGGCTACTACTAACTATAATTCTAGAGAATGGAGCAAGTCATACTCAGAACACCACTGTGCGCGCAGGAGAGAGGGGGGGAGAGCGAGGGAGAGAGAGAGAGAGAGAGAGAGAGAGAGAGAAGAGAGCGAGCGCGAGCGAGAGAGAGAACTGCAAACTTCTCAACAATTTCCAATTTGAATGTTATTCGGAGTTGACTAATGTATCCATGCTGAAAAAAAAACCTCAGCACACGATGTTATCCAATATTCTCTGGATATACAAACAATCCAAAAAATGCAATGCGTTGCCCACAATTTCAGTTCCTATAATGTTAGAGGTACATCTAATGTTCCCGCAGTAAAGTTAATAGGCCCTGACTGACAAACGAAGACTTGGTGAATATGATATATGCAGCTGAACAATTATCAAGCGATAAAAGTGTGTGTGGGGGGGGGGGGGGGGGGGGTTTCCCGGCATTGTCAAAGGTGGTGAATAACAAGGTATACAGTGAGCACTTCTTATGCATAGACCACCAATGTTCTTTGGTGGAGCCACTGGACTGGGAGACAAAGATTGGCTTGTGCTTGACCAGTTTCTGGAAAGAGCTAATTGAGCTTAATGACAAGGTAATTGTGTCAAATTGCCAACTCCAGCCAGGCTTAAAGAGTCCCCCCCCCCACACACACACAGGTTGAGGTCAAGCAGAAGGATCCTGGAGTGTGCGTGTGTGTCTGTGTGTGTGTGTGTGTGTGTGTGTGTGTGTGTGTGTGTGTGTGTGTGTGTGTGTGTGTGTGTGTGTATGTGTGTGTGTGTGTGTGTGTGTGTGTGTGTGTGTGTGTGTGTGTGTGTGTGTGTGTGTGTGTGTGTGTGTATGTGGAGGGGGGAGGGGTCTCCCTTTCCTTGTTAAAAAGTGTGTCCATCCAACCTTTGATTTGGTAACTGATGTCAATAAGCACACACACACATAAGCACAGCATGACCATTTACATGTATGATCAATTGTTCATGATCTTGTATTTGACACACTGAAAGATTTCTATCTTTAATTCAATTCTGTAATAATGTTAATATGCGTAGGTTTTTCATCGAAATTCCTGCAAATATGATTAAAATGACTGTGACACAAGACTTCTTTGTCAAACATATGGACTTTGAATAAGCAATGATAATAATCTCAAATATTTTATTACAAAAGAGCAATTGTTATTTTCGTTTTATTTACTTTAGCTCTCTGTTTTCAAAGAGTAGGGTTTCTGAGTGAAAATACGTTTTGTGTTTTTATTTGCAAAACAATACCCCTCTGCAGAACAAACTGGCCCTTTGGTGACAGTTTTTGGACAGGGTGTAGCACACAGAAGTCTGCTTGTGACAGAGGGGTGTTTTCAATGAAAGCTGAGTTATTTTAGCTCCAGACATGTTTACATTTCTGTGGTCTAGTCTCTAACTTTCCCTCTTTCCCTCTTTCCCTCTTTTTTTCCCTCTCTCATTTCAGAATGCTGCACCACGAGCGAAGGCCCAATCCCCCTCAGCACCCAGACATTCCTTCAGTCTGCCAGAAAATGGAGAGAAGGAGGGGAAAAAAAGGTAGAATATGAAAGAAACGCACACACATGCACGCTCGCGCACACACATACACACACACACACACACACACACACACACACACACACACACACACACACACACACACACACAGTCACACACACACAGACCCCCAAGTCTGGTTTAGGGGAGACGCATTGGGCACAAAAGGCCCCCTCCTCCTTCCTCCTCCCTTTCCCTCCTCTCCTCTATATTCCCCCCCGCCCAACCTATGTCTGGACATCCTTAGTCATTTAGATTCTTACCTTCTCCCAAACTACAGAGACACTAAAGATAATGCAGGTGCCAAAAAAAAAGGTTCATATTAATTATTTATCACCCTGTATGATTCAGCACTTAGCACACAGAATCTGCCGGTAAAGATCTCTTTCCAAAAAACACAACCATAAGGTCCCTTTAATGGATCATCTGATTGTTAGTCACCTTGATTGTGATTGTGAGGTCCCTGTGCTGATGAGACAGTAACCTCACTCTCAACAGGGGGGATATAACTCTGACAGAACATCCAGGTAAGGTGTGCAGGCCAGGGTACTGCTACAGTACATCAGACTCTCTTGTCCCAGAAAGTCGCCAAAACGATCTTGTCCCAGAAAGTGGGTAAACAAAATCTTGGCTTGGAGTGGAAAGGGATTGACTTACCCTGTGACAGAGAGCAAAGAAGCAGAGGATGTTCCACTTTAGTCAAATCATGGAAACAAACATCAAACCATATCTACACAAAGAATGCAGACGTTTAGAAGTCCATTCTTCCCTCTGAACAAACGAAAGTGAAATATTTAGGGGATTGAAATTCCCCCGTAGGTAGCTTGAGGCACACAGAGTAAGCTGGTGCGGAATTGACAACCACATGGCATGAATGAACACTGACTCAGGCGATTTGAAAAAGTATTCAGAGGGTTGATAGCTTTGTGCTGTCTGATCTCCACTGTGTCAATGTAACAGAAGTAGTTTGTGGAGCTAGCTTTGTGTGATCTTGCCTCAGACTTGTTCTAGAGCAAACACCTAGGCTTTAGCTCTGGGAGCTCGGACAGTCTGGATTGGAGATGATGACCTATAGGTGAAATAGCCATTCAGACACACCAAAAAGAACCTGGGACGAAGTGTAATGAAATGATTGATCAAGCAGTTTGCTATTTATTACCACATTTGCCTCATAGGATATTCAATAGAAACGAAAGTCATCAAGATAAGTTCCATTAGCGGAGCTTAAATGGCGTAGCACGTAAGACCATCTAGATTCTGGACATTGATACATCCTGCATGTCATCCCCCCTCTCTCTCTCCCCCATCCTTTCTGTCAATCTCTACTGTCTCCAACGCAGAAATGCCCTAAAAACATATTTAAAAAGAAACGTCTATTAACGAAATATTTTAAAAGTTCCATTAAACCCAGCTCTGATGAGGCCAACATTACGGTACTAAAGCTGTCATTGTTCAGTAGCTATGTCATCCATAATGACTGTGAGGCTGTAGAACTATAATGCTCTGGTAGTTTGGCTAGTGTTGAGTGATGCACATAGGGGCCTGGGCTACAGACTGTCCCATTTAGAGGGGGGCCTGTGTGTGTGTGTGTGTGTGTGTGTGTGTGTGTGTGTGTGTGTGTGTGTGACCCCGCCATGGCCCCCGGGACACGTCACTCTCGCCTCTCCCAGATGACACGTGTGGTGGTGTCAGGAAAGAGAGAAGGGGTAAAAGAGAGAGAGAGAGAGAGAGAGAGAGAGAGAAGGAGAGAGCGACACGGCCGCCACATCTGGCCCTGTCACAATGTGTCTCACATCCATCCCCCTAACAGAGAGAGAGAGAGGGGAGGGAGAGGAGGGGGGCTGGGGGGTTGGGGGGCGTGGGGCGCAGAGCACCTCCTGGGTTCTTGGCATTTTGTGTAAAGAGTCTGTTTTCGAGGTGGAGAAGAGGAGGGGGCAGCGGAGTGGGGGGGGGGGGGGCGAGAAAAAGAGCAACGTCTAGTCTAGACAGTGGAGATTGGATTGAAATCTGGAATCCATTGACTCCAGTGCAGAGCTCGGGGGTTGCCTGCCTCTCTCAGCCTCTCTGCTACAGCCAGGGATCACATTTCACTGCCTAATTACACATGAAAAATGGTCACATCATTTTTTCACGTCACATTTTTTTTTTTTTTTCTTTTTTTTTTCAAGGCATTTAGCTGGGTGGGGGTGGCCGGTTTTCTGAACGACCTGTTGTTCTCAGAGCGTGTTTTGGAATAACTCAACTGTGCTGTGTTTTTCTCCGATAATGTGTTATTTGGTGGTTCAATTGTGCATGTGATGTCAATAGTTCTCATGGAACTGTATATATTCATATGGATATATATATCTATAGATATATTTATAGATATATGTACTGTATATTGCTATCAATGGGTGTATTTATGGATATATATTTCTATAGCTGTCTCTGTATATTGATATTATGAATGTTGTGCATATTTTACACACTATAGCTTGATCATTTTCACATTGATGACATGTTCTGTAATATAATTGTGTCAAATGGTTATCATCCTCAAATGATCGAACTGATACTGAATCAGAGAAGCAGTTTGTGTTTCTGCTCTAAGAAGCTGAGTAATTGGACTGAAAACCTCAGCGTATTTTCGGTTTTCTTTGGCAATACGTTAGAGGGCAAAACTATCTAATTTCGCCAGCAGAGGGGAGTACAGCCAAGCAAATCACATCACAGCCAAAGAAAACAAAGGGCCGCATGCACTTTACACAGATATCAATACACTCATGAGATGCTTGAGATGCAAAAACGAGTCAGCCAACCATAGAATTATGATGACAACAAAGTAAATTGCATATGGTCTCCATAGAACCAGTCAATTGAATAAAAAAAGTGGTTGAATATGACTGATTTCAAATAACTATGTTTGTCCCCTTGGGGGTAATTCCTCACATTCACATGACATTCAAATATCAACAGAGGAACAGGTGAGGAACATGTGAATTTAACATTCCATAGCCCATTACCAGTTATAATACAGGATGAAATAAACTGGAATTCATGCAGGAACCATTATAGATACACTGATTGCCTCTTATTAAAGTGTGAAACAGTTCAGTAAAACTTCAAGGAAGGGGAACTGTTACTATACAACGAGTATCAGCTTCTACATCTGTCGTCCTGCATGGAGAAGCCATCATGCGCTCAGGACTGAAGAAGACACAAGGGAATATCAAAATATGCAAACTCCTTCTATTTCGGTGAGAGGCTCTCTGTTGGTGAGCGGGCGGCGGTCTTATGAGCGAAGCAGCAGGTTGACTTTGGGAGATGATTTTATGAGAGACTTTCTCACGGTGGGCTCTCTCCAGAGGGGCTTGCTAGTGAGCCAAGGGTTTGTCCGTCCAGGTGCTTGTGCACATTTCACTGCTGTGTGTGTGTGTGTGTGTGTGTGTGTGTGTGTGTGTGTGTGTGTGTGTGTGTGTGTGTGTGTGTGTGTGTGTGTGTGTGTGTGTGTGTGTGTGTGTGTGTGTGTGTGTGTGTATATGTGTGTGTGGGTGTGTGTGTGTGTGGGGGGGGGGGGGGTGGGTATGGCTGTGGGTGTGGGTGGGTGTGTGTGTGTGTGTGTGCACACTCAATTTTTATTTCTGTTGAACTTGGACGTTCCACCAACTAGGAGCCTTTACGAATACACTAAAAAAAAAAAGAACTTGATGACTCATGCAAAAACAAATGGTGAGCACAGTTGAGGAAAAACAAAGCTATTAAGGGGAGACACAGAAAAATGCCCCACCATAATGGGTGTATGTGTTATGTTACCCACCCAGCATCATGATTTAGGCAATGTTATCTTAAATTGTTATTTGGAGAAATAGTGTGTGAAGTCTACCTCTTTCAGTACAGGGTGTCAAGTAAAAGCAAGGCCCCGTTGTCAGACTTTGCATGCAAAGCAATGAAAACAACTGATTGACCATGAGCAATGTCTGAGACTCTCCCATTTCATTTGCAACAAACAGAGCACCACAGTCACTGCTTCGTACATACAGTCCTGCTATTTCTTCCTTTTAATACAACCAAAATCTCAGATCTGCAGCACAGATAGGCAGCCAGGTATTGATGTCCTTGAACACCCTATTTTCAAAGAAGATATGTGCAGACACACATCCCATTGTTGAGAAGTTGCCTGGACTCTCTCTCTCTCCCTCTCTTTGTTAACACATAGAACAGCAACAGAAACAAGAAGAAGGTTGTGAGTTGCTAAGCAACAGTGGATGCAATGAAAAAACAAAAACACATTTTTCCGACCTGTTTAACTTGCCCTGGCACTAATTTCAATCGAACATGTTGATCTTTTCATTGGTTCAATCATGTTACATAGAAAAATAATTTTTTCACATAATATTTCATCGTCATCTGACCTCTCCCTGCGGTTTTAATACAGGGTTCTTGTCTATTGAAATAAAGCAATGCTTACTGGGTCATCCTTGTACATTAGAATTAATCAACAGGTTGATTCTTCTATAGCAGAACTGGGACATGCTGTCCCTGAGTTGTGTAACACCAATACATTGTCTCTGATACCAAGGTTAACATTCTGAAAAATATGAATGTGTTCTACATCTTTTGTGTGTGTCGGCACTTTATTTTCAAGGCTGTGTTGAAATGGGGGGTTGGCATTCATGCTGAGTGGTGTGTTGTCTCTTTTGGATGTTTCATGGTGCTTTATGTAAGTGTGATTCTTGAAGGAGGCGATTTTTATACAGTATGTCTCATCACAAGAAATACATCTGACTCCCAAAAATACAAGGGGCAAAATCGCCTTGTGACCGCTTATGACAGGACTTATGACTTACTTCACACAGCTATGGCACAGACTCATAGGTAAGCTAGTAAGCATCTGTGGTGTTATGCTTATGATAACCTTTTGAAGGTTATATGACTTTTTTTTTTGATGATGGTTATATGACTTTTTTTTTTTATGATGGCTATATGACATTTTTTAGTGAGTTCTACATTAGCGAAAATAACCAGAGCTATCATCTGCAGTTTTATTTCAGTGACTTGTAGAGATTTAGACACAGAGATGTTTCCAGTGTCCTGCAGCCTTCTAACACAATTATACTCTGATGTAACTTTAGTCATTAAGTAACACAACATCCTATGACACTTGAACATTCACATTTACATGACATTTTACATTTTTTACATTTAGCAGACACTTTTATCCAAAGCGACTTCCAACAAAGCACATTTATCTAAAGTAAGTGAATCATCTATATATCAGTCATCATAAGCAAAAATCTATGCTAGGACCAGCTGCCATTGGCGGTCACAATGCTAGAAGAAGTAAAGATAGTACAACTTCACTGTGGTTGACCTTCTCTCTCACAGCATGTCACATCCCAGCATGTCACATCCCAGCATGTCACATCCCAGCATGTCACATCCCAGCATGTCACATCCCAGCACAAGCACACCATTCAACTTACCAACAAGCCTACTTATCAAGACCTGGTCCTCTGTGGCTCAGTTGGTAGAGAATGGCGCTAACAACGCTTAGGTTGTGGGTTTGATTCCTGCTAGGAACATATATACTGAAAAATGTACACGCTCACTGCAATGTAAGTCACTTTGGATGAAAGCGTCAGCTAAATGGTGTATATCATTAATATAAGACCTTGATGAACTGACTCAGGTAGTGCTGGGTTGGAATACAAGTGTGCACACCTTGATGCTGTCCAGGTCCTGGTGACTATGGGGTGTCACCATGCTTGGACGTACTAATAATAACAATATATGCCATTTAGCTGACGCTTTTATCCAAAGTGACTTACATTGCAGTGAGTGCATACATTTTTCAGTATATATGGTCCCAGCAGGAAGCTAACCCACAACCTAAGCGTTGTTAGCGCCATTCTCTACCAACTGAGCCACAGAGGACATTCATACTGAAAAAACATGCCGGACTTACAATCAACCGACCACTACTTGACCACCACCGTATCTAATATGTGTTCCTCTACTGTGTTTGTCATCCAAAGTTTCCCATGGATCTTGTGGTTTGCAGCCAATCACAACCAGGCTTGTAAGTGTTACAAAACACTTAATTCTCACCCCAGGGAAGGCTCTCAAGGCTAATTTAGGGAAGAGGGGGGTGCACTTTTCATAATATGGACACATGCTGTTCCTATTCTATCCCACTGATTCACTAGTCATAGGGGGTCCACCCTGTTTCTCACAGTTTGGGGGGGGGGGGGGGGGGGTGAAGTGAGACCTCATCACATGCAGCAAGTCTCTCTATTGATCAAGTATTGTCCCCCAGCTCTATCTATACAAAGGCGGGGAGGATGTATCAACAGCCAAAGTCATTTACACCGCATAATTTAGGGAGAGAAGTTTGCCATTCATGCTATAAATGCTGTGGCATTAAAATGCTAAATAGTCCATTAGGATCTCCCAAAAGAACGTGAGAGAAGGAAACATATTATGCAATATTACGCAATATTCTTTATTGATTTCTATTCTCAATGGAACTAAAATACCCCTATTTAAGCTGTAATCAATGGCATGACTGGAGTGTTGGTGTTATTGTTATTCCACTAACCTAATCCTAGTGGCACTGTGCGTCAGAGCCACTTGGCTGCTGCATGATTCGGGTAGATATTGTTTCACGACAGAACTCACACTGTTTACATACGGTAAAACGTGTTGAATGCGCTCCACTGATGAAGTCATTTTCCACTGAGCGTGATGAAACACCGAGGGGCCACGGCACCGACCGGCCCCGCCCACCTCCATGTACAGACATAGCGCTATGAAAAGAGCGAAAACATCCCCACTTCCTCATTGTCGAGGTACAAGCTCATCACACTCACAAGAAGATACGAAATTGTCGATTGTTTTCGTTTTTACAGCGGTCAGTCCATTTGGGAACGTAAATTAATAATAATTGAAAAAACGCGCGCGCACGCACACACACACGTCAACTTGTGATATTTCGCTTCAAATCAAAAAGGATTATAAAGTATTTGACGTTGTTGGAGCATTGGATCAATTCAACAGGTAGGTCACTGATTTGTGTCTGTCTGATGGTCTCTGTTCTGTACGGAAATCGATCAATCGCTGAAAGCAGTCGTTTGACACAGTGTCGCCATGACTCTATAGCGTTAATTGTAGTAATGCGTTGTCATTGTATGCATTGTTATTGCTATACATTGTTAGCATTTTGTAGAGGGATATATTGTTTCGCCTACTACAGATATTGTAGCCTGTATGCTGTATTAGGGTTCGTGAAGTAATTTGTCTCACCGAAATTAATTCGGATTGTTTAATGCCATGTGAAATACATTATTGTATTTGCGGGAAATAATCTAATACCAAAGTAGGACCACCCTCCCTCCTCCAATGACGACTAATAGTGAGTAATTTCGGGGTCCCATTAAACTTGTGACCAATGAGTGAATTATGCGCTTTTTCTGTCTATCACAAAACATGCTATTGTGTAGACCTACCGTGTATATCGCCAAAGCAGTTGTTTTTAAGTTATTTATTTTTCCGTGTCATAGATAAGCCACATCCATATAGATCTGATTTAATTGGACATGTTAACATATGTTCATAGCCTGTGGTGGTGTGGGGGGGGTGAATGGAAAGCACACCCTAATAGAACAGTTTGCAACGTTTAAGGCACACAGTCTAAAATCGTTTGGATATGGGCATAAAGGTGTGCCAAATAATCATCGTATTATGGAATTGAATGTGCGTAGTGATTGTGAATGACCAAAAGCCTATCATGTTAGTACTTTTATATAATACTGTATACATTATATAGTGCTACAGGCCCACAGTTTGCTTGTGTGCCAGGTTATTGCCAGTTAATAATCATCATTCAGGTCCATTTTGCCTGGGAATTCTCTTCTCATAGGGTTCCATAAACACCCAGAGACAGATATCATACCTAATTTCCACCTGTGATGTCATTCCTGTGTTGTAAAGCAGTACTGTAAACTAAAAGAGCACATTGTAGTTCTCTTCATAAAGCTTTTCTTGTCTTGAATGCACCTCTAGATTTCAGATGTGTGATCTCAGCATGGACCAAGTGGCCCCCCTGTCTACTGGCTACCGCTCCACCCTCAAGGTGAGACTATACTACACACACAGTAGCTACTGGCCAATATGGCCAAGCAGGAGAATAGCATACATCTGTCATGACTTAGCATTGTGCATCGTACAGTTATGGCGTGGCACACTAGGGCGCATGCCATGTCATCGCAGGGTCCCTGGTTCGATTCCGGTCATCGACATATCCTGCATGTCATCCCTCCTCTCTCTCACCCATCCTTCCTGTCAATCTCTACTATCTCTATCCCAATAAAAAAAAAAAGCAGAAATGCCCTAAAATATATATTAAAAAAGGTATAAGATGAACACAGTCACTATATATCGAGAAGCTGAGATTGCTTTAACCGTCGTACACACGTGTGTGTGTGTGTGTGTCACAGCTACAGAAGTAGGTGGACTTGGCACAACTTCACGTTTAACAAGGAGAACAGAGAAGAAACAAAAGACAACAAAGTGAGAGTTAATATGAGGGAATATAATGGAGGATCTGAAGAAGGAGAGGCTCCCTGTGCTTTCTCCTTCTCTGCTCCCTCCCAACTAACCCAATTAGTCCCCTTGGCAACTGGCGAAAGGAGGCTCCAAGACCTTGTGGGAGTCGTGTGTCTCAGTGTACCTTTCTGCTGCTCTGACGGACTGAATGGAGTGATTTAAACTCTTTATTCAATCAAAATGGATGCTCTTTGGTCCTCCAACCTGAGGCGTGGAAAGGTAGTCGTCCCCCCCTCAGTGCCTTGCTGTATTAGATTTCCAGACACATTAACGTCTAACTGTACTCCTCGGTTAGCGCTAACACAGTATACAATGAATGTCCCAACGGTTTGATGAAAGCTTTCTTGTGGCTTTGGCGTAATGTCATAATATGTCTCATTGGCATCTGTAAATGCCTAATGCAGAGATGGGGGGAGGGGAGGGCAGTGCAAATTCAAAGAGAAAGCAAATCTAAAACGGGCTCCATCTTGGCTAATCGAATTGTGGAGAAAAGTCTGGTTAGCCTAACCTGATTTGAAGAGGGGGAACGAGAGGGAGGGAGAAGAGAGAGAGTGTTTTTTTTTTTTTTTCTTTCTTTACAATGCAGCCGCCCACGCCGTGTCATGAACCCTCAGTGTTGAACTACCGCCAGGCGCCTCCAGAGGAGGTTCAAGTGGTGGTGCTGCGGAACAGGAAGACCATATATGGTTGTGCTCCCCCCAGCGGTTTACAGTGGTTCAGGGTTGGCACTGCGAGGGAGAAAATAAGGCACATATGACTAATGACGACATCTGAGCTGTACAGAAAGGGAGTGCCCGCAGAGGGTGTTTTCTCTTCGTCTGCCCTGTTATCTTTAGCCTTTATCTTATTGTTACGAATGTTCTGACACTTCGGGGGAAAAAAACTCATTCACAGTGATTCACAGTCTCTGTGGTTGAGTCGGAGGTATTGGTCATCAAGGCTGTATGTGCACTGAATTGTCATAATTAGATAACAGTAATGGTATTAGATAATAGTAATGGTATGGTTTTAAACAGATTTCATGAACTAATATGATTTTCCTCTGTAGCGGCAGACAGCGTTCGACCTGTTTGAAGACCCCATGTCCCTGTTCTCAGGGTACTACCTCTCCTCAGACGATGATCAGTCCCTTCAGGAGGTGCCCTCTGGGCTCAACTGTGTCTCACACAGTGTCTCACACGGTACGTTACTCACCCTACTTTGTCGACTAGTGCCTATCACACCTAGACTTCCCACACACACTAGTTTAGTTATCAACTGACTAGTTGTTGAATGATTAACTGAAGAAGAAGAATAAAAACACAGAACCATGCCCCAATGTTGTGAGCCTGTGTGATAGTGTTATCCAGGTGCATGGCAGTTAGCCCATTTGAAATGTGAGTGTTTACGATGTTTGGAAAACAATGTTATTACGTAAGCCGGTTCTATTCTCGCGTCGAGTATGTCAACGTTTTGTTTTCGTCCTCTTCCTACTCCAGATATGGGCCCCTGCTCCGTGCCCTTGTTGACCCCGTGCAGCAAGGCGGTGATGAGTCAAGCACTCAAGGACAGCTTCAGTGGCTTCTCCAAGGTGCAGCGCTGCTGTGGGATCTCCAACAGTGAGTTTTCTCCTTTCTTCTCACTTTGAAGGTTTGCTTTTGTGCTCATTGCCTGCTCATTCTCTGCCCAGTTCTCTTGAAATGTGTCAATCTGGGCGCATATTACAAGGCTTTGTACTTTGGCTATTACTCCAGTTCTCTGCCCATTTATTCCAGCTCAGGCTTATAAATTGTGTGGAATCATCGCACTTGTTTCTGGTCAAATTTCGCGACATCTCTCTGTTCAAATATGTATTTTCACGATAATTATTATCAAAATAATGTGTTTACACAATGTTCTTTAAGATTACAATATAATGATTTATTTATAATGTACAGTTTATATAACGGGATCTTCATTTTTCCTCTCTCTCTCTTGCAGACCCGCGCAGGTGGACCAAGCAGCATGTGCAGCAGTGGCTCCACTGGGCGGCCAGTGAGTTCAGCCTGGCCAACGTCTACTTCTTCAAGTTTGACATGAACGGTCAGGAGCTGTGTGACCTGGGCAAGGAGAGCTTCCTGGACCTGGCGCCTGACTTTGTGGGTGACATCCTGTGGGAGCACCTTGACCAGATGATGAAAGGTAAGGCAGGAGGCAGAACCCTGAATTCTCAGTCTGATGGGAAGAGGACACACACACACACACACACACACACACACACACACACACACACACACACACACACACACACACAACAACAAGTGTATAGTGGGAGAGTGATTCTTTCCTCTTCTGAACTGCTGCTTACTTAGGCTGAAAGCTACTTGCTCAAACCACTTACCCATTATGCCATTATGTACTAACCACTTACCCATTATGCCATTATGTACTAACCACTTACCCATTATGTAGTATTACTGCACTACCTGTATATATTGTTCACACTGCACTTTTCTGCTTTTTTTGCACTTCTGGTTAGACGCTAATTGCATTTCGTTGTCTCTGTACTTGTACTCTGCACAATGACAATAAAGTTGAATCTAATCTAATCTAATCTACTATGTCCTAATACCAGCTGTTCTACTGTTCCTTATACTGACTGATAATAGTCTCTTTTTTGTTTTGATTCCAGCCT
Source organism: Argentina silus (assembly GCF_951799395.1). Classification (NCBI taxonomy): domain Eukaryota; kingdom Metazoa; phylum Chordata; class Actinopteri; order Argentiniformes; family Argentinidae; genus Argentina; species Argentina silus. Next base: position 27,811,767 of record NC_139656.1, on the reverse strand, counting down.
GTCAGGAGAGGGAAGAATCCAAAACCCTCAGTACTGCTGTTCCTTCAGTAACCAACTGGATGAGCTCTGTCGGTGAGTATGCATGCAGTGCAGTCACATTAGGAAGCCCTTGAAATCAAACCGATGGCTCCATTACAAACATCATATGCCTAAAGCTATATTTCTGGATGTCTGAGTTGAACTAAATGGACATGTGTGTCTCTTCTTCTTGCAGGCTTCAGTGTGGAGGAAAGCCAGCCTGCCCTGAGGGTGCCTGAGAGCAATGGCAGTCTGCTGAGAGAGCTGTTTGAGAACTCCGACAAGACAGCCATGCTGGTCCAGGAGCAGGAGTTCTCCTTGTTCTCCAAGCCTCAGCTGAGCACTGTCAACGTCAGCTACATGACCACGAGCCAGGACTATTCCAGGACCAGTGCCATCTCTAAACCTTGTGAGTTACTAGGCCAAGTTTGTTACTAAAGTCAGTGATAGCTGTAACTGTTAGCCAGTTAGTGATGCCCCCCACAGACATTTGAGTGACATTTGAGTGACAGTTAGTTGACAGTTACAGTACAAGACACTTAAGGAGTTGCTGTGGCTGTTGGCTGACTTAAACTTCTCTATAAGCCATGGGCATTTTCTGACAGTTTTGGTTCAACTGATTTCAATTTGACTAAAACATTCCTCCTGTTGTTGTACCTGCAGTCACGACTCAAGACCAGAGCTCGTTGGAGAGCGTGGACAGCTTTGAGACGCTGCGCTCCTGGGGAAGCCAGTCCTCCCTGGCGGACGCCCAGAGGGTCCCATCCCATGACAGCTTCGATGACGAGTACAACAGCAACCCCCCGAGCCTAGGCAAGCAGGGCCTGTCCTTTAAGGACTATGTCCAGGAGAGGAACGAGCCTCTGGAACAGGGGAAACCTGTCATACCTGCTGCCGTGCTGGCTGGCTTCACCGGTGAGTGAACTTATGAGTTTCCACTTGACTAAAACTAAACTGCTGTGTAGTTTTTGTATCTCCATCTCAAATAATATAGATTGCTCAAAACACAGATATATACACTTACGTCACCTCAGGTCTCTGTCTGCCCGCCCACCTCTCTCGTTCTTGCACTTTCTATCACTTACTCTTGTTGAACGCCGTTCAGAGACGGTTTGTGTGAACATTTTGTTTTCAGACTCATCGCACACCCATTAATAATATCCCTCTGACCCCCTGCCTGTGTCTCTTCTCAAACAGGAAGCGGTCCTATCCAGCTTTGGCAGTTCCTGCTGGAGCTCCTGACCGATAAAACCTGCCAGTCCATCGTCAGCTGGACAGGAGACGGCTGGGAGTTCAAACTCACCGACCCCGATGAGGTGAGTGTCAATGGGACTTGTTGACAGTGTATAGGTGCACATTAACATTCTTTAGGTTGTTTTTCATATGTTTAGTGGGGAGGTGATACCCAAAGGTGCTAAAAAGGAAAAAAAAGTATTTGACCTCATCTCTCCTTTTCCCTTTCTCCTATCGTCCTCTAGGTGGCTCGGCGCTGGGGCCGCAGGAAGAACAAGCCCAAGATGAACTACGAGAAGCTGAGTCGCGGCCTGCGCTATTACTACGACAAGAACATCATTCACAAGACCTCAGGCAAGCGCTACGTCTACCGCTTCGTCTGCGACCTCCAGAACCTACTGGGCTATTCTGCTGAAGAGCTCCATATTATGCTGGGGGTGCAGCCTGATACAGAGGACTGAACCAACTGTCCTTCAATAGGAAAAGGAGAGGGATGGAGATTGAGCCATGAGGGGTTCCATTAACCCTCCTAGCAAAGGTTGCTAATGGTACTAGCCACCTGACGTTTCTGGTGAATTATCAGGTGACACTTGAGAGATAATGCACTGATAGTCGCTACACTGGTGGAAAGACGAGAGTGGCGTCTCTATTTTGGAGAGGCAGCCACAATCTTAGCATTTATGACATCAGTAACGCATCGTTTTGTGCAAGCTTTGGTTTAGTGGGATGCCATTTTGAACACCAAGCAAGCATACACTTTGGGACTGCTTTGTGGAATGTTGTAGTGCAAACTGCAGTGGATCAGATGTGTATCCATCTGAAAAGTGGGTATCAGTCAAGTACACACGGGTTAATGGAGATCAGTGTAACTTATTCGATTTTTCTTTTTTTACTCATGCCTGACACATAGCAAGTGTACAGTTTACAGCTTCTGAAAAGTGGATATTTTACTGACCGTGAACGATCTTGGGGTTATCAAACCAGGTTGCTTTTTGGGTGATGGCCCTATTGCCTCAGATAGGACTCAGATTTGATTGTGTGATGGAGATCGTGTCCCTGATTCTGTGAAACAAAAAGCTAATATTGCCCTTTACTGTTTTTTTAAAGTGCTTTATAATGCATTGTATTGCCGACAAGCTTGCAGCTCAAAACCAGTTCTTACTTTTTTGTTTCTAGTGGAATGACAGACACTGTGGCTACTGCATTTCTGCTCTGCCGAAAGGGAATTTATTCTATAAATAGGACTATTTTGTCATGTTTGACGAGTCAGATGTGTTGATTTGACATATTATGTTGAAAAATTGAATGTAAGGCTGAAGGAGCTGATATCAGTTATTCTCATCCTCTGGATTGTAGCTGGTCTATCCAGGGATTAATCTGTGCCTCGATTGTTGTCCTTGTTTGTTTTTCCCTGTAGCCAAAGCGACATGTGGATGTAAATAATTGATTGAACTATTGTATTTTTATTGTATGTTTTTATATTCAGTAAGTCTGTCTATTTATCATTGGTACTGTCCTAATTGTTGTAAAAAATAAACATATACACTGAGAATATAAAGCAGCTTTTACAGTTGTTGTAGACACAACAAATATTCTTGTGTCACTGCATTATTTTGGCCTGGGCATGATATTGTATCTCAAACACGATGTGTCTTTTTGCTGTTTTCTTAAGATAAATGTTGCATTGAAGACATCCTATGATTACTATATGTATGACACAAAAAGAATCAACACAATTTGAGTAATTCTTTTGTTGAAATGTTGACAAGATGGCATATTTCGAACTGAGCAAAAGTGTTGTGTCATTTTGGTTCTCTGAAAATGTTCATTGACAGTGACATGTATTGTGCTGTTTGCTGTAACTAAAGATTCTCTCTAATTCATCCTATACAAATTAGTCATAATTTGACGGCTTTTCTGCAAATGGCAGTGTCAGCATTCATGTGGTTTTCAAATGGAAAATGGCTTCATTACATTTTGATAAAAATTGTTATTTTTTATATCATGTTGCATCTCTTTTCATTCTTACGTTTGGGCTGTAGTGGGTGGTGGTACAGTGGCTTAGAGTGACTACTTAGGTTTGTAAGAAGTTTGCCATATACTCGTAAGTGGAAGTACACTCATTCAATAAACTTCCAGCCTTGTTATTCTTTGACAGTTACAAAGAAAACAGTCTTTAAACAAAAAAGAGGTACGAATGCATAGCCAATTCGTATTAATATGAAATGTATTCCATAGGGAAAAGGGTGCGTGGTTTGGAAGGTCTGGGATAGGTTTATGAAGGAGCATACTGTGGACATAGGTTGTATGGTTCATCCTGTCCATTAGAGAGAATTGAGTCTGTTTATTGTACCTACATGCACTATAATCATGTTGTCTGTTATATATCATTAGCAGTGACTTACAATATAATCATGAATATGCTTAGATTGAACTAGAGTACGTGCCTCGGGGGCGAACACCTCCACTCATTACGAAAACATTTGAATTGCATTGACAATGATACTCGATTGCACAACAGAAGGCATGCAATACTTTTCTGGTGTTTTGCCATGTTCTGGCAGCATACCATTGGCCTTGGTAAGGTAAGGTTTCAAGGCAAGACATGTTGCTCAGTCAATCACAAGGGACATGTACAGTCACTCGAAAGGAAATAAAGATCTAGATTTGATTTGATTTCAGTAAGTAATTCAATTCATTTTGATTTATTTTAATCCCAGGATTAGACAGGAACTGCCTTGCAGAACCAAGAATAATATAATATAATATAATATATGCCATTTAGCGGACGCTTTTATCCAAAGCGACTTACATTGCAGTGAGTGCGTACATTTTTCAGTATATATGGTCCCATCGGGAAGAAGAATTCCAAGAAGAACCTTTTTTTAGTCCTGAAAACTACAAACATAGCAAGTAGCCTAGCTGCCACAACCTTAGCAACCATACCATCACCACTAACTGATTATCTCAGTCATACCGCCCGAAATAATCAAAATAATCAAATAAAAATATGGTTATGGTTATGTCAAGCTGTGATCGATGAGTCATTGTAACACTGTGGAGAGAGAGGCTCTACCATCTTCCCTGACAGAGAGAGAGAGAGAGCCCGGCTCGCCCCATCCCCACTGAGAGCCAGTGAGTATTGAGTGTCAGGCGATCGCTCTCCGCCTGACAGTGAAAGTGAGAGTGTGTATTTGAGAGTGTGTATTTGACTTCTCAAGTATCTCGTATCACGTCCAGACAGGCCCCCCAGTGCACCTGCTCTGTACACAGAGCATTTAACACTCTACACACAACGCAACACAACTCACACAGCTGTGTCAACAGGTCATAAAGCGGGCCCAGGGCACACACCTACTGTACAGGACTGAGGGGCTAACTGTCAATGTCTGCCTGAGTAGGCTACAGCCTTAGCAGTAAAGCTCACAGACTATGTGGTTTATGATTGTGTGTGTGTGTGTGTGTGTGTGTGTGTGTGTGTGTGTGTGTGTGTGTGTGTGTGTATTTATTCGGGTAGGGTTTACTGTCAATGCTATGAGAACAATGAGTACACTGTGTACCTAATTACCTCCATTGCTCAACCTGGGAAACCACACTTGTGATGTCAATATCCATTTAACACCTCTGCCGTTTCTCTAAATCCAAACAAGTTGACAGGTACAGTACAGGTACAGTATTTTAAAATACACTTAGAAATAAAGTAAAATCTTCTCGTTTTAATTACAGAGGCAGAAACAACACTCTTTGGACACATATATAGATATAGATAGTATCAAGTAACAAGTAACACTGGTTTGAGAGTTGTTTTCCAGCCTTCAATGACTGAGAATCACTAGTCATGGATGATGGCTAATACTACTGAAGCTTCAGTAAACAAAAACCTGTGTTTACTGGTAGCTTTAAGCTACCTTGCGGGCATGTGGCCAATGTGGGGGCAGGCTCCCATGTGACAAGGCCCAACTGAAGTGCTGCTTCATGCACCCACACACAACCTTAACCAAACAAGCTGAAGCTATTGTGAGTGATCCTGCGGCCAAAGATAAACACAACTGTCTCTCTGTACAGCACACAGAACATTGCGCACCTTGTATTAAAATTGAAAAGGTACTATTCTCTGTGGTATGCTGTTCTTTATCGAAAGATGACATTGGACTGTGCAGAACATAGTTTAAGGGTGAGTGTGGAGGAACTGGAAGTTCTACAACATTTTTCTTTATTATCATTTATCGGGCACATCTTGGGCAAACCAAGGTAGATTGTTCTTTCTTTATAAAAAAATAAATAAACAGCTGATTACAAAAAAAGATAGTACTTCAGATGCAAAACAATTGAAGTGGCTTCTAAGTGTTTGTCTTCAAATGGATCAATGCATTGGCTTTTACAAATACTGGTTGATATATATTGGAATTCTTCACGATATTTTATATCGGTTTACATAAACTATCCTTTATGGTATTTGGATAGATAATGTTGACTGTAACATAGTCACAATTCTGTGTGTCTACTAGATATTGGGCATTGGTTGGATTGCTGGCTCGACTTGTTGAACTGTTTCTGGGTGAGCAATTGGATAAAGCTATGGAATCAATACAGTTGTAACGTTTTGGTATAGGTGTGGTGCAGACAAAGGGAGGCAGGTAGTGGTACCAAACAAAAGGATCTTTACTTAATGAGGTGCAGACAAAGCAGGATACAAACACAGACTTAAGCTCGAAAACAAAGGGGGAGAACGTAGTCTCCAAAAACAGTACTCGTATATTCAATTAGCTTACGCTCTCGAAGCGACCAACAAACGGTGAACACACGGTGAAGACTAAGCGGGGAGTGAAGGGAAGTGAGTAGATAAAGCATCAGTGACAATTACACACAGGTGCAGGTGATAGGTCTGTGATTGAGGAGCCAAAGGGCTGGAGGCGACAGGCTTTAAGAGGGAGACATGGAAGGTGGGGTGCACCCTCACGGACGGGGGAAGCTACAGGCGGTACGCCATCAGGTTGACCTGGTGTATGATCTTGAAGGGGCCAACATAACGTGGGGACAGTTTCCGGCACTCGACTCGGAGGGGGAGATCCTGCGTGGAGAGCCACACCCTCTGCCCAGGACGAAAGACCGGAGCAGGGCGATGCCTGCGATTGGCCTGGTGTTGAGACCTGCACACCTGACCTGCACACCTGACTCCAGGTGCGACGGCAGCGGCTGGGCCTGAACGGACGGGACCTCCGTCTCCTTCTCCTGCTCTGGGAAACAGGGGGGGCTGGAAGGCTGGGCCTGAACGGACGGGACCTCCGTCTCCTTCTCCTGCTCTGGGAAACAGGGGGGGCTGGAAGGCTGGGCCTGAACGGACGGGACCTCCGTCTCCTTCTCCTGCTCTGGGAAACAGGGGGGGCTGGAAGGCTGGGCCTGAATGGACGGGACCTCCGTCTCCTTCTCCTGCTCTGGAAACGGGGGGCTGGTAAATTATAGGAAAATGATACCTCTAAGTACTGAGCTAGCAGCTGACGAATATCCAACATGATTTTCTGTTTCCCCAATATTGGATGAGGTCAAGCCAATAAACCATGAAGCCTGCGTTCTGGTTTGCTTCATTTGAATGTATCCCTGAGTTCACTAGAAGAATACAAACATTAATCACAATGTGAGTCGTCTGGCACTGACACTGCTGTGCTACAGTTTACACCCACACACCCATACACACACTGTTTGTTTATGAAGCAACAAGATGGGACACGTTGCAATTCATATTCTTCTAGTGGGATACATTCAAATGAAGCAAATGAGAATGCAGGCTACATGGTTGATGAAGCTTGGGGAACACCCTAAAAGTTAAATGGACCTCATAGAATGAGCTTCGTCACACAGTAACAGACTATCATTGCAGTCTTTTCTCCACCCTGGGCCATAAGCCTGTGCCAAAGCATGTTGCTGCACGGCAGAGTGTATATTAGCTGAGTGTTTGTTAGCTGTAAAGGTTAGCCTCTCCATCTGCCTTAGCTAGCCATCTGGAGCAGAGAAACGCCTCCCCCATAGCTGAGAACAAGACAAGATGGCGGTTACAAATTCTGAGCTTTAAAAAAAAACAATAAGGGTAGCTGAAATGTGGCCTTGGGGGCATGCTAGCTCAGCTATAAAACTTAATGAATATGTGTGTGAATGTGGCCAACGAAAAACAACATTCTCAAACCAATTTTGAAATACATAGTTAGTATCAATACTAATAATATCATAAAACCCCTGTATGATATTGTTAGCTCACATAATTATACACAATGGTGCTTTTCATGGTGTTTCTACGTCAGGTCTCATATGAGCCACTATGCCATAGAAGAAACTAGCCTCTCCCTCCCTCCCTCTTCCACAAGGCAAATTAAAAACAGCCACAGAGGGATTCCACTGCCTCCTCTAATAGCCTCTCCTGGAAGCCCTCTCTCATATCTGGACTGTGTTACTGTCATCGTAGTCAATTATTCATGGCCTGTAACGAGAACAATGAACCTTATAACAGACACCCCAGATAGCGCAATCTTTATTACCCCCGTAGTCATCCCTTTTATCTTCGATTGACGATTGCGAAGAAACATTTGATGCAATGAGAACCTCCCACTGTGAAAGAGCGGGGAGCTTTTGTTGAAGTTCACTCACAGTGTTATTGCCTTAGGGTGATGTGACATACAGATCGGTGGAATTCAGACAATACTGTACACACATACTGTTACTGTATGCATGGTGGCTCTTAAGGACACCTCATCATCATTTGTCATCGTTATAATTCTCATCTACCATACAGTATGTCATGGAGATTGATTCTTAATCCTATAAGTGCTACCTAGTTCGAACATATATGATATTTTTTTATATACATATATTTTTTTACAGTATTGATGGTTGAAACAACGACAACAGGTTAACAGGATAACAATCAGTGTTATTTTGGATTTACAATGATGCTTAAATAGACATATAAACATTGTAAATAGTCTGAGTTTGAGAAGGTCATGGCCCTCTTGAAACACACACACACACACACACACACACACACACACACAAACACATACTAGTGTACATGGTTGTTGTCAAGTTTGCTCTGTTCCAGGAAGAGCCCTCTCTGGGGCCCAGCCAACTCCATCTGCAAGTGGTTACCTGAGAAACTGCCTCTGGCACTACCATGGACGTCACTGGGCTCACATAGACCCGCCCTGACTAAGAGCAGGGCTATGTGCCGCTGGCTGCCAGCCAACACAGGTTAGAGCAGCCCCAACAGCCCTCTCATCTCAGAATGAAGAATGCTAAGAATCTGAAGACTTCTGGAGGAACACCAGATACCTTTGCCACTCAGAGACAACGCCATCTTCTTCTCTCTACCAAGAGACATGAAAAATACTAAAAGTGATGTCTTCTTCCAATACATTTCAGAGTTGTAGTATCAGCAATATCCTATTCCTAACTGAAGCTACACCTTACCCAATATATTAGCATGGAAGGCAAAGTCAACATTTTCCATCTTAGTGCTCACAAACATGAGTTTTTAGGTTGAAATGATTTTTCAAAACTTGACAAGAAACATATCATCATTTTCAGCAAAAGGGTATTTTTCTTGGATAAAAGAAAATCCCACACTCTGGTATTCATCAAGTTTACGTTGGCTGAAGAAGTGACCCAAGCTAAGCTCTGGTATTTTTCCTATTTACCGTTTTAAAAGATTTCCACCATTAGCTCCAGACAGTGACACATTACAGCTTATGCAAGGTATTCACATGTATTTCCTTGTGAAGTCCGGCAAGCACTCTGTTTGTTTTTACCCTCTCATCATAGCTTCCATAGTCATTACATTTAGACTTTTTGGGGCACATAGATTGTGTACTCATATGTTAATATTGCACCTTACAGAGACATTTTGACACTATACAACATAGTATGGAGAAATTATTTTACAACCGCTGCCCACATACACACCATTTAGTTGTGAGAATGGCTTAATGGGTTTATAAACCGTTATCACCCCCAAACGACCATCATTTTCGCAACAGTGCATCAATCTCTGTTCTCAATATAAGATAAAATCTACAAAATCTCGTGCTTCTCTGAGTTCTTATTGTGATACTATCCTAAAAGGCCTTCCACCGACAGCTTAGCATGGCTCCAACCAAAATAACATGAACAGTCAGTGTTACGAAGCAATAAAACCTCCTTATCATCTTCAGACTGTGCTGTGACGTCTGGCTTCTATGGTTACCAGGCTGTAGGTTCATTAAAAAGCTCAAGTGGATCGTTCATTACAACACATGGTTTTATTGCACTGCATAAGCCTTTGGGGCTCACAACCAGAGGAAATGGGATACCCTTGGGGGAGATAGTGTTGGGGACTCATCCACCATACTGTATGATATCACTGGGTCATGTCTCTTATCAAATGGAAATCAGTATGATAGTAGGCCGTAATGGGTTACCAAAATAAACACTTTCCTTCACTCTGATGCTTTTTACAATAACGCCATTATGATATCCTTATTAGGATGTTGTCACTCAGAGTCTGTCATTGCAATGTCATCACAGAAAATCTGTTGTGTCTAGTGTAAATGTCTTGTGGCACCATACAGGTATATCAAGGTTGAACAGTATCGGATATTAAGTGTAGATAGCAATGCAGTGTTGTTGCTCAATGTTTACCTGAAACCAACTTGTGTACGTGCAACGCACCAACTTCTATGCCAAGACGTGTGAGGTCATGGTGTGTTACAATGAAAAGAAATTCTGAACAACCGTTGTAACAGCAATCTGAGTCAAGACGAAATAAGTACAAAGAGAGTGGTTCTGTGCCTAAGGTATAGGGAACCTTGGGCAGAATGTTCCACACCACCCCCACTCTGACGCCCCCACATGTGCTAACTTGTGGGAAGATTATCATCCCAGATCTGATGAGGGCTCGCAGATTAGGCAGGCTTTGTTTGTTTAAAATGGCAGGACTCCAGATATCTTGCATAGTGAATTGAAAGTGCCAGGGGCAAAACAAAGTGCAAAGGCTTCTCAGGGCCGAGCTCTTTCCCTGGAAGTGTTCCGCCCTTCACCACTTACAGTAAGCGTGCCCACCCTCTAAGGGGTGGAGTCTGTTGCAACTCATCAATCACACTGTGAATTCACACCCAGTGTTCTCAGAGGTCGACTAGTTTGTTCCACATTATGAATTCTCCCTTTAAACAACTTGCCTTTTCTATATGTATTTGTACATGTTCTTGACATTTTGGAATGTTTGTTTGGACATGTCAGCCGTGGGAAAACCCAGGCAGGCTGAATCACAGCCGCATCATGCATGACAATACAAGAGGAGACATGAACTGAGAATTAAATGTGTTTTCCATAACATCCATGGAACTCTATGATTGAGGAGTCAATGTGTTTATCATAACATCCGTGGAACTCTATGATTGAGGAGTCAATGTGTTTACCATAACATCCGTGGAACTCTATGATTAAGGGGATCATAAAATACAAAAGACCAGAGACTCCCTCAAACAAAAGGTAAAGTGGAAACTCACTGGGTTAAGTACTGGTTCTGCATTTAACTTGCGCAAAGCCGTTTTGATAACATCAGCATTTTGTAAAACGTCTTCGACGTGAGAAAAAAAGAAGAAGTGGTTAAAGAGAGCACAAGGTCTCATCAATAAAAAATAATATATGTAATATTACATATACAGCACAGTGATGTCACAATGAGAATTGCACATAGACCACAAACAGCACGAAAAACTGATTGAACGTCTCTGATTTCTTCACCATTTCAAAATGTTCTCACTTGCACTTGTTAGCGTTGCCACATTCCAACGCCACCCACTTGTTTTTGGGTATTATACTCAACAACCTTGCCGTAAAGAGGAAATGGTTACAGTTTGTTTGAAAGATCAGAATGGGATTAAGCCATCCTTTTATTACATTACAACTTGTTAGTCCATGTCCCTTAAGAAATAACCTAGTGTTTGCTAATGGGTTTATTTCAGTGTCAAATATCCAGAGCAGGATATTAAAAGATTGAGCTTGATGAGTTTGTCTAAAGACTCTGCTGGGGCCGGAGGTTTACCACGGTAGCCCGGAAGTGGAGATAGGCACGACTTCCTCAGTTGAAATGCAAAAACATTCAGTAAAATTAAAGAAGTAACGCAACACACTGATTCCCTGACATGACTTACTGAAAGCCCTCAAACTAAGACTCCTTGCTCAATCACGTTGACTCCTTATAGTACTGACTCTGCCCTCTTTAGAAAAGCGCACATTCTCTTTGCTTCTCTTTTCATGTTGGAGGCCCTGGCAGCGCAGAGCGTGCACATCGTACACAATGGTCTGTACTTTGTGGTTAACAGTGAACCAACTGTGTGACGCACACAGGAGCGACAGCATATGTTCAATGAGTCAAACTGAAACCTTGGTTCAGATAAAGACGTGATTTTTTACACCTTTTATCCTACATAGATATGAATGAAAGCACGTCAGCACCCCCTGGTCTCATTCAACAAGGCAACCTCAAGCTCGTGTTCGATCTGTGATGTGAGATGGCTTTTTGTTAATGTGTCACCACCGCAGAGTGGAAGTCACATCCCTGTGTCAACATAGACACCAACACACCTTTGTTTATGGTTTTATGGTGACAGGTATTGACGATACGTGATCACCTTGTATACGATCCATAGGTATAGTAAAACAGATGCTCACCTACAACAGTTCTAACTGTTCTCAAACAAATGGCGTTTTATGGCGTTATGCATCATAACTTTTCTCACACCATGACTTGTACCACGATGGCATGTGAGACACTCAAAGGTCAAACATGATAACATTCAACAGCTATCGATGCTGGGAAATTGTCGTAACAACGCTGTTGTGAAATCTTAAACTTTTCATAACCTCTCTGAATGTTAGCAAGTCATTTATCAAATGTACACACAGTGATTTTCCTCTGATACATGTGGTTGATTCCACACCCAGCGTCTGCATCAAATCTACAGTATAATTCCTCTGTTATCTGAAAAGCTGATGCAGGCAACAATACTGACACAGGCATTACCAATTAAGGTAGGGTGTGTGTGTGTGTGTGTGTGTGTGTGTGTGTGTGTGTGTGTGTGTGTGTGTGTGTGTGTGTGTGTGTGTACATGCGCATATGAGCGTGTGCGTGCATGTCCGTGTGTGTGCATGCGTGTGCGTGCGTGTGTACATCGCATGTGTGCGTATGTGTGTGTGTGTATGTGTGTACTGTAGGTGTGCATGTGAGTGTGTGTGTGTGTGTGTGAGTGTGTGTGTGTGTGTGTGTGTGTGTGTGTGTGTGTGTGTGTGTGTGTGTGTGTGTGTGTGTGTGTGTGTGTGTGTGTGTGTGTGTGTGTGTGTGTGAAACTGGGTATGGATGTGGTTGCCAGTATTGCCTCACACCAGGGATTTCCCCATTGCCTGCAGAGGGGATGGAGTTGAACACCACAAGACACGGTTACAATCATAACATGGTAATCAAATAGTTATCCAAGTGAAGTTGTGGTTATTAATTGATTGACTGGCTAATTGATTTAAACATGGGTAGGGTTAGTGTCATGTTAAAGACAGGGTTAGGGTGTGACAGGGTTAGGGTTAGCATATAGGTAAATCTGCTGACATATATATGCCTCCAATTAAATAATATGTTTCTTAAACATCTTCTTGCCATATTTTTCATGAGTCATGTTCTCGTCACGTGGTACAGTAGCAGCATCACAATAGGATGTTGAAAATGCCTTTGAATCATCCATCAAGGGAAAAGCCCACGGACTCCAGTCCTCCAGTACTTGGAGAGAATCACTCAACAGGTTGTCATCATCTTTGTGCAAATCTAATCTGCACATTTACACACACTCATGCATGCTATTGCTCTCTCTCATTCTCACACACACACACACACACACACACACTCTCTCTCTCTGACACACACACACACACACAGACACACACAAACCACTGATGACCCAGATGATGCTCCCTTCTGCAACTGCCCACTTTTAATCAGTATAGCCACCGCAATACAATATCACCAGAGTGAGTAAGTCCTGTCATGTCAACTCTTCACAAAATAATAAGTGTGATAGTATGGAATCTATCAGTGTTGGAGTCAGTTGAATTTCAATTCAGAAAATTGGAAATGTGTTTTAAATTATTTCTCAATAAACTGAAAAATAGAACCTTCTTACATCTATTGTTTTGAATTGTAAATTGAAATCACTTTGTGGAATCCTAACTTGAGATCCTTACGCTTAAGTGCAAGATTTACTCAAATGTTGGAGTTACGCACCCAGATCTTGAGTTAGGATTCCACCCTTCCTGAATTGAAACCGAATTGACCCCAATCATGGAACCTATAACATGAAGGGTTTGGTATATCATCCTCATACTAAAGTGAAAACAGGATGATGATGATGATGATGAACAGGAAACCAGAGTACTCCAAGTACAGTATGATTCATTCATTAACTTAGATAGTATTCATAGTGTAAGCTTGTTGGGTTTCAAATGTTACTGATGTGGTCAAAGGTTTGTTTCTTGTGCAGGGATGAAGTGGTATGCACAAAAATACAGGTGTGTAAACCCTGAACACCATGGATTAAATGGATCGGTGAGTAGACTCTAATGCAAAATATATTAGCCTAGCAGAAAAGGTTAGTAAACCCAATTCACCAAAATAAAAAGATGGGTAAAATTGAGTTTACTTGGGTTTATCCTCCACTATGTTACTATGTGTACCAAAATCATTTGTAAAAGCTCTGCTGGCCAGCAAAACCGACAAGGCTCTGTCGATATAACCCCCCCCACACACACACACACACACACACACACACACACACTGGAACTGGGGACAAAAGAATACCTTGACCTAGCAATATAAAGGAGAATGTCAGTGAAGATAGTCTCTTTCATGACATTACATCACCCATCCAAAAGGTGCCTGGTAAACGAGCTGCCACCGCGGCTTAACGATGAGTAAAGATCACATGCAGCATGGGGAGGTAGCGATCATTAGCACCCTAACACGTTGTAGCTGTGGAGAAGATGGAGAGGGAGTGTGAGTACAAAGAGTTTCTTGGAAATCACTGACGAGTGCTGGGATTTAGCAAGAGCAAAGACTGCTAACTTCTCGGTGTGAAGGCATCACTGGAGAGTTGTTAAGGAAATCTTTATTCATTGCAATGAGGTGTTGATTTCAACCATGCCACCTCCATGGACCATCCCACCTACGCAAATGTTCACGTTCACCAAAATGAATTGCATGGCTATTATCTGGCCAGATGGCATGTTAATGATATGCAAATTATATTAAAGTCACTTTTGTCTTTTTCATGATACAGGATGTACAGTATTTAAACCATTTCTCAGAATTCTGTCGACTTCAAGATTAGTATGCATAGTGATAATAGTATGAATGCAGTTTTGGATACTAATATGGAGTGAACTGTTTGATCAGTTCTGATAGAGTGCAGGTAATTGTAAATGTCACACCTATACCAATAAGTGGATTTTTGATTTGATCAACATTATTAGTCTTGGGAATTACATGATTGATATTAGGAATTTTATTGATACTTTTTCGAGGTAACTGCACTCATCCGCTATCATTTGACCCCCATTTGCATAAAACAACTGAATATCAATCTCCAAGTAAAAATGAAAAACGAGATATCATCTCTAGCAGTCTGCTTTCACAGACAGCTGACTCACCTTTTGATCAAATCACATAGAGTGACAGCACCGTCTCGTGGACAAAAATAAGATTGCACCTAGGTTGAAAATGTCAGTGTAAACTGAGTAATGGCAATGGTCCAAAGTCATGTGATTCATTTATCAGTTGAACAGCAGCAGCCACAGACTTAGCAGTGATTCATACATAAACCATTCTTGATTTTGAAAAGGATGATTTATGATAAATAAGAACAAAATGTAATTCAGGACGTAAGTGTGTAGAAGATTCATTTGAATGGGTAAAGGCCCTCCAAGGTACCACAGCCATAGATAATGGTAGATGCTAGGTGGGATCCTTGTTCCCTCAGGTCCTCTGACGCTGGCCTTTTAACTATGCCAAAGCCTAGGACCAGGAGGCATGGAGAGGCAGCCTTTAGTTTTTATGCCCCCATCCTCTGGAACAGCCAGTCTCCGTTTATTTTGATTCATTTTGAAGCACATTGTATTGCACCTGTGTACGAAATGTGCTATCAAAATTTTGTTTTGATGACCCTCACAACAGGCATATTCAACCATCTGTTAAAACAGAGGCATCTATTCAACTGTTTTTTTTTTAAACAGAGGCATATATATTCAACCATTTATCTAACCGTACAGTCAAGCAATTGTTAAAACTTGATGGCAGGTCATCCACTATATTTGTATCGAATGTGTCATATATGGTGTTGCTTTGTACCACAGGAGAGGCTGTTGGAGGTAGGAATCGGAGGACAGGCTCATTGTAATGCATGGAATAGAATAAGGAATGGTATCAAACGTGCATTAGAATGAGCTTGTCCTCCGATTTCTACCTCCAACAACCTCCCCTCCAATGTAACCATCACCATGAATGCATATAAAAATGTGGAAATAATTCATTCCAAAGCTTGTACGGTATTCACATTATGAGTGTAATCGCAAAGGCTTGAGGAAGCTAATTCAAATGCAATGTGAACTCCACAATGTAACAGGCAAGCAATCTTACTTTCAGAGAAGACACAGAAGTACGGTTAAGGAGTGACTAGATGCAATATATCTACAGTGCCCTCCATAAGTATTGGAAAGAGGAAGCATTTTGTCTTCTTTTTGACTCTATACACCAGAGAATATATCCAGCATCTGGTGGGGTCAATGGGTCACAGACTTCAGACAGTTATTGCATGTAAAGGATTGTCTACCAAATACCAAACATGGCTACTTTATTTGGACATTTTTTGAAATACTTTTAGAGCCATGAAATAGGGGGAGTTATGTTTTGTACTTTCTAAATTGTGACCCCAATAAAAAAAAAACATTGAATTAAAGCTGAAAATCTCTATTTGTAGTAATTGTTGATTTCAAATCCAAACTGTTGGAGTGTAGAGCTAAAAGAAGACAAAATGCATAGTCTTCCCTTATACTTACGGAGGGCACTGTTTATGGTCATTCTAGAAGATATTTTAGGCTGTGGGACTATTTAGTCTGGGGGACTCAGTCTACAACGAGAATGGAGATTTCTGATCCACACACAACCAACAAGAACAGACATCAATGGTCTCACAGGATATACAGAGTTCAATGCATTGGTTTGAGGTCGAGATCGGGTTTTTCTACCTCTAAGGGAGAATAATACAAAGACAGAATGCAGAGAGAGGGAGGGAGACCCTTCAAGGACATCTGACTAATGGGCTGCTTTCAAAGGTAAATAAGGACACCACAGAGGATAGATCTGGGGAACATGTGGTAGCCAAATACAGACACAGGGTAGAAAGGAGATAAGAGACAACAACTGTGAAATATTACAGCAATTATACAAATCCTGCTTTCCCAAGGTCATCCCATTGGAGCGTGGGGTGCTCAAGGTTAGACTCGCATGGCCATCCTTTCAAATTCGGCCACCCGTCTCGTTAACGGCATAAGAAACGCTTAAGAGCAATCTTCCACTGTGAAGTGAAGGGCTGGTTGGCAGGGCAGGGGTTGTTAGGGATAGCTCCACAGTGCCCTCTAGTGGTTTCCATGTGAGGGGGCAGGGTATTTTGGTATGACTTTACTTTTGTGACTTATTCACCTTACAATATTCAATTCAAAACCCTCAAAAAGATCCAAATAAATAAATATCAGACATCGCTTGGGGTAATATTGTTTATTTTTTGGAAAGTCCACATTTAATGCAACATATTTTACAGTAAAAATAATGAAAGATACAGAGCCTATTTAAAATATCTCCATGTTTAGGTGTACAGGTTACTCTGAGCCTCGCTGACTTTGGCAAACTTGCGGAGGACCTCTGCACTCGGACAAGACTCCAACTGGAAATACAGAGAGGGAGAAAGGGAGGAAAGAGAAAGAGGCAAAAAAAAGGGAACAGGAAATCAGCTCTCTGCTTTTGTGAACAGCAGCCATAAAGGCCACTATTAATTATCTTGGGATATCAGAAAAATTTACAACATACCTTGACCAATTTGCTAAGACTCGTCAGTGCAGGTTTATAGGTTTCCATGGTGACCGAGTCTGGGCTGATGACATCACTGTAGCACTGGTGCAGAACAGCAGGGATCCCATGCACTTGGCAGTGGCTGAGCACTGAGAGGATGAATATTGAACAGTTTCGGTCAGCATTGCTTAAAAATACGCCATTTCTCTCATACTAAACCTGTACAAAGGAAATAACTGGACAAAACGCATGCCCTTTCACAACAAACATGACTTGCATTCTTCTGCTAGTTCGTTAGATCTCATAACATGGGAAATAACACAAATCTGTATTGTTTACAGTACTGTGCTTGTAAATATCTGCAGAGGTTTGTGAGTATAAACACCAGTATGGCTGCTGGACACACCTGCAGCAGGGAGTCCAGTGACTATGTTGGGCTGCTCCAGGGAAGGGCAGACAGTCTGGCTTTTGGAAGCACTGGTCTTGAGTGAGCGGAGGAATGGGACTGCACTTCCGTAGAGATAGTCTGGCGTTTTGTACTCAGCCACAGGACTGTCAGACAGCACCGTGACACTGAGCCCTCTCTTCTGGAGGCAGCCAAACACCTACAGTAGTGCAGAGGGAGGGAGGGAGAGGTATAAGCAATGATTTTCTTTTCAGAAATGGCTTCCCAGTTTCCATGGTGCCCCAATGTAAGCGAGCATCTACTTTTGTGGCCATCACAAAGAAAGGGTCAAAGACAGCTTGCACAAACAACAAATATATGCAATACTTCACCTTTTCAGTCCACTGAAACAGCTGATCCTCTGCAATGTAACAAGTGCTTTGGCATATCAAAACCTAGAAAGAAAGCAATGGGAGTTTTTCCTTTGAGAATTGTTTTTGTTTAATATCTGGGCACAAAGTGCTCAGTGATAATGTGCTAATAAAGTCCGCTAGTTCGGGAAATGAGAATGTTGTAGTTGGTTGGCCACTCACTGATGAGTCCTTGTGCCTGTAGAACACGCAGGCTTGCTCTCCGGGCAGGGGGGCACCGGTCTGTCTGCTGGAGCCCCTGCTCCTCTCGTTCCACAGCGACGCATGGCCTACTGCGTCCCAGCTTGCAGAGTTTAACACATACGCAGACAGGAAACCTGAAAAACAATTGGAGAGGACGTTCATCTTCATGGCACACCAGAGACAGAGAGAGAGAGAGAGAGAGAGAGAGAGAGAGAGAGAGAGAGAGAGAGAGCCCAAGCAACTTCTCAACAATGGGGTGTGTATGTGCGCATATCTGCTTGAGAGAGAGAGAGAATGTGTGTGTGTGTGTGTGTGTGTGTGTGTGTGTGTGTGTGTGTGTGTGTGTGTGTGTGTGTGTGTGTGTGTGTGTGTGTGTGTGTGTGTGTGTGTGTGTGTGTGTGTGTGTGTGTCCTCGGTTGAGCTTACCTGAAGCATTAGGACCCACTGCTAGGACGAAGTCTGAGCACTGCAATGATGGTTCGCTGCCAGAGCTTTCTATTGACTGTGTGACTTCTGGGCACCACTCAAGAAAGACCTCCCTGTATGACAAAGGCAAACGTGATCAATAAAACCCGCATGGAACCCTGCTGTGCACCGGAACGAAAGAGAAAGTTAAATCAGTTGCAGTTACGAACTGCTTGGCATTGGATAGATTCTAGCATTGCGACTGCCTATGGCCCCTGGTCTGAGCATTGATTACTTTATCTTATGATGACTGATGGATAGATGACTCACTTACTTAAACAAATGTATTTGTTGTAAGTCACTTTGGATAAAGGCGTCTGCTAAATGCCATCAATGTAAATGTAAATGTAGATAGCTGCTATGCTACTTATGCTAACTTGGCGTTGGCCTAACTCGCTACCTCTTTTCTTCAATCTCTCTACGAATTTCCTCATCTTCTTCATTTTCATTGTCCAAGTCCTCGTCGTCCTCTTCTACTGCACGGGAGTACACGGATAAAACCTCACCGAAAAATGTTGCCATGGTTGACAAGTGTTACTGTAAATGGTGACTGTGTGACTGTGCGTGTTGAGCTCCTTCCTTCCGCGCATGCGCAGTGGGTGTCTGGCTGTAATAACTGGAGCAGTTGTCTGTCTGATGTGTTTCTCCACAGGGTGGAAGCACCTGTCTGTGAAATGAAATAGAGCGATCTTTCTCTCTCATCAGTCATACTATTGATAATAAACATGTATATGGTCAGTATGTGTTCTGAGACCTTAATCGTATTCGCCTTGATAGTTGAGCAAATCCTAAACAAGGCAATTATAGCACCAGACTATTGATCTGTAGGCTGTACTTCAGTTCTCCAAACGAATGGATGGCGGACGTATGGGTCTGTGTAAGGTCCGTGTACCTTGGGATACTTCCATATCTATTTTTACCGCCTAAAACTAAATAACCAATAAACGGCTTGCTTATTCCATTACTGAAGCTCCCAACTGGTAGTCGATGTCGATTTAAAGCCATTTCCATGTATCAAATGAAAATACAATTAAACGAGTATGAAATATGAACTTTTTCAGGATGACATTTATTTTTGACCGCCGGAATTACAGAAATATGTGCGGTTCCTGACCTCATGATAACGGGAGTAGGTGTAGTATACGTTTCATCACTTATACAAAAAAAGAAAGAAAATCCCAAATATTGTGTGAAGTAGCGTTAAATAATTTAAATGAAAATCTATCAATATGTATTGTTGTAGTGGATACCTTTTCCAAATTAATTGCTGCCACTATATGGCACCTAGGCAGAGGAAGGAAGAACAGTGAAATGATTGGTTTAATGAATGGAGATACTAGGCTTATGAGAGGAATGGGAATGAAAACTACAGCTGATCACGAGAGTTCCGTTCGGGTTCGGGTCTGACTGTCTACGGGTCTGTTCAGGTCTCTTCTCCTTCTGTCATCTTTCCCTTCCTCTCCCCTCCACCTCACCCCACCTCAGCCTCACCCGACACCCCTGCCCCAGGCTAGGACTCCAGGACAGAGTTTTCTCTAACTTACTGGATATGGTTTGAAGCTCAACGTATCCCACCCCACTTCATTCAAACACATTCTATTTGCCCCGTATTGTCCAATATACATGACTTTTATGGCTGGCTAGTACTGCATGATTGATGGCTGGATTGATATGGATGGGGACTAGAACCAGCAGCGCTGTGACATCTCTTTGTAGCATACCCAACATTTTATGTTGTTACTGTGATTCTTCTTCTTATTTGTTGTATTACTCTGCTGGTTCTCTCTACCCCACTGCAATATTTTTTATACTGTGCAATTTATTTTGTTGTAATGTAGACCTATCTATATCAGTAATGTAGGCCTCTCTATATCAGTAATGTAGGCCTATCTCTAGCAGTAATGTAGGCCTATATCTAGCAGTAATGTAGGTCTATCTATAGCAGTAATGTAGGCCTATCTCTAGCAGTAATGTAGGCCTATCTCTAGCAGTAATGTAGGTCTATCTATAGTAGTAATGTAGGCCTATCTCTAGCAGTAATGTAGGTCTATCTATAACAGTAATGTATGCCTATCTATAGCAGTAATACAGGTCTATTTATAGCAGTAATGTAGGTCTATCTATAACAGTAATGTAGGCCTATCTATAGCAGACAAGCAAATTGAACTTATGTTATAGAACACATGGTAACATAGTCCATGAATGTCTGATTAGAATGACCTCTCATGGGACACTTAGTAGCGTAGCACACTAATGCGCATACCACATAATCGCAAGGTTCCTGGTTCGATTCTGACCCTGGACATACAGTATTTTGTGTGTCATCCCTCCTCTCTCTCACCCACCCTTGCTGTCAATCTCTCCTGTCTTTATCCCAATAAAGCAGAAATAAATATATTAAAAGAATGACGTATTAAAAAAATGACCAGTGAGAAAAAGTGGAAAATATAGTCTAATACATATATATTTATTCAAGATAATTTCCCTGGATTTGCTGAAGAGAGACTGGGATTATCAGCAAGAGGCTTTGAGAGAGATATACATAGATTTAGTTCATCTTTGAAAGAGGCTTTGGCTCATCTGTAGAAGCTGAACTCCATCTGTCAGTGTCATCGTCACTCTGAACTGTTTTCCTGTTACTTACACACTTACAGGAAGAGGGTGCAGTCAAAGACCCCTCTCTGCTGCGGAGTTATGTCCTTTGTTCTTTTGACAACGGTAAAACACAACTGCCCATATTAAGACTTCCGATTTTGTTTTCGCTACTTCAAAATAAAAGCGTGCGGTATGAGACGAAAGAACATTGATGGAATCAGACGATTTTCTCTTATTTTTGTTGAAATAATGAAATATTACTGAAAAGAACGTATATACAATTTCTAATAACAAAGTTATTTTGATTATTATAATGTATATATTAGTGAAATTACAAGTACTAATATATTTTAAGAAACTGGAGCAGCTCTAGAAAAAATAATTTCAATTACACCTTGTGATTAGTTCCAATCTACTAAGCAACACCTGGTGTTTAAAATAAAGTTAGTTTGGGCCATATGGCTGTATAATGGACTGTACACAAATATTTGACAAAGGCTACACTTTTTAAAAAGCAGTAAAAAGCCATAAACATTTTCTATGAAACAGCTCAAGGTTGAAACTCACTTGGGTTAGATACAAGGAGTCATTACATTTTACATTTAAGTCATTGAGCAGACGCTTTTATCCAAAGAACATTTGTCTAAGTAAGTGAATCAAGGGTCATCGTGAGTAAAATCTTCAATAAGAACAAGTGCCATTGGCAGTCACAGTGCTAGAGAAAGGAAGAAACTTTTTTTTTTTAAATGTTTTACTGGTAATGTAGGTGTTAGGGGGTGCAGAGGTCTGAGGAGGAGGAGCCCAGGTGTACCCTAAAGAGATGGGACTTTAGTATACGGAGGAAGATAGTTAGGGACTGCTGTCCTGACAGTGGTGGGAAGCTCATTCCACCACTGGGGCGCCAAGACAGAGAAGAGCCGCGACCGAGCAGAGCGACCACTACGTCCTCGTAGAGATGGCGGTGCATAGCGGCCAGCAGAGGTGGAGGAACAGAGTGATCAGGCCGAGGATTGGGGACTGACCGTCATTTGCAGATAGGGAGGGGCTGTTCCCTTTACTGCTCTGTAGGCGAGCACCAGGGTCTTGAATCTGTAGCAAGCTGCTACTTTGAGCCAGTGAAGGGTGTGGAGGAGGGGGGTGACATGGGAGATTGAACCACCAAAAGGGCTGCAACGTTCTGGATGAACTGCAGAGGTCAGGTGGTAGAGGCAGGGAGCCTGGCCAAAAGTGAGTTGCAGCAGTCTAGGCGGGTGATAACAAGTGCCTGAATCAGGAGTTGCGCTGCTTCTCTCTTGAGGAATGGGCATATCCTTTGAATGTTGTAGAGGAAGGATCTACAGGAGCGGGCCATCGCTGTGATGTTAGCCGCACACGACAGTTGGTTGTCCAGGATCACCCCAAGTTTTTTTTCTGTCTGGGAGGGGGACACAGTGGAGTTCTCCACCGTGATGGAGAAGTCTTGGAGAGGGCAAGCTTTCCCAGGAAGGAAGAGGAGCTCCGTCTTGTCAAGAGTGAGCTTGAGGTCGTGATCAGACATCCAGGCAGAGATGTCTGTGAGACATGTAGAGATGTGTCGCCACCTGTGTGTCAGAGGGGGTGAAAGAGATAAAATGCTGAATGTCATCAGCGTAGCAGTGGTAAGAGAAACCGTGTGAGGAAATTACAGAGCCAAGAGGTTTGGTGTACAGAGAGAAAAATAAGGGTCCTAGGACAGAGCCCTGGGGACACCAATGGTGAGGGTGCATGATGTGGACAGCGACGATTCTTTATTTGTCACGTGCATACAAGTATACAGTGAAATGCAAAAGTGACAGTGCCACAGAGTATACAAACCAGGAGAGTGCAGAGCCCGAGATGCCCAGCTCTGAGATATAATGCGAGAGTTGGTTACAAACAGCACATCCAAGAGTTTTAGATAAGAAGGGATACCGGTCTGTAGTTTTGGACAACAGATGGGTCAAGTGATGGCTTCGTGAGAAGAGGTTTAACTCTGGCTGTCTTAAAGGCAGCTGGGATAGAACCAGTGGTCAGGCAGGAATTGATGAACCGAACGAACCCTGGATAGGGTAAGGGTCAGTCTTCCTATAATAAGAGAGAGAAAAAAGGAAAAGAAAATCATAATGCGTGTGTGTATTAAATGTGCCCTATGCAGTGCAGAAGGGGCACGGAGAGGTTTTACTACTGTAAAAAGCCATGAACATTTTCTATGACACATCTCAAGGTTGAAACTTACTTGGGTTAGATACTAGAAGTGTTGCTGAGTGGATTGATAGTACATTTCAAGTGTAGCCTTGGAAAAATATTTCTGTATAGTCCATTATTAGTTCTTGGACAATACACTCTCATCTGAGTTTTTTTTATGCACTCTTAAAACCACAAATATTATATGTTGATGATTGAATATGTATTTCAAAAGATAATTAGCATATTGTTTTGTGGTTTAATGATCCATATTTATTATTTTTAAACGCTAAATCGAGTTTAATTTGGGCGCTTTTATTTGGACGAAATCCTGATTTACAAACACCAGAAGTAGGTGGGCGGAGTTGTACTAACGGTGCTGCGGGAACATATGTCTGGTGCAGTACAGGAGCAGCTAAACTAGCCTTCGAGTAAAGTAAAAAACAGGGAGGGGAAATATTGATGCATTCTAAATTATGGAGTTAAGACCGACAAACTCCGCCTGCAATTGTGTTTTGCTATGTGGACTAACATTATGTGTGATATTCGGTAAGTGCTGGCAACATTATGAAAGACGTTGATAACGATCGAATCGCGAATATGATAGCTAACTAAGCCATGCATGCTAACGTAGCTGCCAAATATGCATTGAACAGACGAGAACAGCGAACTAGCTTGTTATGTGGACGATTTATTGTAAACCTGTGAACCGAGGCAATTATGTCGAATAACTCGTTATAGCAAGTATTGATTTGATGCTATAAGTGCTAATATAAAGCGATTGCTAGTTAGTTACACTATCCAGCACAATGGGAAATACACACAAAGATAATATAGTTAGCTAGCTACTGGGACCACTCGTTCCGCTATGGGTGTGAAACGTGTCACGTGATATTGTCATAATGACCTCAAACCATTCGGACTGTTTCGTTTTTGGCCCCAAAAAAGAAATGGTTAGTTTTGACCATATACTTAGGCCCATTGAATGAAAATGAACAATTTTCAAATATACCTTTCCTGACCTATATAAATATATAAGTTTATATAAATATCAGAATAGAAAGCTAGCTAGCTCATTTTTTTTGAGCAGTTATTGAAGAGACCTACTTGGTTTACATGTGTGTGTTGCTCACTCAGCTTGTGTTGGGTTGAAATTCTAAGGCTTGCTGGAAAAGAGTCCAGCTGTTTTATTATTGCATTCTGCTGTGTCAGCAGGGTATTTTTTTCCACTTCTGCCCTTCTGTCTGATCTAACTCTCTCCAAATAGGGAATATGTCCCCATACTCTGAAGGGACCTGTTGAACAACTTGCATGAGTCATGATATAAATGGAACCACACAATGTGTCTGTTGACTGTTATCTAATAACGGAGAACAACTTGGCACTTAAAGCCTCTAGACTTCTATGTATGAGGGAAAGTTTTCTTTAGAAAAACAACTTAATTCAGAGTAACAGACTGAACGCAGGACCTCTTATCAACAGGTACAAAGCCGACATCTGGGATAGATATGTACGCCCCTTCAGAGGTGATCGCTGAGAACGCCACCACGGTGATACTGAAGTGTTCCTTCAAGTCAGCACAGATGGTCAGCAGTAAAGCCACAGTAACCTGGAGCTTTCGCCGTGCAGGATCTGACGCATCAAGTTCAGGAATTAGTGTGAGTCCTGTTTTTTGTGTGGGTCTGTGCATGTCCCCAAGAGCTTTCCCTCAGATCTTTCAGTGTTCTTACACAAAACAGTTTCCTGTTATTATTTAGGCCCGCTGCCACCTAGTGATAGGCCATGGGGGGGGGGGGACGGACGGACGGACGGATGTGTTTGTGAGTGGCTCAATGGTGAACTGAGCAGGGTTATGATAAAGGACACTTCCTCCTGACCACCTGTGGTCCTCTCCTTTCATGTTTGTCCAAAAATAAGCTTTGAATCCATCGCTCCATCGGTCCTCGGTGTCGCAGCAATATGTTGAGACATTTACATTTATATTTTTTACATTTAGCAGACACTTTTATCCAGAGTGACTCACAACAAGTACATTTGTCTAAAGTAAGTGAATCATCTATACATCAGTCATCATAAGAAAAAAATCTATGCTAGGGTTACAATGCTAGAGGAAGGGAGGAAGGACTGAGTGAAAGCCACAGGGAGCTATATGCACATGAAAAATGATGAATGTGACCCATTTTTAAGTGTTGATTTCGCAATGCTGACGTTTGTTATGGGCGTAGCTGGAATAAACCAAAACGTTCTCATTTATTATGTTGCCTAGAGACCTAGCTGTCCCCTTTCTAGAGACCTAGCTGTCTCCTCCTCTAGAGACCTAGCTGTCCCCTTTCTAGAGACCTAGCTGTCTTCTCCTCTAGAGACCTAGCTGTCTTCTCCTCTAGAGACCTAGCTGTCTTCTCCCCTAGAGACCTAGCTGTCTCCTCCTCTAGAGACCTAGCTGTCTCCTCCTCTAGAGACCTAGCTGTCTTCTCCTCCAGAGACCTAGCTGTTCCCTTTCTAGAGACCTAGCTGTCTCCTCCTCTAGAGACCTAGCTGTTTTCTCTCCTAGAGACCTAGCTGTTTTCTCTCCTAGAGACCTAGCTGTTTTCTCTCCTAGAGACCTAGCTGTCTTCTCCTCTAGAGACCTAGCTGTCTTCTCCTCTAGAGACCTAGCTGTTTTCTCTCCTAGAGACCTAGCTGTCTCCTCCTCTAGAGACCTAGCTGTCTCCTCCTCTAGAGACCTAGCTGTTTTCTCTCCTAGAGACCTAGCTGTCTTCTCCCCTAGAGACCTAGCTGTCTCCTCCTCTAGAGACCTAGCTGTCTCCTCCTCTAGAGACCTAGCTGTTTTCTCTCCTAGAGACCTAGCTGTTTTCTCTCCTAGAGACCTAGCTGTTTTCTCTCCTAGAGACCTAGCTGTCTTCTCCCCTAGAGACCTAGCTGTCTCTCCTAGAGACCTAGCTGTCTCTCCTAGAGACCTAGCTGTCTCCCCTAGAGACCTAGCTGTCTCCTCTAGAGATTTAGCTGTCTCATCTTGCCTGTAATGAGCTCTATCCCCTCTCTTAACTCAGTCGGGGAGGAAGTCCCCAACATATCCTCAAAGTTATCTGCCCTCTCACCTTTTAAACAAATTATTTCCGTCTTTCATGGAAATGTTTAACAAGTTGCCCCACAGGTTGATAAACTGGAAAATGCTCGATGGGCCTAGGCAGGCACACCGGAACCTGAGATCTTCTGTTGCAAAAGTGTGCAGTCATGTTACTTGGTTAGGCATACACATCTCAACCAGTTCCCGATGTTACTTGTTTCTCCATTTCCTGTTTTCGTATGTATCCTTGTCGTTGTCATTGGGCAGTTCTGCTGACTATGTGTTTCTCTTCCATGTCTGTACAGATTTTCTATTTTAGTGCCGGGACGCCGTACTCAGGGAACTTACCACAGTTCGAAGAGAGGGTACAATGGGTCGGAGATTTGAACAAAAAAGACGCTTCCATAAAGCTGCTCAATACGCAGTTCAACGACAACGGCACCTACTCATGTGACGTGAAGAACCCTCCCGACATATCGGGCACGCCATCTCACACTGAGCTCAAGGTCGTTGTGAAAGGTACACTTGCAGTGGATCCAAAACAGCAATGTTGTTCTCTTGAGCAAGGCACTTGGCCCCTCCCAGCGGTGTGCGTGCCTATGTGTGTGTCCTCCATAAGTATTGGAAAGAGGATACATTTTGTCTTATTTTAGCTCTACATTCCAACAGTTTGGATTCTCAGCTTTAATTCAGTGTTTAGTTTTTTCAGATTGCTTTCACCATTAAGAAATTACAACCCTTTTTATAAACAGTCCCCTTATTACAGGCCACCAAAAGTATTGGAAAATTGGCTTGACGGGTGTTTCTGGTTAGTCAGGTTTGTTCCGTCACATCATTTGTGCCGGCATAAGAGAGCTGTCAATGTCTAGTATTGATTCTAGGCTTTGCGTTTGTCTTTGGAGTCTGCTATTGGTGTCTGTCAACATGAGGACCTTAAAGACGTCAAGGAAAAAGACTTACCAAAATCAACAGTTTGTAACATCATTAAAAAAAGAAAGAAAGCGCTGGTGAGCTCAGCAATCACAAACGGGTTAAACTGAGAATCTCTACTTTGACCCCATAGTAATGGTTTGATTTCAAATCCAAACTATTGGAGTATAGACCTAAAAGAAGACAAAGTCCTTACTCTTTCCAGTAGTTATGGCGGGCACTGTACTTGCAAGCTATACGTTTGCAATACTCATTGAGAATGACTTGGATTAGCACTGGCCAGAACTCTAGAACTAGGCTAATGACATTTGTGTCACCTGAGAACTGAGATTTATACCATTTAAACCACCATATATTGTTATAAGTTTAATTCAGGTATATATAAGTTTTAAAGATTGTTTTGAACAGCTGCAACACATCAATTGTTTGCTGACTTGATGATCATGATGTTTTGCTTTGCAGAAGCTCTTCCTCAGAACAACACGGCCATTATAGTGGGCGCAGTGTGCGGGGCAGTCATTGGCCTCATCCTCATTGCCGTGGTTACCTACCTGATCATAAAGAGACCAAGAAATACATAGTAAGGTGCACCCTCCATTTTAGCAGGACAGTAATTACAGTAACTGCACTTGTTGTTGTACATATTATTAATTCTTCCGATAACATCAACCGTAATGCCTGACCATGAAATGTAGTCAGTATTTAAAAATGTGATGGTTAACATCCACTGTATATTCCATTAATAATTGATGTTTCAATCAGACAAAAGCAATTTGTCACATGGCCGAGACTAATTTCCCTTCCTTTTAATATGGTTCTTCTCTTGTGTGAAGACCGCTCTGTTGAAAACCACTCACTGCATGTCGTTAATGGCCGTTGACTGCCAGAAACATGCATCCTGAATATTTACAGCTGCCCCTCTGTCTTCTGCTGAAAGCGCCCCTTGCAGTGAATGGTGGTCTACTTTCACTCTGGGATTTCATGGCCTGTTTGGTTGTGGGACCTGCCTGAATCTCTTCTTCTCCTTTTTAACCTTGGTGCGTTTCTGAGTCACACCAGTGCCAACATTGTCAGTCAGCAGACCTTAACACTTAACTCTACTGCATGGGCCATGGGGGTTGGCATCGCCTGAGAAAGCGGCTGTGTGTTTGTCACGTGTGTTCTCTGGGGTAATACAATAACAGGTTTGGATTTGTCACTTAAATGATCTGTCAGAAATATTTTTTCTAATCTAAGATTAGGCAGTTTTCAGAAGTGCATGTATGTGGGGTTAAAATGTACCACCAGTACTTGCTAATGGCCTATAACTATGCATTATTGACCTTGCAGTGTCACATTGGCTTAGCTCAAATGGATGCCTCTGGTTTCTAAACTATAGAATAGGAAGTCATGCTCTAACTAGGAAGTGTTAGAGGAAAATGTCAATTGTAGATGCGTTTTTCTTTTTTCGTAGTCACGGGAGTTAGCGTCAGTTGAGATTTTCTTTTTTTGCCTAAATCATCATGTTAGAGTGCATATTGCATTAGATTTAAATTGAGACCATTTTAACACAGCGTCATAAGCTAAATGCATCTTGACTCAATCCAAAACATCTGAATCTAAAACCTGACACCACCTCAAATATCACCTAAAAATGTAGTGTAGTCTTAGATTGAACAATCTGGTGACAAGAGATGTTGATTTGCATGATCTCTACTTGGCACCCACAGCGGTTGTTTTAAAAGTGCATTGTTAAGCTTGGCTTGTCATCTAACATACATGTTACTGTCTGTCACACATCCACTAGTAACCACTAACCCCCTCCTCTGTCTCACTGTCATCTGGTCTGCCCGCTTCCCCCAACCTTCCTCTAGAAACACATACCCATGGTCTTCATGTTTCATGAAATGCAATGTTTAAAGGAGCGAAATGGTAGTTTATGGCGCTTAAAAATGTATAGAAATTCAATTGTAGGTATCAGTTGAGAATATATGGTTGAAGAAATGACAGACAACAGACTGAGAATTTGCTTTTTAGTGTCTGATTCTATTAGGAAGTACAGAATTAGATTAGCTGAGAGACCTTGTAGAACGATATCAAAATGGAGGACATGGTGTGTGTTTTGCTTCAGGGGAGTGCCTTGTTTACTGCTCAGTGTGTAGAGGACCACTCACTGACATTGGTATGATCTGAATGTACACCAGTGGAGGCTGCTGGGGGTAGAAATCGGAGGACGGGCTCATTGTAATGCATGGAAGAGAATGAGGAATGTTATCAAACACACCTCCACCAGCCTCCCCTGATGTACACAACACTAATCTCTCAAGTGTTTTATTCAAACCTGGCACTCCTTTTTTTTCTCTGGGTGGTGAATGCTGTTTCTCTTAATCTACCACTTTATGTATTCTCTTATCAGCACTTCAAACAGTATTAGATAAATAAGTAGTTTTTTTTTTTAGTTTTTTTTTTTTATAAGTCAATCCAACTTGAAACAGGAGGGTCCTTTTTGATTTAGTTACGTGATCCGTAGGACAAAAGGGTATCAGTATTTGCATAAGCTGCTCTTAATCATGTGCATGCCTGTTTATTTAGTACAGTGCCTCTGCCCGATGTATGTTATTCATGCCAATATCTTCTCCCAGACACTGGGAGTAGTCATTGAAAATATGCCGCATACAGTAAGTCATGTGGAATCCGACCATCTCTCATTGCATTTTTGTCTGTCTCCCATATGTGTGTGTGTCTCTGTGTTTGTGTTTGTGTGTGTGTGTGTGTAAATGTCGCCATTTGTCTGTGCGCCAACTTTTCCCGAACTGCACAAATTGCCCAAAACCTCCGAATCGTAAACCCCCCCCCAACCACAAACTAGCATCACCTCTACCGAGTGTGAGAGCACCCTCGTCACGCGTCCGGGGAAGAAGCCCGAGTCCAGTACGGAGGGCTCCAGGTGTAGCAGCCCCTCCGCCCCGATCCAGGTAGGAGCTGTGAGTGAAACAACCAACCCGCCACACAGGGGACACATCTAAAAAGGGGAGAGGTCTACTCAAGTTAGGATGCACCGCACACACTCACTACATGGGTGGTGACCGGTCCTTGAGAGCTGAGGGATGTACAGGGGCTTTGTTCTAGCACCTACTTATGCACCTACTGTGTTGTAAGTGTGTTGTTCAGTAAGATTGTGATTGGTAGAATCAGATGTGTTTGTGCTGAGCTGAAACACAAGCCTACACACCTTGAGCTCTCCAGGATCAGGGTCGGTGGTCACTGGACTACATGATACGTTCACAAGCAAGGCATAACACGTCTGTTAACAATGTGTTAAGTCTAAATGCTGGAATCTTCTAGCATACTCCATGTCAACTGGCTGTTGCTGACATACGCATGAATAGATGTTTGTGTGTTAATGAAGATGTTCTGCATTTCTTGGGAATGTTTGGAGGCTCAGATGCTGTGCTGTTACACTGATATCGTCAAACACTGATGTTTTAATGTCTAAATAAAATTAGAGCCTGTTTTCATTGTGCTCCAAAAGGCGTTAGTGGTCGAGTTTGCTGGTAAACTGGTGTGTGGGCTGAGGTTTGCTGATCTTGTGAGGGACGGTCATGAGATGTGTTGGGCTGATCTGTTGTGAGAAAGCTGCATTCCTCTGTCTTTCGAAACACTATGGAGGTGTCCTGTGGTGTTGTTTGTAAATGTTGTTTTATCTATGCCAAACAATGCCATCAATGCCATTTCTGAAGGTGGGAAAAGTACACCCACTAGTTTAAACATGCTAGGAAATGCTGTGGAAAATGATACATTTGGCATACATAACCCACTTTTAAAAAAAACAACCTGTTTCACCCCCCCCCCTTTTTGAACTGAACCGAACCAGTGTTACGTGTGTATTTACTAACACATTACACCTTCTTTTTTCTTTTCCTTTTTCCCTCTCTTTATTCCCTCCAGGGGCCAGTTATCTACGCCCAGTTAGATCACTCAGGCAAGAAGAACCCCAACTCATTCCACAAGATGGAGCCAGTGGTCTATGCTGACATCCGGAAAAACTGAAAGGGGCAGAGGATGTGGAGACCAAAAGGGACAGGCCACCATTGCTCACTGCTCGCTGCTTTGGGATGGGTGGGTTGGGTTTGTTAAATACGGGCTTGAACTGATGCTGTTTGTTTTTAACGGTTTATTCTTTCTCTGTCAGAAGCCTTCCATGTTCATGTTTCATGAATTGTATGCAGAGGTTTTAAGTCATGAAAACAACACTCCATTGTACATTAACTGCATGCTTAGGAATTGTAAATAGTTAGGCTTTAGTTGTTTATTCCAAAATGTATTTTATAGTGATGGTGTTTGCTTCCCCTGTTGGTTATACTGTAGTCGGATACCTGCAATGCATCGTTGTTACTCTGCAATCATGTTGCTGTCAGCTAATATCACTCTGTTACACAGCCATAGAAAGAGCTAATATCACTCTGTTACACAGCCATAGAAAGCCTCCTGGTAACATGACTTGGGCAACGACATCATGTGTTGGTGTAGACTTTAGTATTGTGCAGTAGATTTTAACATTGTGTTGTGATATCCATTACTAAAACACTGCCTGTTTATGACTTCCAAACTAAGCTGTTCAATACCGAAACAACAACTCAAACCAAATGAAACTTTTTATTTTTTACACCAGTGTTATTGTACAGAAAATATACACTGGTTTCATGTAATTTATTGACTAACCACAACTTCTCAATCCATAACAAGTTTAACATATTTCCGTTTTAGACTTGGTTTGGTGTGATCATGTGACGCATTACGCCTGAAAGAAATGCATCTTCTGTCTTTTGGAAGCAAAAGGCCAAATACAGCATCTTCCACTAACAGTACACAGATGTATCAATGCTTTAAAATCTTTAAAACACATTTAAAGCTAGACGTTCATAGTCTTTTTGTATGTTCAAAAGCCAAATATTTCCATTACAATGATTTACACTCCAATGTGTTAGTTGGATGTTATGAATTTATAGATTTATTGTCTGTGTAAATGCTGTTGGGCTTCCTTGTATCATTCCTGAATGCAGTGCTTTTACCCCCGACCGACATTTATGCATATGGCTAGTTTATGTAAAATATAGTGCTACTGACTTTAACTCATTCCTTTCTGTTATATGTTGACCAATTTCTTGGTGTTTAGAAAAACAAAAAAAACAATCATTTGCTTCCAAATTACAATTGATTTTGTGAATTGTTATTTTTGTAGATTGTTTGAGAAGCATGGCTTATGCTCTTTCTGGATGCATAGCCATCTGCCATCATGTCTTATACAGCCTTTCAGTCTTAAATGTTTTATGTGTTTCAACTGTATGTTTCTACTGTTGGCAATTTCCTGACTTTGATCTCTTAAGAGTACTTTCATATGAGGCATCCTTCCTTTATTTCAAAGCTGCCATCTCCACTAGTCCTGATTTCATAAAAGTTAGTTAAATGTTAATTGCCATTCCTAGGAACTCCCTGAAAATGCTGGACCGTCTTACTGTATCTCCCTGTCTGTTGCTTGTGCGGTATTAGTAGTGTGTGTGTACGTAGTGATGTACTTATTATGAATGATGAAAGCTTTTCAATTATGCTCATGCTCAAGAAATTAACTTAAAGTTGTGATGAGTGCAGTTTACATTTCACATTCCACTGTCATGATGTCTTAAAAAGTGTGAATTTGTATTTTTGGCCGTTAGGTAGTGATAGTGTGTGTTATTTGGTGCTTGTTCATAATATCTTATGTTGCAAATCTGCACTATGTCCTGCGTATCAAAGACTACAAGCACTATGTGATTTTATTTTTCTTCTCGGTGTGTCCCGTGCTTCTGTTTGATGTCTTAAAACTGGAATGTAGTACATTTAGTGCCTTTGCATTTCATCTACTAACTTGAACACTTGCTCAATAGAAAAATAAGATTCATTTATTTTCCTCTTTTATTGTACTTTTTATACATATAGAAAAAAATATGCCTCTGTACCTAATTTTATATAAAAGCTTTTCCTGATTAGATGTCTGTGTCATTTTAATTGACAGTCCAAACAGGCTCTACCAAAGCTGTTAAATGTAATCGTAGGCTGACAGGGATGTCATTCGTTACAGGGATGTAATTCGATGTTCTGGGTTTTTTTTCTTCCTGATAATCAACATACTTCCTTCACCAGAAATGTTGTGTCACCATAAGAATGCCTAAATAGATTAGATTAGATTCAACTTTATAGTCCTACCCCTTTGTAGTGATTTTCCACAAGGTGGCAAACATGTTTGGTCAGATTTTTCTCTCTGCATGCAGTGTAAAGTGGATGCCGATGCTTTTTAGGTCAGTAAACAGCTTAGGTCATTACTTGTATGCCTAGTGTGTCCTGTAACATATTCAGTCTTCTGTGTCTGGTTCTTATGACCAATGCATTCTTATGACTATTCTCAGTGCATCCTCAACAGAAATGGTGTCATAGTAGCAATCAGTATTATTTGAAGTCCCTCGGGAGACACTGAATCTGGTATCAGGGTGTCAAGCCCTCATTGGCGCGGAGAGGGCAGACACCAGGCCATCTGCCACTGGGGATCAGCTGCACTGGGAAAAGCCCTTAATAAAGCATTCATGAGCAACTGTTAAAGATACGCACGCACACACACACACAGTTACCACGTAAAGCAAAAAGTGCACAGGAAGATGTTATTCACTATGAGTAGGATTAGAATTGAAAATAACAAGTAGTACTTTTCCTTCATTAATATCTCCTTTCCCTTAGATATCTGCTAGTCTAATAAAGTCTAATAAATTTGTGTATTTCGAGGCCGTCAATGACTGATGAGAATGTTGGCAAATGCACTCCCTCTTTACAAGTGACTGGTTCATGTACTGGGTTAAATTATCTACCAGTGGGCTTTTAGTAGGCAAGGTATTACATATGGTTTTAAAGATTGTTAGGATAGGCATAAATCATCAACATGCACAGTGCCCAACAATTACTATGAGTATAACGTATAGGGATTCTCAGCTTTAATTCAGTGTTTTCTTTTTCTAAATTGGTTTCACCATTTAGAAATTACAACCTGGTGATGCTCTGCCAAGCCTGTACTGCAGCCATCTTCAGTTGTTGCTTGTGCTGTCTGGATCCACTCCCAACCACTCTAACCCAGGCTTGCCTGACTGCTCTCAGCCCCTACCTCACTGGCACCTTCAACCTGTCCTTTGCTCATGGAAACTGTTCCCTCTGTCTACAAAACTGCCACCGTCACTCCCAATACTTAAGAAACCTCGACCCCAGTTCCCTGAACAATTCCCGCCCTATCCCCAACTTCCCTTTCCTTGTTACACATTGTTGCCTCTCAACTCCAAGCCTTCATGACCACCAATAACCTGTTTGGACCACTACAATCTGGATTACGTTGCAGGTGTGGTGCTTCGCTGTCCAAATACTTACACAGGGCACTGTATGATATTATAATAATTGTAAATTACTTAATTTCAGAATGTATTCAAGGAAAGATGGCTTTATTTGAATCTCACACAAACATTAATAAGTAATTACAAAAAATGTTAGTAAAAGACATGATTAAAAACAACAATACCATCATTATCAATCTTATTGTACTGTATACTTATGAGCTAAAAAGTTTATACAGTGATAACTTCATTTAAATAGCAAGTGAAATTAACATTTGAATACATTGAAAAGTGTTAATTCAGGTATACATTCACAGTATAATATTCAGATTTCGATTTCCTCTTTTGCTACTAGATCTGAGATTTCACCCTTTCCTTCTGCTATGATATAATACACACCACATTTTCACATTTTTCTTTTGAAATAAAAGATGGATACATACAACTCATAAGAATTATCATAAACTATTGAATACAAGTTGATATATATATAAAAATAAAATACAACATTTAGTTCTCCCCCTTAATTACTTACAGCAAGTAATCCTGTCAGTGTAAGTTCATGATAATTAACAGGTCAATTTGACTGAAAATGTGTCTTGTGACGTGCCTGTCATCTGTGACTTACCTGGCTATGACTGGTAAGTGCTGTGATTCCTAAAATACATTTTGTCAGACACTCAAACAAGCTTGAGTCTAACATTTGAAAGTAGCCAGCTCAGAAGGAGCAAACTATATTAAAATCTTTTTTCAAATGAAAAGTGACTGGAGGTAATGGTTAGTTCCTGATAACCTGCTGTGTGGTAGATAAGAGGCCCCTTGATTTTCACTTTCATTGTCACGCAAGACGGTTACTCCAGTGTGAGATGATTCAGTACTATGGTATGCTACAATATGAGGCTCACTGTAAATGCCAGCTTGTGAGTTGTAGTTTGCATTCCGAAGTAGATGGCCTGTAACTACTGGTTAAGGAAATACGAGGAATCAAGGGGCCTCTTATCTACCACACAGCAGGTTATCAGGAACTAACCATTACCTCCAGTCACTTTTCATCAGTGAGTCTCATATTGTAGCATACCATAGTACTGAATCATCTCACACTGGAGTAACCGTCTTGCGTGACAATGAGGTTTTTCATCAATTAGTTAGTTAAGGCAGAACGGAGACCAAAAGGTATCTTTTCCAAAGAATGATAGGCACTCTGGGAACTGACTGTGACAATTATGCATTATCTGACAATAAACATTTAATAGCCACTAAAGTGAGCAAATGTGGATGTTTTTTGTGCTTCTCACTAAACTAATTACGCCATCAAAATGGCGCACTGTGACAACAGAATACACAAAAACAATAGAAAATATCCAAGTCATACTGAGAAATCACGACAAAGCATAAGACATTGGGTCCCCTTTGACCTGCTTATAGTCTACAATGGAGGAGGGGGATAGCCATGAACACATGACACATGACAACACAAAACATTTTGTGGAAGCATTGACTGGGCAAACAGCCAATCATCAGGCTGCCTGGAGTCAGTGAGTGTTTTGAGGGGGCCTCTGGGTAATGGTGACACAGCCGTGGTAGCTGACACAACGTGGCATTGGCTTCTCCTCTGTCAGTTTTCTGCTCTCGGGGCAGAAAGCCCACACCCGGTCAGTGGCAGTGGTACGCTCGTCTCTCCCCCCCAGGACGTACACCTTCCCTTCACAAACAGTCAGTCCACAGCTCTCCTGTAAGGCAGAGACAGAGTATTGAGTACAGGTCATAGAAAAAAAGGTGATTCATGACAACCTAATATAGCCAATGACATCATAGATTCCAGACCAAAATGAAGGATGGATCATGACCGTATGTAATAGCTTCCTGTCAAATGTGCATACCAGTTTCATTGGCAATCCCACCACATTGCTCCAAGTGTCTGTTTTGGGGGTGTAGCTGTAGATTTTGTCCTGGAGGCCTCCCACGACGTAGATGATGTTATTGTGTGCAATAGCGTTGATGCATCTCTGAGAGACAGGACAGGATGCCACATACGTCCAATGATCCTCCTCGGGGTCGTAGCAATGCACCTGTGTGAAGAGGACAAAGGGCTAAACACTACTTGTCTTGCAAAGGCACGTGGTTTACACAACATCACAACCTCTGTGTAGAAGACAGTCAATGTCTGTTTTGTATGCAAATGAGTTTCCTAAATGACAGAGGTATGTACAGTTTGGAATGCAACTTGTTTCCAAAAGCCTTCCTAAGAATCATGTCATGGCATTTCTATGGGGCTAAAGTCTAGTTTAGTCTCTTTTTCTTGAGTGTGACTATGTCATGGTGGGCTGAAGACTAGAGTAATAATACAATAATACAATATTAACTGCTCCTGCTTTTCTGTTGTCTTGATCTGAAAGGTGCCATTTTAGTGACTGCAAGCCTTACCATCCACATATAACATGCATGTTGAGTTTTAAAAAGTGCAACTGTATGTCCATCTTTCTGAGATTCAACCCGTGTTACCATTTCCATGCGTCTCGCCCCAGACCAATACCTTGTTGGTATTGCAGTCGTTGGTCACGGCCCCTCCAATGACGTAGAGCTTGCCAGAGCAGCCAACCACAGCTGCTGAGCTCAGGGGTAGTGGAAGTGGCGCCACAGTCCTCCATTGGTTATCGTAGACGTTGTAGCACTCCACACTGGACAGCCGCTCCAACCCGCTGTAGCCTCCCACAACATACAGCTGCAACCACCACAGCAGACACACAGCTCCACTCAGTACAGACACACAGCTACCTACAGTACAGGTCTCAAACTAGCAAAAACACATACTCTACTGGTTTCAAACTAGCATATGCACATACTCTACTGGTTTCAAACTAGCATAGCACATTCTCACTGTCTGAAGATGGCCAAAGATGAAAGCGGAAAGGATCACCATCATAGAATTACAGGTATAGTAAGTATAACAAACAACAAAAGTGTAATACATCAGTTTTGCCCACATGGCCTTAATCACTGGTCTTATATGGTCAAAGTGCATTCAAATAGAAAGGGCTAACCTTTCCAAGCAGGGCAGCCATCTTGTGTCTCCACCTGCCCTTGACCAAGCAGGCGACCTTGACCCAGTGGTCCAGCTGGGGCATATACCTCCACACATCTGAGCTGTTCAACTGACCTCCTGTAAGATATCATATCATATGTTATGGTTAGATCTGCAGGCTCAGACAGTAGGCTTATTTCAGGGGCCTGCATAATGAGTCTAAAGGGTGTTTTTCCTACCATTATTTGCATGTGATTGCTAACAGGCTTTGGAAACAGGTTTCTCTCTGAGTTAAGAGATGTAAGGCAATGATACTGTCAAAATCATTTAACTCTAAGAAGCTGAAAACGGTTTGTCTCCCTTGAGGCGGAACAGGTTTTTTTCTTAGCATTCTTCATTCCATTCCATGCATTACACTGAGCCGGTCCTCGGATTTGCAATAGGTGACCTACACTTACAGTTATGTGCATTATTTCCTAGTGTTTTGTTTTTTTACAGGGACATACCTGACACATATACGTTGTTCTGAAGCTCACAGGCAGCAAAATCTGACTTGGAGTATCCTGGGATGGTGGCTCCTTTCACCCACTCTTTGGTGTAGTGGTCGAGTTTCTCAGTGAATGACAGCCTGGCAAAGCCATTCCTGTCGCTGCCTCCGACCACTACAATCATCTCTGCTCTGCCCATGGCCCTGAACACAGAAACACACACACTGAGCTGAGCCTACTATCCCTGGATAACACACATGCACAGCAACACACACTCCCTGAATATGCACTGCTTTGATGAATTAGTGTGTTATCCATTCTCTAAGAAAGCTCCAGCGTGTGTTTTTGATATGAGCATATTACAGCCACGGTGCCGTTTTGCGACTTCACACACCAGTTATGCTTTAGAATGACTTCAGATAGACTAAACATTCACAAAAAAAGGGCACTGTCGTCTATTATCAGTGTCTGACAGAGAGCATGGAGAGCCACAGCTTATGCAAGCTTTTGCACCAGCGCAGCACTAAAACACCGGTTGTAACAACTTGGCATCAATCAATCATCACTCAATGGTCAAGTCCAACTAAACATAGGGCTGGCTTATATGTTTGCCGCTGACCTCCTAGGCCTGGTCCTTGCTGAGTCCACTTCTCTCCCCAGGACCTGGTACCTCCTGGCCTCCAGGAGCAGTGGACGGCACTCCCTGCAGTCCTGGACCAGCTCATCTGTCTCCACCGTGTTGATAAAGAAGACTGGGTCCACCAGGGGCAGACGCACCTGCTCCAGCAACTCCCTGAGGGCCCCTTTCCTCTCGCTGGGCTCGTGGTGCACCCACTTCAACACTGCCTCCACCAGCACCTCTTCTCCCTCTACCTGGAGCTGTTTGCTGTTCAGCAGCTCCACCACCCGCTCCTTGGCTAGACTCAGGAATTCCTCGTGCTTGTAGACCTCCACAAAGTCCCTGTAGAGCATGGTCTGGCACTTATCTGCCAGCGGAGTTATAAAGTAAGAGCAGGCGAAGTCCATGATGCCCAGGCAGTTGGAGTGGTCCACCCGCTCGTCCAGGAAGCGCACGCAGGCCTTACTGAGCACGCTCACGCCCAGCAGGTCGGCGGCGCTGAAAACGCTGCCCACGTTGTCCTCGCCCAGGGCCACTTTGCCTTCGTACATGAAGTTGAGGACCGTTTCCATGGTGGCGGCGGGCACGCCTTGCAAGAGAACGACGGGCTGGCGGCTCTCGCGGAGCTGCCCGTTGAACATGGTGCGGAAGTAGAGGCTGCTGGCGCTGAGTGAGGCGCGGTGGCAGGGGAACTCGGCGCCGTCCACCTGGAGGACCACGTCGGTGAAGGTGCCGCTCTGCCGGTAGGCGTTGAGAACCTGGAGGATCTGTTCAGCGTGGCTCGGGCCCTCGCAGAAGTTGACCTCTTTCCTCTGGTTGCTCTTCTGGAGCTCATCGCTGCTCCCGAACCCCATGGTAAACAGACAGGGACTGTAGCAAGAGGACACACAGTTAAGCTACAATCAGTGGGTTATTAAACGCTACAAAATGTCACCCCCCCCTCCCCCCCACCACATATACAGCTGAGGGATGGGTTGAATAAATATGACCACTCAAATACATAGACAGAACTCTGGATGCAAGGACTGACAGTCTGTGACATCAACATTGATAAGCAATGCTGTGTTTGTTTATGCTCCAGTTGTTTGCAAACATTTGAGTAAAACCGCCTTATATTATGGGTTATAATAGAGTTGTATTAAGACAGTTGTATTAAGCTCATGTGGCATATCCCAAAACGATTTTTAATGTATAGTACGAACTACGGATTGTGGCTTTAATACTCACACATATTTCCATGAATAGGATACAAATATCCATATTTCCATGAATGGGATACAAGCTGTATTATAATAGTCGTAATGCATACTTAGTGCATTTCATAAGCTTTGTAAAGGTGGTAGTATGTTACACCGAAATAGATCACAGTATTTCGCATGGCTGCTGTCATTGGAGTGGACATATTTGGGCGCAAATAATAGTACAATAATGAAGCAGTCTATGCGCAAACCACACTGTCCGCACACCGTGAAATTTGATAGGGACAGAGCAGCTGTGTTCCGTGCGATAATATCGGGACGGCGGCAGCCAGCGTGCGTGGTTATTGTTCCAATCAGGACCTAACCCTTTGTCAATCCCCCTTTGATAGGCTATAGAAGCATTCTCCATTCGGAACCTTGCCGTTACGAATTTTGTGTGTAGAATAAAAACATTTGAAGATGAGAGCTACTCTATCATAATGTGTCTTCTACTTTTAGTTTGACTCAATATGATATAAGCCTACTCAACACGCACTGCTTTAGAAATACACTATTATCATGCGTTAATCTATCAATCTGAAAGAATAGCCTATTTTCAACAAGGGAAGATTTTGAGTAGCCTATAGTATATTTTAATTTAATTTCCAAATAGGTTCGTTTTATTACATTACAAAAGTGGCATTATACTAGGCTACTCTCTAACGTCAGAAAATATGCCTATTTCAAATGAAAAT
This sequence comes from Argentina silus, assembly GCF_951799395.1. Taxonomy (NCBI): domain Eukaryota; kingdom Metazoa; phylum Chordata; class Actinopteri; order Argentiniformes; family Argentinidae; genus Argentina; species Argentina silus. The sequence goes on along the minus strand of NC_139656.1, from coordinate 27,770,703 downwards.
ATTCAGCTTTGATAGGCTAGAAAATACAAAGAAAACTTACCTTTGAGCGCACTTCACCTGAAAGAGGGCTGATATGTCAAAGATATCGTAGAGAGCATTCAGCGGCAACACAGAACAGGTCAGCTGCTATGCCACTAAAACAATGACGGTGAGTGGGCTTTTTATATGATCGTTAAATAATAGTGCGAATACAGAGGAACAACCTGAACGTGTCCACCGTGTACCTGCCGCCGTGAGACGAACGGGGAGGAGCAAAGACTGCAATTACTCTGACAGACAAAGGGAGTCCAGGACCCGCTGCCCGTTCGAACATGGCTTGCCTCTGTTGACACTTGGAATGTTTGGCAGCACTACTGCACTACTGAGGAACTCCGGATATCAATCAGGCATTGTTATGGTGTACATTTATACCATGGAACTACTACAAACATTTCCCTGTAGTCGAACAAATGAGGGTCGGTGGATGGGGGATGGCTGTCTTTGGCAAATCTACTGCTCCGAACTGCCTATAAGGAGGCAGGCTGTGCTTTAATAGAACATTTTAAAACAACAATAGCCTACTGCCCTACTTTATTAGGACTAACATATACACAGAAATTGACCACCTCCAAGAAAAGCTCCCCTATTTACAGTGCTGTAACCCTAACCCTAACCCTAACCAAAACAAATTTAACAGTAAACATTACACACAAAGAGTTGCAAAAGAATAGTAAACGTAAAACAATATAAACCTTGTCCCATTTAAAATGTTGTATTATTGACGATGTTGTATCAATGTGCAAATAGTTAATGTACTGCAGGAAAAATAGATCAATAGTTATATAAGGGTTGTATTTACAGTTGTGTTTGTGCTCAACTGGTTGCCCCTTTCTTATGACACCAGCTCACAGATGTTGCTGCTGTGATGCACACTGTAGTATTTCGCCTAGCAGATATGGGAGTTTATCCAGGTTTGTTTTGTTTTTTAAATTCTTTGTGGGTCTGTGGGTCTTTTGTGGACAGTGTGCACATAGCATCTCTCTCTCTCTCTCTCTCTCTCTCTCTCTCTCTCTCTCTCTCTCTCTCTCTCTCTCTCTCTCTCTCTCTCTCTCTCTCTCTCTCTCTCTCTCTCTCTCTCTCTCTCATATGATTTCATAGCCAGTTCTATAAACATAAGCTATACACGTGTGGGATTTGTCCTGTTGTTCAACGGTAATTTCAATTCATGATAAGTGGACCGATTCGTTGAAGAATGAGCCATAGCCTACAACTTTCATAACTCAAAATATAAGCCCGTTTTACGTTGACAATGTATTTGTATTATTCTGTATTATTCATCGTCTATGAATTAGAGAGTGGTCACACTTCCGCAGTTCCTTTTCTGAACTTAGTGGCGGTTTAAATGTGGTGGTTTAAATGTGGATGGTGATAAACGAGAGCATCGCTGACATCTGCTGACGGTAGATAATGTTGCCCAGTAGGGTCTGATTGAGGACTTTGGCGCTAGAGGGAGACACTGACCTTTGTTATAAAGACGATACGTGTTTTAACTGTATAGCGTCATTCAGTGGGTAGTATAGTCCACCTGGGCCTAGATAAGACTACTATTTTAAATGTAGCGACAGAATCACGTTCCTATTTATTTTTTCCTATGGGAATGTTGAGTCGTCCTGTAAGTTATTTCTAATAGTCATGACAGCGGTTAGGCTCTCACACTTGGATCCGTGAAAGGAAAACCAAAAGTATAGGAATCCCTTTGAGAATTGGGATATATACAAAGACTAGGGAAAGAAGGGCCATGTCATGGGGATTCCCCTTTGAGCTCGATATAAACTGGTTGAGGATGCTGCGTGGGCAACGGATGCAGGCTCACTTTAACACTTTGATAGGCAGGCTAACCCCCAGGATAAAGTCGGGGATCTTCCCGTCACTGTGCCTTAATGGCAGAACATTTCAAAAGACGCCAAGGATGGAGATGGTAAGACACAGATAGGCCTATTTTTGCGTTTTGCATTGGGTTTTTGTGTGAGCATTTGGGTGTCATTTTCTGCATAGGTGTGTGGTGTGTTGCGTGGGGGATTGAAAGCAGAAATGGAAAATCCGTGGTAGATAGACTATGATATTGCATGATAGACTACAGGCAAAAACCATAAGGCTTGGAAGTTGACATGCAATTGTCCTGTGAATGTGCAAGTTGTCTTTCTCAGAGGAATAGAATAACATTTTGGTTAGTTTATGATAGCATGGCTGGCAGAAAGGCCACATAATAAATTGTCTCTCCATCAAGTGATTTCTAAAGTTTATGTGTTTGCATGCCTAACTGTTTACAGAAAGATACAAGGAATTTATAACCTCACCATGCACACAGCTGCTCCAGAATTAACAACTTGAAGGAAGGACAAGTTATTAACTAGATTTGATGTGTGTGTGTGTGTGTGTGTGTGTGTGTGTGTGTGTGTGTGTGTGTGTGTGTGTGTGTGTGTGTGTGTGTGTGTGTGTGTGTGTGTGAGCGAGAGAGAGAGAGAGAGAGAGAGAGAGAGGGGGGGAGAAAGAGAGAAGGGTGGGATAAAGAGTGAGAGAAATTGGTGAGAGATTGGAGGGAGTGTGGAGGGAATCGACTTCCCAATCCCATATACGGTATTTCCCCAAATAAAGGGAAGGGGGGAAAAACAACAATGATGCAGGATATACACACAGGATGTGTTTGCCGGGACCAGCGCTGAAAGGTACAGGGTAGAGTCGTCTGTGTGTGTGTGTGTGTGTGTGTGTGTGTGTGTGTGTGTGTGTGTGTGTGTGTGTGGGTGTGTGGGTGTGTGTGTGGGTGTGTGTCAGTGAGGATGTGAGAGTACCACGGGAGCAGCAGCATGATCGGAACACACTGCAGGGGAGAGTAACCTTCACCCAGAGAGGTAAACACTGGATAATGACAGTTGTGTTATGATATGCATGGTTTTTACATGTGTAGCTTGCTGGTTTGAGTGAGTGATTGGAAGCTCTTGGGGGAAGGATTGTCGCGTGTGCTGTGCAGCAAGTTGAGAGGTGAGGAGGAGAGGAGAATGAGCGTTGAGCAGGGAAGGCTGTGGGAATGTTTTCTGTAAATGGAGGAAGACATTGAAGGAGAGTAGAGGTGAATGAGTTTTCAGATAAATCAATACAGAATGTGCTGTTGGCTGACAGCATAGTTTGGTTAGTTTTCTTGAGTTATCATAAGAGTGTCCTGGGAGTATTATCTTCTCATTAGGAATACAAGTATTGAACTGCTGCATGTTATCTGAGTGATGTGGTGTGGGCAACATTGCACTCAAGACAAAGTTGAGTTAGTGAGTTTTTTTTTTAGTTTTTTTCTAAGTAGAAGTATGAGGTAAGACATGTTTAAGTAAAACTTGTAAATCATGGGATGATTCAAAAGTGTCACCACTGTGAGTAAATACTATTTGTTTCAATATCCAGTATTTCAGGTTCTCATTGACTGCCTGTAACAATTGATAAACGTTCTCGGCTTGGGTGATCAGTGGAAGTTTCCTTTTGCATCACTAGAAGAAAAACAAGCATGAGATAAATAAATGCTAAATATAGTAGTAATAAGTAAAATACCATCTCTATACCTCTATCTTTGAAATATTGCATAACACTGTGTTTTTTTCATGTATGAGCAGATTGTTATTATTAATGTTTGCTCATGTATGACATGTATGTACACCAGAGAGATGATCAGGACTGAGAGATAATGCAATCATAGTTTCTTGTCACATATCTCTTTATTATTATTTATTAAATTACTAAGTCATTTAGTATTCATGCAAAGTATACCTCACAAGCAAAGCCTTGCATGTACAGAACCTACCAAAACAAACAAAGTCTAGCTCAGTGATTTATTAAGTGGTGCTATGACGTTGTAAGTGGAATATGAAGCACGTCATGTCAAACAATGGCGTCCGTGCATCAGCATATTTATAACACCGTCATAGGTCAGCTAGCCACACTGACTAAACTACTTCCCTGTTAGGTATTTCTCCTCTGTATAAATTCATGTCATAACACCATCATTGTATCTTCTGCACTCATGTGTGTTCTGCCTCATGTCAACCCCTCTGCTATCTCCCAGCACCATGGCAGCCTACCTCTGGCTGGTCCTGGCCATCATCAGTGATATGGCAGTATGCTTAAGTCCTCCGCGTCAGCTCTCCCCCTGCCAAGTGGTAAGTGAACGGAACTTCTGCAGCATGCTTCTGATATCTGTCAAATGTAACACGTTTGGCCGCTTGTAATGTATGTACTCTGGAAGACCAAAAGTTAAAGTGACATTATGTGCGTACAAAATTATTCATTAGAGAACATTTGTGATTCAGATACTTGTAGTTTTCGAGTATTTAGTTAGTTGTAGCATTTAGTTAGTTGTTGTATTTAGTTAAGTAAGTGTCTACAAAAGATTTCTCCTTTTTATTTAAGTGTTTTATATATATATATATATATATATATATATATATATATATATATATATATATATTGGAGGATAAATCATTGTATTATTATTATTATTATTATTATGTGTTACCATTATTATTATTATTATTATTATTATTATTATTATTATTATGTGTTACCATTATACAGTAAACAGTGCAGATGTCAATGAAAATATCAGGTGCTTTAAAAGTATGTGGGCGCAGATATAGTTTCTATTGAAGCCTTGTGATCTGAAACTGATCCTTTTTGTTCTGTTTCCTCGTGCTCTGAAGACCATATAGTAGAACGTTTGTTAACCACTTAACTTGCTCTCACTTACTCTTTCATTATCAAATGAAGCTAAATTCAAAAATTTGCTCTCAATAACCCACCGGGTAAAATGAAGGTAAATTATCTTGGATGTACTGTAGAAAGAAACACCGGTGGAATGTTTTTCTTTCTCATACTGTAGCTCTGTACTTGTGGTGCATTTTACCCTCATCCACTACAAGAGAGTGTTTTGCCATTACTAGACTGAATGATTCCAAGTCAGAATGATTCCAAGTCGTTACATGGCATGTTCCCTGGGATACTGACTTCCTTGGCACTGAAGCGTTGCAGTGACAAGTGTCTAATTTTAGTCTATTTCCGTATTTTGATGAAGCAGCTCTGCGTCCGTAGCCAAACCCCAGGGCTGCTCTCCAAAAGGGAACGTTCCCTCTCAGTTATTGTCAACCTGGATCTGATATTACACAGCGTCCATTCATTATGAAGGCTCAGGCATAGTTCTGCCCTTTGGTGATTCTGCCCTTTCTTCTCTACTTACGTGAAGACATGAGAGATCAATCTGATATAAAAATGTAGTTCTGGGAATTTATTACAGTCCCGACTATGAACAGAAATACTATATGAACAGAGAGGTTGATTTTGGACAGGGCAGGAAATTGCCTCTAGGATGAGAACTGATGTCAGTGTGGCAGTTTGAATGGAATAGAGAGGCGTTTTGAGAGTTGGTGTAGAGAGTAGAGAGGCGTTTTGAGAGTCGATGTCCATTGCTTTTGCACTTTCTTCACTAGATGTAAAACATTTACAAACTAATTATTAATGTGTGTACCCACTCTCTTAATAATCTGTGTCAGTAAACTGTTACATTTTGAATCTTAAGATTCATGATTTGTTTGTGTTTTAAGGTTATTCAAATTGTATATGAGTGATTATTATAAAATTGAACAAGTAGAAGGGAGCGCCAGCTTAATTATCCAGCCAGGAGAAAGCTCTTAGATAAGCTTGTCTTTTAGCCAAGATACTCTGGAATGCTTGCCGTTGACTTCCAAACCACAAGTATGCCAAGAACCTTAATCCACTTTATTTTATGGGAGTTGAGCAAGTGTGTGTGTGTGTGTGTGTGTGTTTTTCATGGGCTGTATTTAGAGAAAGGACTCAGGCCGTATGGTTTCAATTATCAGCCACACTGATAAGTGAATGTTTGAATGTTTCAAATAATTATGGAAAAATTATTTTTCCACAAGGCATTTCGAAAACTCCCTAGGTGGAAGAGAGGGGATGTAATAAGAGCTTGTTTTATGAGGTGAAAACCCCACAAGAAGCCTCACAGTCTCCGCTGGCTGCCAAGAACATAGATACAATGGCTAATAAAACAACTCTCTATATGTGCATAAAACATTTGGTCTGTAAGAGGGTAAAATGACAAGGTGACATGTGGTCATCTGAAAGTATGAGGTAGTGTTGTGGAGGCCAAAGCTCATTTCTCTCCTTGTTTTGTCCACAGGTCCAAATGGACGTACTCTGCAACAATCGGAAGCTGAGGACTGTCCCGACCAAACTTCCTCATGGCATCCAAAGACTGGACCTGTCTTGGAACCTCCTACAGAATCTTACTGAGGAGGTTCTAGCATTCTACACAACTGTTCATCACCTGAACTTCCACTCCAACAAGATCCAGTTCATCCAACCAGGTCTGTTCAAAAACATGACCAATCTAAAAGATCTAGACCTCTCCAGGAACTACTTGGATGTTTTTGCTATTTCGAAAACCAACATTGGGCCTCTTTCAGCCGTGGAAAGGCTTGACCTGTCAGGCAATGGGCTATACACAGGGATGACCGACTACTTCCTTAGTGAAGCCCCAGCACTGGTGAACCTGTCTTTGAATGGTAACAGTATCACCAAAGTGGGCACTGACACCTTTTGTGGATCTTTGGCCTTGAGAAACATTGACCTCCACAATAATGTCATCTTAGAGATCGAAGACGGAGCGTTTGACTCGTTGCAGCATCTGTCTGAACTTGATTTGTCCATGAACTCCATCACTTGCATCACTGACTTTAACCTCTCCCAACTGAAGGTGCTTAACCTCAGTAGGAACAGCATGGAGTGCTTCCAAACCACAGACTCAGACCTTGAGTATGAGCTCCTCTACCTTGACCTGAGGGAAAACAAGATCCACTACTTCCCCCTTCTACCCAGAAGAAACAAGCTCATATACCTGGATCTGTCCAGGAATCGTCTGATGAGCGTCAACACTACAGGCACAGCGGACGAGTTGGAAAACTTCAGAGACACATTCATAGCTCACACCAAATCTGGTGGAAGTAGCAGACACCAGGACTTCTCAAGGCTTGTGTACCTCGACATGAGCTACAACCAGATCAAGAGCATACCACAGTCTTTTTTATGTACCATGGTGTCGCTTGAGGTTCTGAATATAAGCAATAACTGTCTCGGAGAATTTTCTGTGGACCAGGAAAGCCCTCTGAACTCTCTAAAGACCCTCGACCTCAGCTACAATGCCTTGCAGAATCTATCGCTTGGGGAAAACACTTTACGGTCACTGGTGGAGCTCTTCTTACAAGGGAACTACCTAAGCACTGTTGAGTCTGGAACATTCCAAAGACTGCCCAGTATCAGAGACCTTCACCTCCAGCTGAACTATTTAAAGGTCTGCACCTCGAAGCGGAAGCCACCCCAGACAGACCACAACTCACAAGATCCTCCAGAGTGTGTCTCTTTTACCTCCATACCAACCTTGCATTTCCTGTACCTCTCAGAAAATAGTCTTGAGGTCCTCCCTCCATATGCTTTCCAAGACAGCCCACTGAGATTGCTTGACTTGTCCCTAAACCCAGGCTTGGACATTCACCAAAATGCCTTCTCTGGTCTAGAGACCTCCCTAACTCACCTCTCACTGAGGGAAAACCAAATCCCAGAACTGAACATGGATCTCTCTTTGCTCAGCAGTCTCAGGTTTGTGGACCTGTCCACCAACAAATTGACCACACTCCCCCTGTGGAACAAAGAGTCCTCCATTGAGTCCCTGAACCTACAGAACAACAACCTTGTGTCTCTGGAATACAACACGGTCCTCGTCCTAGAGCGGACGCTCAAGACCCTTTATGTGGGCTCCAACCCCCTCAGTTGCTGCAGCAACCCCCGTTTCCTCGACATGGTCCAGCGCTCCACTGTGGTTGTCCCGGACATTGCCATGGTAACATGCCAGTACACAAAAGACTCAGAACCTGTGAAGGTGAACATTGGGAGTGTGACACAGGAGCAGTGTCAGACACTGGACAGTAAGAGCATAACCATCATTGTCATTGTGGTAACAGCTCTGGTGCTGATTGCAGTGCTGGTACTGGTCTTTAAGGTGTGCCACCGTAAGAGACCCAGGCTCAATAGCACCTTCAAGGCCTGAGGGAGGTGTCCCCAATGTGATTGGGGAGAAAGGAATGCTCTCCACATAAGGACAGAGAAACACTGAGCCTGTAAGTGGCTTTTAACGTGAAGTGTGCACTATTCTCTGCAACATCTTGAGGAATTTTGAACCAAGCCAAGCTTGAAGTAAGAGGGTCCACTAGATATTTCAGCTCCTTTGTGAAGATAAAAGAAAAACAGTAATGTTAAACAAATGACCACAACAAAGTGATTCTACTGAAGAAAGAGGGGAATAACTTCAATGAAAAGAAGAAGTTGATCTACCAGGAAATGGTGTGAATCACTTGAGGTCAGGTTGGAACCATGTTGTGGCTAATGTAGAAGTTGTGTAAATGTAAGGTATTCACTATCGAGACCCATGCATGTAACTCAACTTTCACATTGACATGCGAGATTTTCGCAAAATGTTGTTGCAGAACTCAAGTTAAAATTCCACCCTATAGGCCTACTTCTAGTGAACACAAGTTCAACAACAAAACAACAAGCTCTATAGAGGAATATGGTGACGTGTATATGTAATTTGCCATTTTCACTTGGGGTAACCTATTTTATGACTGCACAGGGTCCCAGAACTAAATGCATTGGTGTGTTTTCCTAAACATATGGCAAAATACCAAGGTCTCCTTGTATGCAGTTGTTTGCACTTTAATTGTATTCTGTTTGAACATTTATTTTATTTTCACATTATTAACTTGTTTTTGATTGTGTGTGTGTTGTGTGTGTAATGCATGACACTAAGTAATACAATCATTTTAATCAATTCCATCAATATAGCTACAGTAACGTCAACATCAGCACATCATTATGAAACCATAGGGTTTGAAGGTCATGGCTGCCATTCTATGCTTGACTATGCAATCAGTGTTTTGTGATATTTTCAGTTCCCATTTGTGGGAAATGATCAGGAAGTACTGTATAGATGTGAATCATTTCTGTGGGTAATTCCTATAGGACAGTTACAGTGAATCTTATTTTCATAGCAGTATTTTGGTCTTTTTTCTCTGGTAGAAGATAGATGGTATGACAGCACCAAAAATAAGGCTGAACAATAATTCCAGAGGAAGCAGTACTGTCGGAACACCTGCAGTAAAAAAGTTGCTTGTTTTCACAGCTTGTACGGGCACTGCATTTACCTTTCCTGTTATTGGTGTAGTTTGATGAACTCACTCTGCAAAAAGCCCAGCACTAAATAGTCCTGTGCAATTTCTGCACGTTAGGTCTCAGAAATGTGGTTTTCCCTTGCAATGGGTGTTCGTTGCGCAGAGATTTCCCCCAGAGATCCTCTCTGGCTGCTACCATACATGGAGAGACTGTCAAGGCAAATTACCGTTTTGATAAGTTAAATGATACAGTGGATCAAGAGGGGTTCTACAGAAACGGGACCTGTTTAACTTAGCTGAAACAAAAGCCTTGTTTAATACATTCTAATCCACCCTTAACTCAGATGTTCTCTCCCTATGTCAGCTGAATGATGAGGCTGAGTGAGAAAAACAAACACCAACCCCTCACCAGGAATCCTACTGGGCTTGGTCTCTAATCATCTCTGCAGTTAACTGCTGCCAGACTGAAATCCTTAATTGCAGACCATTTGGCTTTTTCCATCACCAGCTCCGTGATCAAGTTAATATCAATCAAATGAATGTAATTGCATGGATTTTAGACAACCAATATAATTTTTAAGCAACAAAGAAAGATTGCTTTGTTTCTCACGTGGAAGCTAGCTGTGTTGCCTTTGTTCTGTAAGTTCTTGGCCTGAGTAACCGCGTAGGCCTAGAATGCAAGACCAATCTTGAAGACTAAAAAGTCCTGAGTGCTGTATAAAATGTTTAAGCCTTAACCAAAGAGAACACTTGCCCTAACAGATTATGGTTATGAGCAGAGCTTGTGAAGACTACAGGGAAGAATAGACTGACCAATATGTCTTTGAGAGAGTTCATTACTCTCTGCCTTTTATATAGGTCATTGTTAAATGTACTAGATACACATGGTTATCATTTATATTAAGTCAGTATTACAATCTATGTTTAAATGTAATGTCAGAGTAGGAAGGATGTAGTTCCTTACGTATTTTCTTCTAAAGATGAGGACTATTTTAGACAAACAAAACAACCAGGGGGAAATCCCTGGTGAGAAAAATATGTTCTGAAGCATATTTATAGATATTTATGTCAGAGATAACACTAGAAGAAGAGCAGTTTTATCCTGCTTCTCAGTGACGTGCTGAGTCATAGTCATTACATGTAGGGTTATTTAACCCTCCTTCTGCTTTTGCTCTGTCACATGACTGAACCTCAAGTGAAACCGCAAAAGGTTAAAGTGACTAATGTATGGAGATGACAAGTCACCTGCTGCTTGTAGTGACAACCACTGTCAATTGTTACAGTCAATTGCTAAAGCGTTACCTGAATTGACCTACATAAAATGTACATACAATGTATGTGTGTTTGTGTGTGTGTGTGTGTGTGCGTGCGTACGTGCGTGCGTGCGTGTGTGTGATTATGATGGTGTATGATGTCATGTTTATAAGAATATTACTTATTGCTTTATTATACAAAATTGAAGTTGCACCCTTCTTTCTGTTTTATTTTTCACTGTTTTGACATGTACAGCTTATGAAGGATGTTACAATGGATCTATCTTGAACTACTGTAAAATATATTTATATCATTTTGTATTTTCTTAAGTAAATTATCTGTGAAACAGATCTGTTGTCTGTCCTTTTTGAAGTTTAGCATCTATGCAACAAACTACCAGGTTATTAATCTTTTTCTGGTTGAGGTTTAGTCCCTTAAAAGGATCATCTGTTATTGGTACATTCATTTTTGGACTTTTAAATTAATGATATACAGCCATTGATTCTTGAAGAATATAACTTACCATACACTTGGTTCAACTGTCTTACCCCCATCATAAACCAAAGTATTAGCTTGTTTTAACCCATTGTTTGTAAACAATGCAATTGTAAAACATTGTTGAAACTCTCATTTTTATTATTTGCATCCATAGCTCCGTCTATGTTATTGAGAGTGTTTAAATGTCCCCAGACCCGTCCCTCAACTGTTTACCAAAAACACTTGTTGTTTTTTGTATTACAGATTGTACCTTGAATGCAATGCAGGGAAAATGTTCTGGGAAGATACTTGATAAATAATCCCCAGCGAGTCAAACCGTTGCCAGGAAAAGCTTCTGTGATTGGTCCCCTTGGGCAGGGATAGCACAGTGTATTCTCTATAGAGAACAAGGCCCTACGGAGGAACTGTCTATTTTTATAACCTAAAAGGATGGGATCTGCTGAGCTGGCAGCTATACAGCAGCACAAGTCCCCTATGACCCCTCAAAACAGGATGCAGGCTCACGGGAAAGACCTCAGGACATACATATAAGCTGCCAAGTTATTGGATGTAGGCTGACGCATGTAGGCCAGGCTAGGGAGAAAAATGTCCACGTGAACCAGCCCCCTGGATCTGTGTAGTGTTGCTTTCTTCCTTTGTTATGTCATCACTGTGGCTCTCTCCATCTCAACAGTTCCCCGTCTAATGGTATGTTTGGATCCCGTCATGTTCAAAGTGATGATGATTACCCAGCAACACCAGGGAAGCACAAGTTCAAATGCACCATTGTCTCAGAGGCATCTGTGAAACAATGCCTGTGTTCATGGATATTAAACACACAGGCGTCATCCTGGTAACATTATACTCTTTCACCCTAAACGCCTAATGACCACCATTAGTTAGAAATGAGCCTCAACTATTTAACATTCTCTCTAAGCATGAGGTCTATAATATGCCTCAAAGGCCCGACAGTTGGGTTGTTTGCATTCCTTGGAGAGATAATCAAACCTAATGCGTCCTTTGTTAGATCTCTTAAAATTGATTTGCAACAGATGGCATGCAACCCATACAAAGCACCTCACATGTTTTTTACCAAGTCTTCACTTGAGGTTCAATTCCATTCGATTTCTAGGACCACTCCCCATTCTATGAGCCAAACATGAAGAGAGAACATTTTGATCTCCGTACAAGTCCAGAAAGACATCTAGTTACATGTAGCACCATTATGTCCCCGATATCTGTCGGAGGATTACCATTAGTAAGACCTTTCTTTCAGCACAAAGTTTTCAAGGGCTAAAATAACTGTCTTATTAGGGCTGAGCAGGGTGTTTCGGCGATCACAAACTGTTGTGGCTAAAGATTAACCGCTATCACTATAGTGTTCTATGTCAGTATTCATGCTGGTCCTGCTCCAAAGGGCCCCTGTGGACAACACTACGGGGCCACTTTTACAGACTAGGGTCATGGAGACTTATGTGCTAGGCCTGGGGAGGTTCACTATCACAGACTAATGAGGTCCCCCTCCCTTCAGCCCTGGGCCCTTGTGACTCATATCCACCCCCCCATGGGCAGTACAGCCAGTTAGATAATTTACTGTCAAAGGAGGCCTACAGTAGGGTTCAGGAAGTTGACAGAGGATGCACTGGAACAGTATTTGATGTGTCACGGATAAAGTTAGGACCCCCCAGTCGATGAGCGAAATGATTCTTATGTTAGTAATGGTGTTTCATCAAGATATTCAACCCACACTAAGGCTTTCACTTTCTGCCAAGTAACCCTAATGTACAAGTAATGGTGAGTGTGTGTGTATATAACAGATGTAAATACTGCCTTGGGGAACATGACTCAGTAGGTCAGATGTAATGTGTCAGGATAGTTACATTTTCAGCCTTGAAGACCTTGAAGTTTTTCCTCAAGGGATTTTACTGGCGTTGGGGGGTTATGCACAGTACTGTACAGTATTGTTTCAACAACAGTGGAGAAATATGGGTGGATCATGCTACTCTACAAAGACAGGCAATTACTTAAACAACAGCTTATTTCACTGTATGCTCTCATAGCTGTCATGCAATTATCTAGCTTGCAAATACCAGGATTCTGTGGGTTTTCTATACAACCTCAAATGTGAGAGATGCCACTGAGCCCACAACACAAGGGAATTCAGTTTCACATTGGTATAGTAGGACTCTGCAACCCCTGATTGAAGTCTCGAGGCACATTATAGTGAAGACTGAGGCTGGGACTGTCACAGGGGGAAACTAAATCTAATCTACATCCTCACTGTCTGCACCAAAAAAATCTGATTGGAGTGAAGATCCAAACAACCAGACTATTTGTTTATATATGTGAAGTAATGTCTGCTGTCCACCCAAAGTAACATTCTAATTCCCTCCACTGTCTGTGTGTTCCCACCCCGTAGAGCTAACCCCAGGTTATGCAACAGACAATCAAGACTGTGCCAGGGGAGGCTGGTGGGAGTAAAACTCAGAGGACGGGCTCATTGTGACGCATGGAATAGAATCAGGAATTGTATCAAACCTGTTTGTTTGATACCATTCCTTACTCCATTCCTTGCATTATGATGAGCCCGTCCTCCGATTTCTATCTCCAGAGGCCTCCACTGCTCTGTAGGTGCATCACAACCCATGCCTTTATCAGAAATGTATTTCTTTGTGATGGCCATTTGAGGTCTGTCCCATTTGCAGTCTAACTCTATGGTGGTGGTAGAATGAGCCTTGTGAAGTATCAGTGGCAAGCCATGTCCCTGGCTCAAATACAAAGTGCTGTCTACACACTCTATGGCTTTTTAATCTTTTAATAATATTCAAAACCCTGGATAAAAGATTCTTGGAGTATAAAGGATAAATATTTCTTGGAGTGCATTCAAAACCAGGAAGAGGCGTTTGACAAGTCCCTTAAATCAACACGTTTTACTGTTGTTGCAGATTGTACTTGTACAGGATGTGGTTTTCCAACGGTGGTAACCAAGTAAAAAAGCATTATGAACTTCCTCTGATGGATCATCGTTAAATCACTTAAGATAATGAGCAGATTCAGACCGAAGAGAATCTTTGTATTGAATGTCATTTGTTGAGTGAAAGAAATTGAGTTTATTTCCATGCATTCAGTGTCATATGAAGTCACAGTAAGGCTTTATATGCCCAGTGGGGATTGTGAGAGTGGGTCTGAGGCCCGTGCTGGTGCGCTCACCATGGTTGCGATCCTCCAGCTGTCACCGATTCAACATCATTTACGACCCTGCGAAGCTTTCTTATGATTTAAAGGCCCTCGGTCAGCAGAGCAGGGGGATTTTTACAGACAAATGATTCAGATGTGTGGTCCAAAGTATGAGCAACATCACTCAAGTTTAGTTTCTTTTGGCGGTAAACCAACAGTCAACAAATACACTCCCCGGTAGATGAAAGCAGTAGCTATGCATGATCATGGCTCAATCCCAATTCATTTATTATCTCTGTTTGTTACCCTGAGGTTTTGATACTGTGAGAGTTTGAATAGATTAACAAAAAGGCCCTAAATGGTTACATTGGATTCAAATGACACTTGTATTACATCAAGGTTGTAATCCGCCTCATTGTTTTCTTAAACTCATATTCATAAACTGACATCAGTTGAGATTTTATTAAGCAGAGTGAATGTCTCATGTTTATAATTCCTTGAATTCAGCATTTCCCTTGATAACAGAGAAGGGGGAAATCAGTTGGATCAGCCAGACTCACAGTACAAAACTCCCCGCAGGCTCAAGTTCTCTTGACTTTGTTTTTCTAGATTTAAAAGAAGGTCCACTCTGGCCCCCTCTGCATTCTAAGTTATCTCTGTTGTTTGCCAGCTCAAATACACACAGGCTCAGAGGTCTACAGCGGCTATGTTACCTAACCTCTACTACCTCCCTCCCTTTCTCATACCCCAGACAAGTTGAACACATTCCACGTTTCACATCCAAACAAGACTCCAATCCAGACAAAACATAATGGGGCCCAGGATATTGTTTTTGTTTACAGGGTGAATCTTGAGAACCTGAAGGGACATGAAAGGCAAGATGCTGGGTTTGTCTCTTTGTTTGTTGTTTCATAACAAGGTGTTTACATGGTCGATGGTGAGGACTCCAAGACCTCCAAGTGTGAATTAGTCACCCTAAAATAGGTTTTTATCCTTAATAAACCACTGCCATGTGATTGTGAAAGCTTTGTCAGCATCCTCACACAACTCCAGTGCTGGGGGAGAGAGGCAGGACAGAGACTGTGGTTTGTGGCTATTCTCTGTGGAGAGTGGAGAGGTTTATCACTCCATAATGTTTGTTTTATTCCTCTTTCATCCCAACAGATGTCTTATGTGTCAGAAAAGCCACTGCCAGCCCACTTGTATTTGTCTGGACAAGTACTACTCTGTGAATTTTAGGGTTTATTTCAAGATCCTGCATGAACATTATCAAATGCATTGTTGAGCATTAATCATACAGTAAAGCTTGTGATCAGATTGGTGTGGCTTGGGTGATTTTTAGAGCAGTATTTTGAAATGCTCCTCACTGACGATACATCTTTCATCAGAATTGTACATATTTTCCAATAGTTAGCATCTGTAGAATCGCTATGTTTAAATAACTTTTAAAAGCTGTAATATTAACATTGGCAACTTTTTTTATGGGCTTTTAAAACAAACGTCTATTTTTGAATTACACTGAAAGTCATAAACTGAAAGTGGGGGTGGATTCTCTATAACCCATTGCGTCAATTCTACCAGTTAAGGAGGTGCTGAAAAAAGCCAGCTAGACTATAGAGCTATTTTCGAAAGTTAGATGTGGTGAAAGAATTGAGCAAGCCAAATGTTCTGCTTGAATACAGTCAGTCATCACTTTCGTAAGATATCCATTAGAACAGAAATGACAATGAACAAGTCCTAATATAATAGGGGGTTCCATCAAACCAGTAGACTCTGTGGAGACTTTGTTTATGTGGCGATGTGAGGGTCCTGGCAGTTGACGTTGCATCCCTTCACTGCTCTCACTGATCTCCCCCTACAGTAAGGCCTCCTGCAGCAGAGTTTACAAGCACAAGTGGAATCAATTAGGAGACTACTTGCCACAGCAGCCTGATTTATTTTTCTTCCATGACATGACCTCCCCAGGGCTGAGCCCAGACAGACAGACAATAGTGGGCCCTTTCTCCTAGCCTCCCTTAGATGAACGCATTCTCCTCAGGACCCTCTGTTTTGACAGGTGTCCAGCACTAAAGCCTGTGCTAAAACACTCAAAAAAACTGAATTTAATCTTGTTCTTCTGTTCGTGGCTAATATCAGGGGGATGTCACACTCATAGACTTCCCGCCCACTCACCCCGGTTCATATGCCGAGAAGGTTGTTTCTTTGGAAAGTACTCTGTATTTCTATAAGACATATCTGTGGAACTCAGACTTTTGTTTTGACTGGTCTAAGCAAAGCCAACAATCTATGCTTGACTGTTGGCTTGCCAATTTAAATGGACATTTCCCACAATCTAGAGTGTCACCGATTTATTATGGCATCTCTCAGGATTTTGACTCTTCAATGTCATTCTCTTGGCTAGGTTAGGCGGGAAACAGAAGATACCCCAGCAGAATTATGCAATGTTTATCCAAATATTACAAAAGGGAATTATCATGGGTCGCTTATATTGTAGGCCAGTCTAGCAAAATCCTCCCTCCTCCTACGGAACAGCCATGGCCCCATCGCTGGGGATCTATTACTGTAACTACACATGTGGTACGGTGCGGCCATTGCATAAGAGAGCGTCCACAAACAACTTGGCTCTAATGGCTTTTCCATCTGTGTGAAGCACCTTGGGAGTGGGAGGCTCCCACACTGGGAGCAAAGTGTGCATAAAGACAGTCTACCTGCTACAAAATGAGACAGCATGTTTTTCTGATACTGGTTCTCTGATACTGATTTTAAAGTGAGTTTGATACAGCATGTGCCCCAATAACCCACCAAAAAAGTATGGAAAAGGGTTTGACTCTCTTTGAAGCCCCTGATGAAACCTCACATTCTCACACGTACATACAAAACAACGCACTCACGCGCACATACAGAACAACGCACTCACACGTCCACAATTCTTCAGCAGACAGATGTTGTTGGCAACTCCATGCCACCACACCTAAACGCATCATTTCCTTTGACGCAGATTTCCTGTATTTTTTTCCTCTCCATTTCATTATTTGTCTTATTTATAACATGGCCAGAGATAAGAGTGGAGCGCAGGGGATGTTTGCGGTTCTCTAATTAGAAGCAGACCCCAGTCACTTTCCTCCATGACCAAGTTTTGAGTCACTGAACAACGGTCTCCGCTTAGTCAGGGAGGGTGGTGTTCATGTCAAACTGCACTACCACACTACCGCACTATACCCTCCCTCAGAGTGAGTGCCCTCTGAAGATATCTCCTCTCTGTTAGAGCTCTAGCTCACTACACCACAGGCTGCTTTCAAATAGGCTACCCTACCTTATAGGGAATATCAAGCCATCAACCTCCCGATAAAGATCCTTTACAGAAATTATTTTCGGTCTTTCAAACAACCACAAACTGTCCAGACAAGTCATTAACTTTCCTCCAAAGGGTGTATGAATTCTGGGGAACAGAGTCTCAGAGGGACAAGAGGACATTCCAAAACCATGTAGCCAATGTTGTTTTTCAAAGGAAAATATGTAATACCAAGAACAAACCACTCAAAGATATAAATAATGATGTGATTTCCAAATAAAACATCGCCATTGTTCTCTTCCTCTGAAGAGGCTCCAGTTGTCCCATTTCTGTAGGCATTCATCTCCAGCGTCGTCCCTGAAGCTGAAGTTGTTCAGCAAAGTCTGACTAAGAACGGAACTATAATCATGCTCATACATTGCATCTGGTCGGATTTAGAGGAGCAATCTGTTTGTGACTAACCCTCAAAGTGGCCTTTTTCCTATTACCCTTAACGGTGTATTTTTTCATAAGACCTGTAGAGGATTAAATGAACCGAGGTAACTCAATTTAAGAAAGACTTGTGGATTATGACAGTTTTTGATTGGGCTGTTTTTATTGAATCGTGACTATTAAATGAAATTCTAGGCAGTGGGATTTGGCAGGGAATGACAGTTCTGCCCAGGAATAACTTTCATAACCCTGGCAATGGCCATAAAACACACTGAAAACAATAAACAGACCCAACCTGGCTTTCATAAAGACTACTGGTATGTTCTTGGACACACCTCAAAGTGGCCATAGCAAATGTTCGGAATGGTGTTATTCAGTCTCCTTTTTATACAAACAACTGATTTATCAAGAGAGGCCAAGGAGCATATGGTTTGATTCCATTGTCCTGAGTCTTGTTTGTTTTCTGTCCACCCTCCCATCAAATGTTTGAGCATGGGGTTTGAAACACAACAGCTGTCTACACCAACAAGTCTCTTATGTTGAATGCCCTATTTAACAGATTTCCACCTAAAAAACAGGCCCAAACTAAACTGCTTATGATATTCATTTTTAAATTTATTGTTGCACTCCTCTGTGGCACTGTCACTTTTGCATTTCACTGCATACTTGTATGCACGTGACAAATAAAGAATCTTGAATCTTGAATCTTGAATCTTGAATCTTGAATCTTGATGATCAGATTCAAAAGCAGGATGCCATTTGATAGGTAACACCTTGAAGTTTTGTGTGGATATGCAGATCAAAGTTCTGAATTATATACTACACATGACAAAGAGCAATCAACAAATTAATAATCAAATTAAAGCAGAATTTGGACCCAATTATTGGGCTTTGAAACACAAAAGCTGTCTACTAGCAATAAATCGCTAAGATGCAGGAGGAGTTAAAAAAAAGTTGTGACGCAGCCTGGAATGAAACACTTCATCTGAGTTATACAACTCAAGAGCTTGTTTCACTGAGTGGGGACAGGGGTTACGCCATCCATGAGGTCACCCCTGACCTCTCCCATGCTCCTCAGAGATAAAGCAGGGGTGAGGAGTGGTTGGAGCTCTGTGATAGAAAGCCATGAATATGAGCCTTAGGATTACTCTGCATGAATAATGTGATCCTGTATGTCTCCTCTCAGTCTGCCAACCTTAAAAGAGTGGGAGTCAGAGAGACTGGGGCCGGAGAGTGGGGAGCCAGGCACAGCCAAGAATATGCACACACACACACCTACACACACACACACTTTTCTGATGTGAAACAGACAGTGGACTGAGTCATCATCAGTCATGGACCCGGAACCTTCTCCCCATCACGCACACATAGGTACACTCATATATACGCATGCACACACACACACACACACACACACACACACACACACACACACACACACACACACACACACACACACACACACACACACATTGGGATCACTCTGTCCTTCACGGTTGCTTCACAGAGCTGTGATGTGTGTATTTCTCTGTGAGCCTCCCCCAGGTCTGCAGACCCCCCAGGTGTGAGCCTCCCCCAGGTGTGCAGACCTCCCAGGAAAGGTCCCATTCATCAGGACCCACACAGGCTGGCTGTGAAGGGGTGCTCTCCATTTCAGTATCTCCCCCCTTACAAAAACTCATTAACTTTTCCACCAGCTTCCCGGATGGGTTATTCAGTAAATTGTGTAATCTTCCAAATAGGGTTCGTTATTAGGTAGTGCTCAGAAACATTGTGCTGTGCATTACCTGCATGGATACTGTACATCAGAGTAATATGATTTGTCAGATGGAGGAGACAGGAAAGGGAAATGGGACTCTCAAATCACTTATGGTCATTACTGGCAGAGCTGGTCACTCACTGAAAGCTTGATTAGGGGTGTTACACTGAAAACTGACCAACAGATTGATCCCGTATTCTAACGTAATGTAAATGGAAACAGATGCTTTCCTGCTTGTAACAGTGGAGGGAGTTGTTGTTTTTTTTTCAAACATTTTGCAATGGGGAAAACCACTGCATGTCAGAAATGCATGATAATTTTTTATGAGGGGAACCAACTGTCCGTCATTGAAATACTCCAAGCTTTCAATCCATGGGGAAATATTGCTTTGTATCTACAGAAGAAAAGTATGATTGGCAGCATCTGCTTACAGCTCTTTAGGACATGAACCTCTTCGTCAGGTTTCCTGGGCTGATTGCGTTTACTAGACCACGTCTGAGCAAATTGAGCACAACCTCCTTTTGTTGCACAGTCATTCCAGCCAGACAAAACATCATTACTGTCTAAGAGTCTCCCCTTTAGAACTCCACTACACAGCCCTATGATGGGAGGCCCCTAGGGGTGGAGTTGAGAGTCTGCGCTAAAGAGGGCAACTTCAAATGTTTGCATATGACAGAGGCTTATTTCCTCTCAAAATGAATAGTATAATTTCCTGTTGAAAAAAAAAGTAGTGTAAGTTCCCATGAAGTCCTTCATTTTAACCCCTGTGACAAATAACAGGTTTCATGTGAGTTTATAGTATGAGTCAAAGTCGGGTGGCTGGTTAGTGTACAGCATTAATTCACATCGACAAGAGTGTCAATTGTCTTGAGAATGTTTATAGGGATTACTCTGACTTGAACCACAAGGAACATATTATGCCGACAGGAGAATGACACAGCTAACAATACCCACATTCAAGAGAGAGTTTGTGGGCAGATACAGTATGTGACAGACTGACTTAAGAGTGTGTGCAAGGGTGCTAATTAGCCTTGACAGTGTTTACAACAGTGGTTAGGCTAACAGAACTAGTTTTACTCTCACCTCTGTCTGGACAGCGATCAGGCAGCCCTTGGAGCTGCCTTGAAACAGTTCAGGACCCTTGTATCAGCATAATGATATGTGTAATGAAGGTGATTTGGAATCACACTCTCATGATGAGGTAGCCCTGTCTGAGACATATAAACTCAAGTGTTCCTAATGGTAGGCGCTTGGGTCTTTCACTTGGGAGACCCAGGTTCAAACCCCCCGCCTGTCACCAATGTACTCAGCTCAGACAAGGGAAACTGAAGATAGAGACAAAATGGAAGGGGGTCATATCTCCCCTAATGCAGGTGTTCAAGAGACCTCATGTTCATGTTACCATGTTTCATTCAAATGTGGAAAGAGTGGCCTACAGAGACCAACACTGAGATGATACGTCATTATAGTCAGTTGCTAGACTGAGATAATGTTATAACTGAAATTGCACACGTCTTGCTTTATCATAGAAGTGCAGCATCATTGAGATTTCGGTTCCCTTCGCTGGTCCTGTCCCTAATTTTGGTTTTCTACAGACTATTCACCAGAAGTGTAATGTTACCCATCTCTGTGTGTGTGTGTGTGTGTGTGTGTGTGTGTGTGTGTGTGTGTGTGTGTGTGTGTGTGTGTGTGTGTGTGTGTGTGTGTGTGTGGCTCCTCTGTCTATAGCCTTTATTCAGTGTGTGGGAGTGGGGGAATCTGATAGCGCTGCGAAGGACACCTCAGATAGGGAAGGACAGTAGACAGTATTAGGGAACTTCCTCGTTGTTAAGTGTTCGGGGTATTCTTCCTCAGTGGACTCACTGAACTTACGATGACAATAGGATAAAGACGTCAAGTTGGTTGAATTGCTGCTTCTTTGGCAAGGATCCCCCATATCCCTATCAATGATATAATACGGTTATATCATTGACGGTTGAGAGGGATGATGAAGTTACTTTATTTACCCAACATGCAGTAAGAAAGACCATGTGAGACAACATGAGAGATGCAGAAATCCATTCAAGATGTTGTTAAAGGGACATATCACCATTTTTTAACCTCATATTTATTATCTCCGGCACCTTGCCAGTGTCTACTGTACATTTGTGAAAACGGCTGGAAACTCATTGTAGTTCCTAAAAATCATTGAATTAATTAATTAAAAAAATCTTACAATGACATCATAGGGTATTATTTCCTCAAGACCAAAATGTACAGTACCAGTCAAAAGTTAACGTTAGAGATAAGGACTCCACAGTAAGTGTCGTAATGGAGACGGGGGGCAAGAGAGCATGAAATGAGGAAACAACTGGGACTGCAGCACTTTTCCTGTGGTCACTGTGGTGTGGCCCAGTGTCAATGAGTGGCCCACAGTGCACACATATACCCATGTTGGAGTGGGTTTGAATCCAGCCCATGCCCTGCTGACATCATCGGATTCTCCTCCTTACTATCCTGTCTTTCTCCATTATCTCTATCTAAAAAATCCAAGAGTGTACCGCCCTCCAAAAAATAACCTTTGAAAAAAAAAAAAAAAGAGTGACATACTGCAAGTCTGATTTCTCCGTCCTCTGCTGGATATTTCCCATCAAAATGACTGGGCTTCCTTCTGACGTACACACATAGTTGACAGAGTCACTGCGAGCAACGCTCATGCTCTCTGGTGGGGGGTGTGCTCTCCATCTCTCAACAGGAACATGAGAAACTAAGGGGTCAAAGGTGACCTTCAGCCATGGTTATTTATGTCCTCTTCTCCTTCCCTTCCCAGGCAGCTTCGCTTGGCTCTGTGGTTTTTCAACAAATGCTTTCCAGAGGTCAGTCTTTCTTTCCTTTCTTTCTCCTTCTCTCTCTCCCTCCTCCCCGCTGCCTCTATGAAGAGGGTGGCTGTGGTCAGGAGTTCAAAGCCCAGATTAGACATCTCCCTACACGCCACATACCATAGGGATGAGCACAGCCACAGTGCTACCCTATCTGTGTCTCTATGAGAATCAACACAAACCATGGTTCGCTGTGGGAGTATAGCAAAACACCACCTTGCGAGTACACCTGTATGCTCTCTGACCAATTAAGCATTCAAAGTTCTTCAGAAAGGCCCAACATTGGATTTCGTTTTGAGACCTTAAAACATAACGGCCATTGGCATATGGATAATGGTTAGTCATTGATAGATTGTGTTATAGATGGAGGCTGCACTACCTGTGCAGATGGAGGATAAAAGCCAGAGCTTCATCTCCTCAGGCTCAGGTGACTTGCACATGGATTTTGATGTCTTTTGGCTGCTCTGTCCAGCGATGTGTCTCATTCACTTGGAATTGACATGAATCACAATGTGCTAGAACAATAAATAGTTATTTCAGTTGGAGCAGTAAAAGTGTTGAAAAGTCTAAAGGGGTTCTTTTTTACACCGTCTTTAAAAAAAAAATGGCCAACAGACATGTTTACCTCAGCAGTAGAGCCCATATTGGTGACAGATGTTGACACACTTTAGATACGGAGGAGAACCTGACCTTTGTGTATTCTGTTGCCTTGGGATGTTTTCCAGCTGGAGATCCGAGTTGTCACTGTCTATGCACACACGTGTGTACAGACAGTCGCGCATACACAACACACACATATTGTACACACACGCACACACACACAGGCAGGCGCACACACACATGCACACACAAACACACACAAACACACACACACACACCACACACACACACACACACACACCCTCAAGGATGTGGTGCTGTGGGGTGTTAGTGACACGCGG
The DNA here is from genome assembly GCF_951799395.1 of Argentina silus. Lineage (NCBI taxonomy): Eukaryota > Metazoa > Chordata > Actinopteri > Argentiniformes > Argentinidae > Argentina > Argentina silus. The sequence goes on along the minus strand of NC_139656.1, from coordinate 27,747,256 downwards.
CCTGGCTGTAACCTGTCAAACACTCACATATACTGGCCAACTGCTGCTGGCAGGAGCACAGGGGAGAGGAGGGAATCCAACTGGCCAGACTCTCAGCTGGAACCAATTGAGATTTAGGAGGCTGTAAAATGCAGCAGAAAAAACGTATGTATCAGCAGTTCGTTATATTATATACTATATTACACATACGTATGTTTTAAAAAGCTGGAAAAAGGGTTTCTTTAATCTCTTTCTAATCTTTCACTGTATGCTGTTTCATGACGAGTACATTAGGGTTTGCTGATACTGGATACTGCAGACGCTCTTAACACCAGCAAGACCATGACAGCCCGAAAAAAAAAATATTTACACAACTACAAAGTTATGAGTTACAGCTGGGATCAGAAGAATGGTATATTTTGGAAATTCCTTTGGGGGGGAAACATAAATATGACAAGCCCTCTATCTGCTGACCCCAGTAAAAGCTTAATCTACATAAACCAAAGGGCTGCTTGTGTTCTCTCTCTCTCTCCCTCCACACACACACACACACACACACACACACACACACACACACACACACACACACACACACACACATACATACATACATACAGACCCACACGCACACGCACACAACTACAGACACACACACACACACACACACACACACACACACACACACACACACACACACACACACACACACACACTCTAAGGGTCTGGGATCCATTTCCATTTTAAAGAATTCCTATCCCTGTGATACCACCAAAGAGAGAGGGAGAAGGGGCGGGGGAGGGGGGACCAGATGAGGATTTACAGTGTCTTTTTCACCCGGGTGAGCCAGCGGAGTGAGGGGAGCCATGTCACACACTGGGACTTGGCACATTCATCACGGCTTGAGGAGTGACCGCAGGGGGCAGGGAGGGGGACGGTTAGTCAGCTTGCCCCTAAACAGAGCCACATGTCACGGGGCTACAGCCAACTGGGGCCGGGCTGCCGGCCGGATCTCAACCCCAGGAGGGCACGCTCAGCCCAGGATATCACTTCCCAAGCATGAATACCCGGAGGCCCGGTCACTGCCAGAGGAGTCCTCTACTCAGAGTCCACTCTACCGTCCACTCTACTAAGACCAAAGTGACGTCGATATGCCAGAGAACTCAGGAAAAGACAGGCGACTCCCCTGTATCCATCAGTGAGAGATCCTACAGAAGGGAATACATACTGGCGGGGTATCAGATGCCCATTGACCTCCCTCCAAGCCACACCACAATGAAAACACTCTGAGGTCTGAGGGTGTTAGCCCGGGGATCGGGTTTACCAGGCTCCCTCACCACAAACCAGACTCCTCTGGATTCCTCCCCAACCAGCAAAAACCACACTCACTTCCTAACCCCATGGACACCCAGCTGGTGGATTGTGTATAAGTGTATGTTCAAAGGTGATTTATACTGGTGATACACATATAGGCTTGATAGGTCGTATTCTTTCTTTCAATTCTAGCAGTGAATGTCTCATTGAATGAGTCAACCAACGGAAAGCAGAGAGCAAGCGTTCATTGACAGAAGACACTTTGAACAAGATCAAAGGACGCACGTTGTCCTGGCAGTGAACCTAAGCAAATGATCTGTACATGAAGGGAAAACATGGGCCGTTTCTCGGTACTGAGACACACCTGTAGTGTCATTGATACAAACTGCTGTCTGTGTGTGTTGTGTGTGTATGTGTATGTGTGTATGTTTGTATTGTAAGAGTTAGAGCTGTGGTCAGCTGTGTGTGTGTGTGTGTGTGTGTGTGTGTGTGTGTGTGTGTGTGTGTGTGTGTGTGTGTGTGTGTGTGTGTGTGTGTGTGTGTGTTGGAGCAGTGGTCTGTGGTGACATGGTGTATACAGGGAGATGTTAGGGAGCTTTAACCACCAGCCTGGCAGTGCTCTTGGTTCCTCTTCTCTACTATATTCAGCAGCTCAGTTCTGAATGGTCAAGCGCTGCTATTAAAAGCTTTCTTTAGGATTTCAATTGAAAAGAGGATGTATAAAATGGGCTCAAAGTGCACACAACATGTACAATTTGAAATTCATATTTCCCATGACCTAATGCATAACAATATTCTACTCAGAATTTGATGGAAATGTGTGTGCAGTCACACTGAATTTAAGAATGGCTGTGACAATTAGGCGTGGTGAAATATCTGCATCATACAGCTGTGATCTTTTCCGGCTTATTTGGTTGATGAATTGAGATTGGATAAAAGCTCTCTGGTTCGCAAGGTCCCTGGTTCGATTCCGGCCATCGACATATCCTGCATGTCATCCCTCCTCTCTCTCTCTCTCTCCCATCCTTCCTGTCAATCTCTACTGTCTCTCTCCAATAAAGCAGAAATGCCTTAAAAACATACATTTAAAAAAATATATAAATGAATAAACAAGCAATCGATGCAATGAAACAAAGTATCAGATGCCAAAACTGAGAAACTAGTTATAATATAATATAATATTATATAATATTATACTAGTTATAATAACTGCTAATTAAATAATAATGTAACTGTAGAGTTTAGTGTGCTCTCCCACCAGGGGCTTACCAGGTGACTTCCTTGTTACTAAAACAGAAACAGAAAGGCAGCTGTAATCCTATGTTGCGAGTGAGTGCAGTTCCCCTATCAGTGTAATGGGCAAACATTGTGGTTGTAAAACATGCGCAGCGAGGAAGCATCAACTGACATCAATGTGTGCACAAGGCACGACGCATTACAGTATGGAATGAGAGCGAGTGATGAAGGGATGGTAAACTCCTGTGTGTGTACTACCCTTTGACAATGACTTTAGGAGTCAAAGAAAAGGAATCTGTCAAAACCACAAAGGCTTATTTACTCCCTTTACACAATGATAGGACTATAAGGATTAGGCCTGTGGTCCTCCATTCTTACAAAACAAAACAAACTTGTTTATACTTGTGTATTTTCAGATGAATCAACGGTGCATTTCCAAAGGTTAAAGGCATAATGTTCGGTCTTAATTCATGTGAATTGTAGGTCTCATTTTCTATTTGAATTTCCAAATTAGGTGCTAGTCATATGGGTTACAGCAACAAAAAAAAACAGAATTTCCTAAGCTTGTTATGGTGTGACTAATGTGAAATGAACCACTGAACAATGTTTTGGCCGCTGCTGTGTTTTGTTTTGCACACTACAATACTAGCCACTTCAGAGAAGCCATGGTAAACCCAGCCAGTGTCCTCAATCAATAGGAGGGGGAGCCAAGGGTACGCGTAAGTCATCCCCCCTTGGGGCTTGGGTATGCTCCCTACGGAATACGCTTCGGTGGTGTCCGGATACGGAAAGTACCCATCTGGGTGTGTGGATTACATGGGAAGATTCACAGAAGCCCAGCGAGGGCATAAAATAACCTTTACTCAATGACAAGTATCCCCTTTGAGGTAAGGCTTCTATGGCGCTGTGTGCTAGCACAATGCATAGCTTCTACTCAAGCCCTGATGATAGAGCAATTATCTAACCACATGGTTTAAATACACACAAAAAAAACAGTACAGGCTGCCATTACGCATCGCAGATGATTAGGTGAAATAAGGGCGCTGGTATCCACCCAAACTTCCAAACACACACACGCTCACACACCTTCGGCTAAACACTGTACACCTACACTACAGCCCATGTAAAGCTTGTCTGTGGTAAACAGTGTAGATGTGAAAATAAAACTGACAGAAACATTGGTGGTTTCCTCATGACAACAAGACTATTAAATTGATATAGACATCCCCTGGGGAAAAAAACACAATTTGGCCCTGGGAAATGCAAACATTATCCTAATTTAACCTCTGTTGATAGAGCAGTCAAATAATAAAGGCAGAACATTAAATGATAGCACAGCCAGACACTCTTAGCTTTTGTATAAAAGTTTATACAGTTAAAATTCTAAACGATACATGAAGAGAGAACACAAAACAGAAACACCATTGAAGCAGAATGGACAGAACAGGTGAAAGATGCTTCTGCCAGTTTGAGAAATCTTCTTTTGCTTATTGTTTTTTTTATTTATTTTTTTATCGACTTCAAAAGTGCTAATTCCTCAAGGTTTTCTCATACTACGAGCACTTCATGACAAACCTTGTATGTGACAATCATGAATCACTGCACTGCACGTGCCCACTTTCCAATGTAACTGTGCGAAGTAAAATGACGCTGGCCCTCAGTCGGACCAGACCGACTCAGAATATATCAGGAACGTACGATGTCCTCTTGTCTACATCTCTCATGTAGTCAAATGTCCTTTAAAAATACGGTTTACAATGTAAAAAAAGATCAAATCAAAATAAGCTGTTTAACGATCAATCTAACCAAATTCATACAATTATGCTGGCGTCATAAATCAGCATAATTACATAATTACAGCAAGGTCAGTCTAAGGTATTCTACTTATCTCCTTGAGTTAAGTAAATAAATGTTGTAATATTTCTGTCCATGTCTTATTTCAGTTTTCAATATTGCCTTGCTAGAAAAAGGGTTTAAGAAAATAACATATAAATGAAAAGTATGCCACAGCAACGTTTTGAGCTCCTGAACACAGCTTTGTTTTTTCCTAAAATGGCAATTCAGCAAATAAAAAATGTCCCATTTAAAGTTATCGAAAACATTTTCCTATTTCCTCAATGCAGTTCCTTGCCAACTTCACCTTTCCATAAGGCAGCAGTTCAAAGCTTAGCGAGGGTTAAGCCTTGGTCTCTCTTTCTTTTCCCTTTTTCAACTCTCTATACATTTCTCTTTTTTTTGCCAACACTTTCCTTCTCTCCAGGCGTTGAAGTTCTTTACATCGCCTAGCCTTATCTGACGCCAGATCCAGGCTTGTTGAAGAAGTTGCTGCTCAGTTAAATTAAAAATACTAAATCAAAGGAAGAGGAACCCTCACGAACACAAGTATGCGTCCGCTTGCAATCAAGTCATTCAGGTTCCGATAGCGTCATCGTTCAGTCACTCCAAAGTCATTCCCATCGCGACGACGACGACGACAACGATGTCACCCCGTCACACAAGGTGACGTGGCGGCGGTGAGGTCACTGGGACTGGTCTGCACAGCCCTCCTCCATGGGGCTGACGGCGGCGGCCTCGTCGTTGCTGCTGTCCACCTCCTGCTCCATGACGCTCTCCTCGTCCAGCCGCTGGCTGGTGTAGTCGGTGATCTCCAGGAAGCCGCTGGGCTCAACCACCACGTTGGACTGGCTGGAGTCTGGCATGATGGAGTACTGTGGGATCACCTGGATCGAGAGGAGAGAGACATGGCTACCATTAAGAGCTTGTTGTTGAGACAAATCAGATGATGTACATGTGGGGTGCGATAATAAGACAAAATGTCATGGTGGTCTATCAGCGTATAACAATCAGTGTGGTGCGTAATAAGTAGGGTCATAAAAATACTAGACGTTTCTCTGGTGCTTGCAGTTGGGGGGGGGGTTTGTACCTCAATGATATCCAGGTTCTCTTTGCTCTTCTGGGCGGCCAGGCTCTGGATGCGGCTGAACTGGCCGTGCTGAGGCTTGGAGTGGGAGTGGTGGAGGGAGGTCCCGGAGCTGCTGATGACGGGGCCCGAGCCCAGGGCCGCTGAACTTCCCGCAACGCCCACCCCGACAGTCAGGGCCTTCCCATAGGTGCTGCAGTCGCTGGAGGAGTCCACCACCATGGGCTCCACGCTGGGGTCGATCTCCGCCTCCATCATGGAGATCTTGAGGATGTCCGATACGGAGGGCTTGACCCCGGAAGGGCCGGAGCTGGGCTCGGGGACCAGCTTGGCGGTGGCCTCTCCGCTGCTGGAGACTGGAGCGGACTGGTGGTGGTGGCTGCTGCTACTGCTGCTGCTGCCAAAGGTAATCTTGGTGACCGTAGCCCCCTGGGTGATGATTGGTGGCTGTGTCAGGAGAAAGAGAGAGAGAAAGAGAGAGAAAAAGAGAGAAAGAAGAAGACAAGGGGGTTGGGACCAGTGGTCAGTATGTGAAAACCGCTAATACAACCGCTAAGCGTGCTTTCTTTGGAGTCTTCTCTTCATGCGTCATTTTTCACTCAGCGACCGTAGACTAATGTGATGTGCGTATGACTGTGTGTCTGATATACAGTGGAGGTCACTCTCACCTGGCTTGTGGGAGGGGGTTTTTCCGAGCACACAGGGTGGTGTGCCTGCAGCGGCGGCGGCTGCGATAGCTGGGTGTGGATGGGCCTGTGGTGAGAGGTGGGTGCCTGCTGCAGCTTGGGGAGCTGGGGGGTGAGGGTGGGCTTTCCGGGGGTACCAGAGGCCACGGGCTGGGCCCCTGAGGAGCCCGAGGCAGAGGAGGGCCTCTCCTTCAGAAGCAGCCCTGTGACATGAGGCTTGGGCTGGGACTGCTCTTGGAGCTGGGGTGGCTTCTTAGCCAGGGAGGGGGTGGAGGAGGAAGGCTGGCTGGGATGGGGCTGGGGCAGGGGATGGGGCTGAGGATGGGGCTTACTCTGCAGCTGCGGGGGTGGTGGTGGTAGTGGTGGTTGGGTGGAGTGGGGGATGTGTCTGCTCTGCTCAGGCTGGGGCTGGGGCTCAGACTGGGTCTGGGACGGGGTCTGGGGGTGTGCGTGTGCGGGGCTTGCCGAGTGCTGCTGTGGGGCAGAGGGCTGGACCGTGGTGGGCAGGCATGAGCGGTAGAACAGGCCCGTCTGGGGATCCAGGGTGTCCCCCTCCAGCTCCCCCTCCTCCATGGGCGTCTCCTCAGCCTGCTTACTGTGGAGCACCTGGGCCTCGGCAGCCTGGAACACATACCATAGACACCAATGAACGACACGTCACGTCTTAAGCGCTGGCCACACTAGTCCTGACAACTAGTCCTGAAAAACTGACAAATGTATACAAATTTGATCTGTGGAATATTGGAAGTAAACAACTTGGGGCACACCGCCTCCTTGTTTCTCATTAGCTAAACGGACAATGAGTATAGTTGACACGTACAGATCATCTCTGTTGTCCGTCAATTAATGACTCCCATAGAGAAAAGATACAACGGACTAGTGTGGTCACCCTCTACGGAATGGTTCCCATATAGATACATGTGACATGTGGAAAAGGAGAGGCTGATGGAGGAAGAAATCAGAGGACGGGCTCATAGTAATACATGGAATGGAATGTGGAATGGTATTGTGTGTTTAATACCATTCCTCATTCCATGCATTACAATGAGCACGTCCTCCGATTTCTACCTCTACCAGCCTCCCCTGATGTGACATGTGGATGTATGGGCAGTTAAATAATGTTGATTATAATGCTGATTATACATTTTTGAATTTACTGGCAAAGCACATACAACATTTTAAAGTCACGCTCTCCCTCTGAAGGGGTTTTCTCTCACCAGTTGGACGATGCGTGTAATGGTGACTGCAGAGGAGGTGGGGATGGACTTGACCACCATGGGGGTCTGGCCGGTGCTCTGGGAGGGCGCCCCCTGCTGCTGGCTAGAGGACATGACCACATCCCCCCCGCCTCCAGAGGATGGAGTGGCCCTGATGGCTTTACCTGCAGAAAGACAACATGATCATACATATGGATATACACTCACCGAGGACTTTATTAGGAACACTATACTAATACTGAGTAGGGCCTCCCTTTGCTCTCAAAACAGCCTCATTCTTCGTGGCATTGATTCCACAAGATGTTGCAAACATTCCTTTGAGATTCTGGTCCATGATGACATGCAGATTTTTCAGGTCCTCTTTCAAGCTGTGAATCTCCCGTTCTACCACATTCCAAAGGTGTTCTATTGGATTCAGATCCGGTGACTGGGAAGGCCACTGAGGAACGCTGAACTCATTGTCATGGTCATGAAACCAGTTTGAGACGACTTTTGCTTTGTGACATGCTGCATTATCATGCTGGAAGTAGCCATTAGAAGATGGGTAAATTGTGGCCATGAAGGGACGCACATGGTCAGCAACAGTATTCAAATAGGCTGTGGCATTCAAGGGACTGATTGGTATTAATGGGCCCAAAGTGTGCCAAGAAAACATTCCCCACACCATTACACCACCTCCACCATGAGAAGGTGTACAGGTGTTCCTAATAAAGCACTCGGTGAGAGTATATTCCTCAGATTAGTGGCTCGAAAACTTCCCACATTTTTTAGGCATGATCCAAGTGAACGGAAGACATATTTTTGGCCAAAACTCTTGGAAACTCAAAACTCTGCTGTAACTCACTGGTGAGTCTTATGCAAAATAATTGGCTGATGTGAAATTTGGCTTTCACTTTCAAATGCTAATGCTATAGATTAGATTAGATTAAATTAAATTAAACTTTATTGTCATTGTGCAGAGTACAAGTACAGAGACAACGAAATGCAGTTAGCGTCTAACCAGAAGTGCAAAAAAAGCAGAAAAGTGCAGTGTGAACAATATATACAGGTAGTGCAGTATAAGCAGTATATGAGCCGTATAGAGTATCTCACTCAAGGTTAATTACTATAAAATGGTGTCATTCTGAATAATACGGTAGTTTTCAGTGGCATTTCCGGTCTGGGGGATTTGAGGAGGCAAATATCTAAAACAAAACCTTGCTGGGGGGGCGGGTTCATGCTATCTTGCTTTCTGCACTTTTTCCCTGTGGACTCAAAACAATAGTGCACTCAGAAAACAACCTCTCTCACTTTCACTTGCAAGCAGTCCGTTCAGAGTCGATGTCATGGATTATGACGCACGGGCACCTACCAGCTGTGACGTACTCAGTGGCCGGTTCAGGCTCTGAGGTTGAGGGTCCAGGAGACTCTGATGCCTGCTTCTTCTCCTGGGACATCTGAATGGGCACTGCCATCTGGCTTAGGTCTATGGTGTGCTGCCTGGGCTTGGCCTCGCCCTTCTCCTTCACTGCGAGAGCAACACATATTCAGAAAACAAGCCGACCACATAAAGCCGAGGGACGGGGTTTGAAAAATGTTACGACTCTCAAATTAGATGGGAGTTTGAAACATATTTTGAAGCTAAACAGTGTTTCTTTACATTCCTGGTTGAACACATTGGAGTAAAACCGCCTTATATTTTGGGTTAAAATGGGATAAGACAGTTGTATTAAAGGCTCACAAGTCATTTTTACGTCTTTTAGCTGACATACATACTTTTACGTCAAGTATCATCATTCCAGCGCGACCCCGCTTCGCCTGAACTACCATAAATCGTGGAATGATTCTTGATTTTTAAAGACTTTCTGCATCCGTGGAAATGTAGTGCCATCACACCAGAAAGTCAATCCTCCGCCCATCGCTTTCAGCGGCATTAAAACCTACTTTACAAACTATCCAAACTCAGGTAAAACCGTTGGCTTTTATAGTAACTGGCTACTAGTAGAGGTACTTGTATGCACTGTTTTGTATACACAGAAGTGTAATGAGCACCTCGTTTCATATGAAATGCGACTGGCTAAACCAGCTAGCTAGCTGACCAATCTTCTATGCTAGCTTTCGTCCTCATAGCCAAACTTAATAAATACTGCAATATTCATACATACTGAACTTCTAAACTCCTTTGCTTGTCATACAATCATGTAACTAAGACATTCACTGGAAAGAAACTTGCAAATCACTCATGGATTTATTGTTTTCTTGAATAGTCATGAGTGATTTGAGGCTGAAAAGTTTGTCGGCCCCATTGTAACCATGGTAACTTCTTTGACGATGCACATTTTAGCCGGGCTACTGGGATCCTGGTGCTGCACAATGTTATTACACAATGATTCAATTTAGAAAATTGCTATTTAGGTAAAAGTGTATTTTGGAAAAGGAGAGAAAAGGATCTGCCCAAGATTTACAGCATACCACCTCATCTGTGAAACATGGTGCAAGGGGTGTTAGGTTTGGGCATGTATAGCTGCCACTAGAACTTGATAACTTGTCTTAATTGATGATTGTAACTGCTGACAGCAGCAGCAGAATGTATTCTATACAAAAACATCTTATCTTGCTCGAGGGCAAGCAAATGCCTCCAAATTCATTCGATGTCGCTACATCATACAGTAAAACAATGACCTTAAACATACTGCCATAGTAACTAGGGAGTTTTTCAGGGGCAAAAAGTGGAATGGTGGAAAGTCAATCTTCAGATATAAATTCAATTGAACATGAATTTCATTTCCTGATGATAATATTTTATATATATACACACACACTAAATTAATTTATCCAAAAACAAACGATGGATTGTGGCTTTAACACTCTGAGGATGTTTTCAACGTCACACTCAACGACCACATACAACAACAGACATCGTTTTACGGATTACCACGGGTAATTTAAAGATTACCATGGGTTCCAAACGGAAAACCCCTGAAGTTCTTCATCCGCATACGATCCATCATAATAACAAGCTCTGCACAGACACTATCAAAGGTGACGTAACTTCAGTTGCTCGGAAGCGGGCAGTTGACAATAGTGAAAGAGCGCAGCGGTGTTGTTGTTTCCATGGTGCCCATGACACTCACCTGTGGTCTGCTGGAGCTCCAGCAGGGCTTTGATGGTGGAGGTGGCGGACTGGGACTCCCCCCCTGATACTTCCTGGTAGATGATTGTGGGGCTGGACTCCACGGACACCTCATGTTCCGCCCACTCCTGCCCCCTGGAGGAGATGATGTGAACTACAGGCTGGGGGTCTGGAGGAGAGAGAACCACTTACAGTTACACATAACACACAGGAGTAGGAAAACATTACATAAAGACTTACAGTCTATTTAATTTAAATTCCAGTCAATTCAAGATGTTGTGTTGGGGTTGACTCAGATGATACAGATGGAAATTTAAATGACAGGTAGTAGTTGAGTAGAAGTAGGGCTTTTTATTCTTTAAATGTCATGGCAAAGGTGAACTGCTTAGCACTATCCTGAGAGGACAGCTCTGTGGGGTGGAGCTAGGTAGCGTACCGTGAGCGCTGCTGTGGGAGGCCTCGGTGGACGGGGAGCTGCTCTCCATGTAGACGGTCGTCTCATCCTTGAGCGCACCCTCCTGTGTGGAGGCCTGGCCTGCGTCTGCGGAGCGGGATGCCTGCTGCAGGGTCTCACTCACCAGCTGCCTAGTCTGCTCACTCACCATCGCTGTCTGGAAAATGGGCTTGGGCTTGATCAGGACCTGGGGGGACACAAACAGTTCAGTACTTAGATATCATTCCTATTACCTAAACGGTATGCTAGGTACCAAGTGGCTAGGTGAAAGGCTACAGTGAAGGATAGGGTTTGTCTGCTTTCATAGAGATCATAGCTGAAAGCATTGTACAGGCTTGCGTGCAGGCTTGCTTTCCATTTACAAACCTCCATATACTGACAGGCAGAGGTCTGCTCAAAGCTACATGGACTTTCTCTCCTAGAGCTACGTGGACTTGCTACATGGTTTTGGGGTCAAATGTTTCAATATCAATGGGCAAGATATGGCATTTGTTTTGTCTCTCAAGTGTTGGCAGGTAGTGGACCATTGTGTGACCTAGTGCCCTTTTCAATCAATCAAATGAATTGATCTGCTCTGTAGCCGTTTTTACAATGAGAATTGTAATGAACAATATAAACGATAGGTACAAAATAAACGATAAGAACAAACATGGTTGGTACTGACCTGGGTCTTGCCCTGCTGTCCGTAGACTATCTTGGTGGGGATGATCTTGGTGGTGGTGGTGGTGGGCTGGACCCCTGATCCCATGCCTTTGGGCTGGGTGACGATCATCTTGGTGATGGGTCTGGAGGCTGTGATGATGGCTGGCTTTGCCCCTGGCACACCCTGAAGGGTCTTCTCACCCTATGGCAGGGAGACATTATATTAGTCTTTCAGAAAGCAGCATTTTCCCCAGTAACAGGGATTTGTAGGATTAATAACATTGCCTGTAGTCTACATAGCTAGGTCTCAAAAAGGACTTCTTGAAGAAAATTAAGGGTAAAACAAAATGCGACATTATCACAAAAACAGCCTCAATACTCATAAAATAAATTATGTTGACCTGACCCCTGCATTTAACAGCGTGGTGACAACATTTTTCCCAGGCAGCCCTTGGATGGTAGTGCCTTTACCGGTGGTCTTCTGCACTACAATGACATTAGGCTTGGATGTCATGGGAATGGTGGTGATCTTAGTTGTCGTACCTGCAATGGAGGGGCAAAGAAAACAACATTTTAGGGAAGAAATATCATCTTCCAAGCCACTATAATAGCATTCTGCAACCAGATGTTCAATCAAAACTGATAACACAGCAAGACTGTTCAGTGACCCTGAACACAGCGTTTGGTGGTCCAGTAAAAAGGCTGTCCTATAGGCTGCCTGCACTGACCAGACACAATGTTGCTGCTGATGATCTTGCCACCCAGTGTGGCCAGAGATTTTGGGACCACCGTGATGATGCTGCCACTGGTGGTCTTGACGTAGGTGGCCCCGCTGGGCGTGGTCATTCTGGTCCCAATGGTAGGACTCACAGTGGGCCTCGAGTAGGTGGCCTGGGTGCCTGCACAAACATTAAATTATATATATATACACAACTAAAAAAGAACAGGGACTAACAACTAACAGGGAGGGCCTATCCATTACATAATTACCTCTTTGAACATAAACAAAAAAAATGTACGAGAGCATTATGATCAGCAATTAACCATACCCCAGCAACCACTTTCTGAACAATCCGTTGTTCAAAGCAGTGCTGCCACCTGCTGTCCTTGAGTTGCATGCACATGTTTGGGTAGTTCTGTAACTGTTCTGTGAGTGAACTGGGGGTTTTCCATACCTGTGGGCTGGGACACCAGCTTGGTAGTCATGATGGCCCCGTTGCTACTGACGACCATGATAGGGGAGGAGCTGCTGCTGGCCATGCCTGAAGCGGAGGGCTTGGGCAGGATCTTACTGGGCTGCATCTGCTGGGTGATGATCTTTACTCCTGAACAGACACGCAAGAAACACCTTGCTTTCAGTTAATGTTGCAACGCATACAGTGTGGTGCCTGTAAGTCAGGGACATGACAGTCAAAACATAATATAATAACTGTAAGCTCTGTCGTTGGGTGTCATGTCCATTCGAGACCACCCATGTTCTGGTCCCCATGCTTCTCACCTGACTCTTGCTTGATCTGGATGGTGGGCTTGGAGCCGGGAGGGGTGGTGGAGGTCTGGCCCTGGCCCATGGCGCTAGCCCCCATGGGAGAGCCCTGCTGCAGCTGCTTGGGGGACTGCTGGTGCTGCTTGGGGAACTGGGCCAGGATCTGGGTGGGCGAGCCTACCATGGTCTTAGGAGAGGGAAGCCTGGCGGAGGCCACCTTCACACCGGCCGACGAGCCACCTGGCACAGGGGAGGGGGGAGGAGAGTCAACGCTCAGTTTTACAGGCCAACTCTGATATGTACAATATCATATCATACCCTCTCATTTACATTTCGGAAATACAGCACAATTCTTAAACAAGAGGGCTTATGGTATGACTGAAGTGAGTTCCTTTTTGACAGGCAATACTGAAACTCTTTAGAAAGAACGCATTGGGGCGCTCAGTGGCGTAGCACACTAATGTGCATGCCATATAACTGCAAGGTCCCTGGTTCGATTCCGGCCCTCGACATATCTCGCAAGTCATCCCTCCTCTCTCTCTCTCTCTCTCTCACCCATCCTTCCTGTCAATCTCTACTGTCTCTATCCCAATAAAGCAGAAATGCCCTAAAAACATATATATAAAAAAAAAAAAAAAAGAACGCATTGATCTCAGTCATCTCCTGTGCGTGTAGGATCCAAACATACCCTGTGCTATGGTCGACATGACTGAGGAGGGGCTGGAGGAGACCACGGCGGTCACGGCGACCGTGTTGGCGGCCGAGGAGGGGCCCGGGCTGGCGGGGATCACCACCGTCTGTTTCTGGTGGGAGGAGGTCAGCATGGAGGTGGACACCAGCTTGGACATGGCCGCGTAGTTGTGCGAGTGGGACTTGGACAGGATGTTAGGCACGAAGTTGGAGCTCGGCGAGGTCGTCACAATGATCACCTGATGACACACGTACCCGCGGAGGCAAACGCTTTAAACCACACTTATTGAGGTTCGCACACAGTCAATCGTCTTACAATGCACAATGCAGTACAACCCGCTTTAGACACATTCAATAACTACAATATGAAATCATGTAATCGCTCACACACTCCACTACAATGCCTATTCAACAAGAGGCTGTGAGTGAGAGTTGTGCTAACCACTGAGATAGACTGTGTTCCAAAATGCGTTCTTGCACACCATCTAGAGCGTATACCGTACCATTGTGTATTTATATCTATGGTGCTCACCTTCTGCGTGGTGGTATTAGTGGTCTGGGTGGTGGGCTTGGTGAAGGTGATCTTGACGGGGGACATGTGCGGTGGCAGGGAGTTGGCGATGCTCTGCATGATGTTGCTCATCTTGGGGCTCCCGCTCACTGGCACTGTGATGGTTTTGGACATGGGCGGGGCCACCTTGGGCACCTCCTTCAGCACCACAGGGGAGGAGCTGGAGGAGTTGGTCCGCCTCCGCTTGCGAGGCTTCTCGTCTTCGTCTGAGCAGCTCACACCTGAGGAGAGAGAGAGAGAGAGAGAGAGAGAGAGAGAGAGAGAGAGAGAGAGAGAGAGACAGAGAGAGAGAGAGAGGGAGAGGGAGAGAGGAAGAGGGAGAGGGAGAGAGGAAGAGGGGGAGGGGGGGGAGAGAGAGAGAGAGAGAGAGAGAGAGGGAGAGAGAGAGAGAGAGAGAGAGAGAGAGGGGGGGGGGAGAGAGAGAGAGAGAGAGAGAGAGAGAGAGGGGGGGGGGGGAGAGAGAGAGAGAGAGAGAGAGAGGGAGAGAGAGAGAGAGAGAAGAGAATAAAACAAGAAAAAAATAGGACATATAGTAAAAACCGAGGCAAAAAAAGGGGAGAAACTGTAATTTGGCCTTGTTCTTCGGAACCTCCGATATAGTGCTGTCAGACTCACTCTTCACGTAGACGGTGCTCCCGCTGGGCAGCACCACCACGTTGGAAGCAGGGCTGGCCGGGCGCGGAGATTTCACCATCGATCCGACACTGCCACTGGGCGCCGTGGCACTGGTGGGGGTGGATGTGGTGCTCGTGTAGGAGTAGCAAACAACCACTGCAAACATACAGATATTTTACTTTCCTTGAGACATTTTCAGGGATAAAATTGCAAAACGCTGAGCATCATATGTCTGGTCTTTGTGATGCTGTATGATGCTGTCGGCTGCATGTTATGCATGTCCTGTGACTGTCCTCCTATATTTTTAATTATTTTTTTTACCTGTCAAGTGTTTTGAGTCCATGAGAAAGCGCTACACAAATGTTATGTATTATTATTATTATGCTGCATATTTCCTTGCTCAGATCCCCTGTTAGGTGTTAGCATCAGCAAACTACTCTTCCCGGGGGTTACCACAGTTGGCCTACCTTCTTTGTTTCCAGTTTCGGCAGGCAGCATGAGGGAGGCGTTCTGATTGGCCGTGGCGCTGGCCACCGCATTGGCGGTCACGGTGAATGCTGTCTGGGGCACCAGTCTGGGCATCAGGGGGACCAGCCGACGGCCCTCAATAGACCACTCTGAGGAGCTGTTAGGACCCGACATGCTGTGTAAGACAGAAAACAATTGCTTTATTTTCTTTCCTCAGCAGCTTTGGTCAAAGTCCACGAAAACAGCTTTTTTATTGAGCTGAGTTTTTTTGATTCAATGTAGTGGCGCAGGCTTCTGTTTTCACAATGCAACCACTGAGTAGTCTATGTAAAAAAGCAATGCGTCTGACGCGACAAGAACCTGTCTGGAGACCATTAACTTTGTTTTAAAAAGTGTAGTTGTCAAAAGTTACAAATACATATTAATGACGGTCAAAAAACGGTGTTGCTCCATAGACTTCCAATATCTAACTGAGGTAAAATGACAACGATGTAAGATTATCTTATGACATCACAGGATTAAACTAATGGAACATCTACACTCACCAAACACTTTATTAGGAACACCTGTACACCTTCTCATGGTGGAGGTGGTGTAATGGTGTGGGGAATGTTTTCTTGGCACACTTTGGGCCCGTTTTTGAGTATTGTTGCTGACCATGTGCATCCCCTCATGGCTACAATTTACCCATCTTGATAATAATGCATGATAATGCACCATGTCACAAAGCAAAAGTCGTCTCAAACTGGTTTCATGAACATGACAATGTTCAGTGTTCTTCAGTGGCCTTCCTTGTCACCGGATCTGAATCCAATAGAACACCTTTGGGATGTGGTAGAACAGGAGATTCATAGCTTGAAAGTGCACATGAAAAATCTGCAAGAATTGCATGATGCAATCATGTCATCATGGACCAGAATCTCAAAGTAATGTTTCCAACATCTTGTGGAATCAATGCCATGAAAAATGTAGGCTGTTTTGAGAGCAAAGGGAGGCCCTACCCAGTATTAGTATAGTGTTCCTAATAAAGTGTTCAGTGAGTGTAAATTAGGGGTACTTGCCCAAATAAGGTATTCAAATGCACTCATCAATTACACCAATGTAATTATGATTTCTTTGGTACTAACTAATAACACCAATACATGAATACATGTATCGGTGTAATGGTGTACATTGCTTCACCGCTGTTTATACTGCTTATATTTTTTATTACTTCTATTTTATTTTATTTTATTCTATTTTAAAACTTATTGTTGCACTACTCTGTGGCACTGTCACTTCTGCATTTCACTGTATACTTGTATGCACGTGACGAATAAAGAATCTTGAATCTTGAATAATCCAATCATGAAATATGACTTCTACGATATTAAATGTATTTTCTTTGCTTATGGCTCTTACACACACTGTGGCATTGTTTACATTTAGAGGTTAAGAAGAATGTGGTATCCTCTGTGTTTCACTCACTGCAATGTAAGTCAGCTAAATGGCATATATTACATCTAACCATGAAAAATCTAACTTACTGGTAGGCAATGGTGGTAAGGCGCTCATCATTGACGGCCCTACGGACCTCGGCACGATGCCGCTCGGTTGAGATGCTGTGGGAGGGAGCAACACCGCACGGTTATTGGATGTGGAAAGAACAATAATGATTATCTTCAAAGAAAAGGAACACAGATTAAAAGGGCTCCCATTGCTGTGGGGAAAAACATACAGTAAATACAACTCAAATTAAATTCTATTTGTCACGTACATCGCATACAGCGATGAAAGGCTTTTGGATCTTGCTCCTCAATCAACAACCGTCAACAACAATCAACAGTACAATATGATATAGTAATAATAAAACTGTGGCAATAGTAATGCATAAGAGTGTAGTGTACAGAGCAGCAGTAATGGTTGTAACAGTAACAATAGTAATACAATGTCAAGAGTTTACCTGAGGACTTTTGTGAGCTCTCCGAGGAGGTCTTTCTTGTCCTTAGTGAGGTCTCCCTGGGCTCGCAAAGCACTGATCACCCCAGCATATGCCTCCAGCTCTGAAAACACATAGAAATAGACAAAAAAAAAAAATTTCACTTCGATAACATCCACTGTCACACACAAAAACAAGCCAGACAGTACTGTGAGAGGAGAAGTGGCAGGGATCTTACCAAGTTTACGGAGGATTCTCTTACACTCATCCCTTCCGAGGTCGAGGAGGGTGGGCCACACCACAGGCATGGTGCCGGCCAGCTGAGGTTTCTCCTGCTGAATCATGAACTATATTGACAGTGAGGAGAAAGCATGGGAGGAGAAAGCATGACAGAATGTGTCATCATCTGGATATCTTATTGTCCACGTTACATTGGATATAATTGATCATAAATGTGATATAAATGTCTAAATGTCTCCCCTTAGTTTCGGAATCATTAATGCTAGAAGGAACCATAACAGGGTCCATCTCATCATATGAACAAGGTGTGTAAATATCTACAAGTGACCCGACTAGAAGCAAGACATTTCAGCTGTGTGTCTGGGTAATTTAGCTAGGTAAATTGACTCAACTAACAGTCACATAACGTTGAGCGTAGAATGGTGCTATCAAGACATCTGGCAGGCTAACGGGTTAGCTCGCTCTAACTGCAGTCATGGTCCTTACTCGCTAGACAGCTGAGCTGGCTTAGTCTGCACAACAATAACAGACCAAGCCGAAGCCATCAAGAGTGCACCACATCTCAATTTAAAACAACAAAGATATATTCAAAATATCTAAACAGAAAACATACATTTTGACCAATGACTACATAGCTCCTGTTAAGAATCAAAATCTCAAATTGTGCAGGCATCACGAAAATGGGAGTCAGCAAGCTAACGAAGCTACTCGGCTAACAAACTAGGAGCTGTTTGATTAGATTTACCATGCAGTGCTTGAGACGAGTGCAACGTCTTGATGGCAGTCCTGATTGACAGGATCCAGGGTTTCTTACATATTAATCCAAAAACAGCAGCGTCCACTAAAATATGACAAAATATGAATGTTTATCTACTGAGAAGCCACAACAGTTCCCTCATAGACCTTCAGTTCCGCCATGATTGATCAACGCCAAAACACACGGGGCCTGAGATTACGCTGTTTTAAGACTCGCCTGATAAATAAATATACAAGTATTTGAGAATATCATCGTGAGTTGTGTCAAATATTGGAATATTTTTTGCATCTACATACTCCCGTATTTCCTTTTATTTTCAAATGTTTTAATTATTTCAAAAATAATCATAAACAGTTGTACAATAATATGAATCCAAAAAGGCCATATTTCCACTCCTCTTTTTTAAGACCCATTGACGTCACTGTTGACATTCTTTGTGCACGGGCTCTTTAGGTTGCCCGGTTGTGCACACACCCTTCTAAGATAACTGCAGGGATATTATTATTTTCTTTGACATAACCCGAATTAAATGCTTCCTTATTGGAGTCACAGTAAAACAAAATTACTTTAGAATAATGACAGCTTGAGCTGTTGTAATTTTTCGTCCCTCGCCTCTGACAAAATTCCTGTCTCTCCTGCATTTCGGTTTTCATTAACCTAATAGCCATGTCCGACATACTGCTCTATGCCCATGATGGTTTATGATAGCATTTCCTATGCAGTATGAAGGCTGGTGTCACAAGTTCATCATTTTGTATGTACTTTGTATACCGATGGGGTAACGTCCTATTTGTATACCTCATTGATACAAATACCTTGAGCTTTTGCCAAACCGATGCGTCATTAATGACAAAAAGAAAGCTTTTCAAAAGGTTTATTTGCTTTTTATTTTGTCAGCCTTTAAGCCTACCTCATTGTTGAAGATATAAGAATGACATGTTGCCAAATATAAAATTAAAAAAAAAACAATATATAAAAACATTCAATGTTGCTGGAATATTACATCAAAATACAGTTATGGAAATTTTCCAAATAATCAACACAATCCATATTAACAAGACTGCAAATATGTTATTACCTTCAATATCGGAAAAAATAAATCATATTTATTTACATAAACAAAGATAGCTGGAATCCCCAAATAGTGCATGCCCATAAATAATGGAGGCCAACAAAGTAAACATCCACCCACATAACATGTTCACCAAGAAAAACAATCAATGATAAAGTCAGGATGAAGACTGATTAAATCATGTAATCACAGCTCTCCAACCAAAGCAGTGAGGGCAGGATACAGACAATAATAAAAACACTGATAAGAGTACAATTCAGACAACAGATACACACACAAACAAGCACAAACTTTTCAACAAAATCATCCATCACATATCAAGAACTGTAAGATTCCACAGGCAAAGATACATGTAGGGGGTGAATGTGTCACTGCTACACATGTTGTCTAGACAGCACTGATTTAATCAGTGGTCCAATAAGGAAATATGTGCTTTGATAAGTGTTCACTTTCTAACCTCTTGCAACAGCATGTCACTTCCACATACAGAAAAAGTACCTGCCTTGAAAATAATCAATAATGATTTTGATAGTCATGTCTTACATGCATTTAAGAAACATGATTATACAAGGTGCTGTTAACATTTACAGTAGTCACTAAAATGAGTGTGCCTAGTTAGACTATTATTTGGTGTCTGTTGAGTTAGTATTAAACACCTTAATGGGCATGAAAGGCAAAGCTACTTCCTCCTTGTACAGCACATATTACTGATTACTTATTGCCATGTAAGCCTAGGGATTGACATTCCACGGCCATTGTGGTAATAAGTTAATAATACATCCTAGATGAGTACAAGTGTACTGTCAGACACATTTGACTCTCTTGAGATATGCCTATTGAAATATACACACTAACCTCATATTTACTAACACAGTGCCTTGGGTCCATGCATCTTTATTCAAGACAACTTCAGCAAGTCAACCATTCTACATGAACCCACCACCCAGGCTGAAAGGGGTGAACTTCTGAGCCTGCTGCGCCCCTATCTCAGCCACGTACAGAGCCCCCGTCTTCAGGTCTAGGTCTACCAAATGGGGCTTGACATCCTCAGCCAACTGAATGACACTGACCACCTGACACTGACCAATCACACCCACCGGCGGAGCCTCCAGCAGAGAGATCTGATTGGTGTTCAGCTGCACCACGACAAAGTACTTCTGGTCTGGTGTCAACCTATGGGGTTAAGCATGGGAAAGCCACAGAGAGAAAAATAAATATTTTGTATATTAAATATGAAAGGGTGCTCAGAGAGACACACAACAACATTCCAAACTGAAAACTTCTGACCAGTCTTTGCATTGATTGCTTATGTTGAAGATCATAAGACTGCCATTGCCTACCGGACAGAGTAAGGTGCATCCTCAGTGAAGCAGCTTCCCCATGTTCCCAGCCAGTCCCCAGTCACAGAGTTAAACACTTGGATTCTCTTATTCCCTCTGTCAGCAACCCACACCTGCAAACCACCACCAACACACATAAACCAGACACACTCTATCTTCTACCAAATTGGCCATAACTTCCAGAATTGAAAATACAACAAAAAAAAACATGTCATGTGTATATAGGTTTAGTTTTATAAAGTCCAGTGAGATGAGAAATAGATTTAACCATGGGCTGTCAATACTTTGATATCCTCACTTGGATACTCCTTTGACTGAGACCTGCCTAAGTTCATACCCTGTGATAATTATCCACAGTCACACTGTGGGGGATGTAGAACTGTGCAAGGCCCTGGCCCTTCTCTGCATGCATCCAAAGCACCTCCAGGTCTACAGAAATAAAAAATTTAAAAAAAAAGAGAAAAAAAAGAAAAAAGTAAAGTAATGAACATCGTATTTCAATGAGTGGCATCACCTTATTCTAAGACTGGCAATCCTGTTTGATCACATTGCTGTCACATGAATATGCTGTTTAGGCTATCTTACAGCTGCCAGATTCATTCCCTCAAAAATGTAAAATGGACTTTAAATACAATACAGACAACAGTGGACTGTCTGATATTCCGACAGTGTCATAAAACGAAAACTAAGAATTTCTTCACCTTTGGACAGTTTGATGAGGCGATTGTTCATCCCCCCGTCACCGTCCACAATGTACACCTCTCCAGAGCTGTGGACGAAGACCTCAGCGGGTTGGTCAAACTGGAGAGGGTTCACCCCAGAGCCAGCCGTCCCTGCTGAGCCCAGCACCTGGAGTAGCTTCCCTGAGGGAGAGTACTGCTTGATGGAGTGACCATACGGGCCTACGGGAAGTTGAGGAGGAAAGGTACCATCACTCACAGCACTAAGACAACAGAAACATCATGATCAAGAGCCAAAAGTCAGGTCTGGGTGGAAAAAAACAAAAAAAACTGGATGAATTACAAGGTTGCGGGTATACAGTAACACAGTGATAATACCCAGCTGTGAATGACAAATACAAACCACTTTTCATGATTACATGATGTCTGTCTTTGGAACTTACCATTCCCTACATCAGTGATCCACACAGTGGGGTTGGTGGAGGCGTCGGCCACAAAGATCCCATGGGGCATCTCTAGAGTGGTGGTGTTCCAGGCCAGCAGGAATTCTCCATCTGTGGTGAATACCAGCACCTTGGGCACCGTCTCCGGACCTCTCTGGAAAATACAGTGTGTGTTTAACACCTTGAGTATACAAACATGACCAACCATCTCTTCAAACCCCAAAACTCAGAACATGAACACCAAAATAAGTACCGACCTGTGCAACATACACCACACCGGCGTGCTGGTTCACGGCAACTCCAAATACTGCACCGCTGAACAGCTCTGGATATTTGGGCCAAGAGATATCCAATTTGAATAGTGGTCTACCCAGAAGTCTGTAATCCTGTTGTAGCCCAGATGTTTCTGACTGCAGCAAAAAAAAAAGTGTAGAAATATGATATATTATATTATATATCAAAATGAAAATGTTGGCCATTTTAACTGAATAATCACAAAACGGATAAAATGGGGGTCTATTAGGAACCTTAAAAAAGATATATTATTAATAATAATAAATACAAATAGAAAATATATACATATATTATTTATTATTATTATTGTATTTTTATTTACCTTTAACCTTTAAAAGGTTCCTAATAGACCCCCCATTTTATCCGTTTTGTGATTATTCAGTAAAAATTGGCAACGTTTTCATGTTGACATACATGTTTCATGTTGATATATGCAATTTGAACAAGATCCTCCAGTGACCTTGACAGCATTTGGGGAGTGCAATATTATGTCAATAAGGACATGCACAACTTGGCAGCAGCAGCAGCTCGGCAGCACAGGTGGAGGAAGCAAACCATGTTTAGACGGAGGGTTGAGACGAGCTACATACATTTAAATGAGCTACACACACATCTGTTTTGGTTCAGTTCAGCGATAAGGAAACGACACGTACCTGGGAATAGATGGTACTATACAACACCAACAAAAGCAGAAAAATCGTGCCCATGGTCGTCACTATCAAACACGAATGACTTTTCCTTTTCATGGGGGAAAGCTTACAGGTTACTTGATCAAATATTTCGGTCGCCTCCACCCGACCAACCTGTGTGTTCTGCACCTCAACACCCGCATCAAAAGACGCTCCGCAACGGCGACTTCCTATTTTGATCACATGATCGAAGGGGAGGCTGCGGTCATGTGGACATGCGCCACCGCTGTTTATTAGGCCGGTAGAACATTTAAATAGGGGCATTCATCGGGGCCTAGTCCAGAGAGGTATTAAAGACGAAAAACTACGTTGTAAGTGAGAAGTTATGGATGTCATAAGGCGTAAAACAGGAAATCAAAACGATTACCACCTAGGCTATATTATACGTCACCACCGCACTTCACCGATGCACTAAAATGTTTTTCCAGCACACAGCTTACGTTTTTGTCACAAGAGTCTGTGTATTTCATTTTCTTTTTCTTGTGGGTGAGTTGGCCTCTCTGATCCAGTTCTTAACTGGTTGTATCTACTGTAACTGGCCGGGAGTATTTTGTTGTTCTCATCTGTTGAGTTCAAAGTTCCAACCTCAAAGTTCCATTTCATCCAGTTCTTTTAGCTTATCCTTTTTTTTTTTTTTTTTTTTTTTTTTTTTTTACTACATTTGAGCTTTTATTTACCATGCATTAGTATCAACAGTCCTCACTTGATCTCTGCCTTTACTGTTTTAAACTCCCATGACTGTTATACTTACCCTCTTTTGTTTTGTCTCATTGTCTTTTCATTATTTTCATTCATATGGCTGTAAAATGCATTGTGTTGCATTAGTGTATGAAATGTGCTCTATAATTAAAGTTTGAGTTTTGATTTAATACATATCATTTTTTGTTTAAAACTTGAGTTTTGCAAATTGCTCCTCAGACATAATTTTCATCTTACGACACAATGCAGGCAATGTTCCCTCCGCAGTATGGTACGTTTGTCCACAGGTTAAATGAAATGTATGGCATCAGCAAGGGAAATTAGACTTAATAAGGAAAGCAGCCTTCACCCTCTCACTATATATAGTCAGGGATAGAGAGAGATAGAGAATGGAGGGCAGAAGGGATCATGGGTCGGATATCAGAAGAGGAGTGGATGGAGAGAGACAGGTAGAGGGGAGGGATGTAGAGAGACAGGTAGAGGGGAGGGATGTAAAGAGACAGGTAGAGGGGAGGAATGTAGAGAGACAGGTAGAGGGGAGGGATGTAGAGAGACAGGTAGAGGGGAGGAATGTAGAGAGACAGGTAGAGGGGAGGGATGTAGAGAGACAGGTAGAGGGGAGGGATGTAGAGAGACAGGTAGAGGGGGAGGATGTAGAGAGACAGGTAGAGGGGAGGGATGTAGAGAGACAGGTAGAGGGGAGGGATGTAGAGAGACAGGTAGAGGGGAGGGATGTAGAGAGACAGGTAGAGGGGGAGGATGTAGAGAGACAGGTAGAGGGGAGGGATGTAGAGAGACAGGTAGAGGGGAGGGATGGAGAGAGACAGGTAGAGGGGAGGGATGGAGAGAGACAGGTAGAGGGGAGGGATGTAGAGAGACAGGTAGAGGGGAGGGATGTAAAGAGACAGGTAGAGGGGAGAGATGGAGAGAGACAGGTAGAGGGGAGGGATGGAGAGAGACAGGTAGAGGGGAGGAATGTAGAGAGAGGTAGAGGGGAGGAATGGAGAGAGACAGGTAGAGGGGAGGAATGTAGAGAGACAGGTAAAAACGTCTGCTAAATGTCAAAAATGTAAATGTAAATGTAAAACAACTTATTATTTGAAGTGGTACTGTATAGGCTCATCTTTTAACAGCATGCTGATGAACTGGCATTACTTGTTTGGCTTTTAATATTCTTTTCCCACATGCAAACCAATTCAAATGAAATGACACCTCTTTTGTCTAATCTGTTAATTTACTTAAAATGCATGGCCAAGATTAAAATATAGCTTTATAGTTGCCAACAATTGTAACATTTCATTTGCTGGTGGATGGTTGTCAGCGGTATTTTGGCAATGGTATTTCCATATGGTGAATAGAGAAGCCTGCTGGTTTTCAGTCAAATGAGTGTAAAGCAGCTTCTCTTCCTACACCTCACTAGTGAGTAGCACACTGAGAAATAGAGCAATGCAGCGGGCAGAGGTGAGGAAGTATTTAGGGTAGAGAGAACTAGAGTAAACAGTAAAAATGACTGGCAAGAGGAAAATGGGTGAGGTGGAGAGAAGGGTTGAGGACAGTGGAGCACAAAAACAGAGTATAATCTAGCGGTGGCACGTCATGTTGTTGGCTTGGGTAACGTGTGGCGGTTCCCCTATCTCTGCTACAAGAACGGTGGTGGTGAGTATGACGCAGAGGAGACCTGATCTGCCTGTGGTGTTGTAGAGAATACAGTATTAGAGAATACAGTCAGACAATGTTAACATTGTAACCATGAGTCAGATACAGTGCCCTCCGTAAGTAATGGGACAGTGAAGAAGACAACCAACAGATTTAGTTAACTTTAGTTAAGATCCCCATTAGCTGTTGCTACTCTTCCTGGGGTCCACATACAGTGCCCTGCGTAAGTAATGGGACAGTGTCCCATTACTTACGCAGGGCACTGTATATACAAACAATATCAACTAAGGAAGACTTGAGAGGCTGGAGTATAGTGTAGGAGAATTCAATCCAAGACAAAGGAAAAACAGAAAAACACACTTCTTATAGGGAAGGGTCCTAATGAGTAATGGGCAACACATGTGTGCCAATAGTCTCTGGGGGTGACCTCTGCCGCCCCCTGGTGGTCAGACAGAACTGTGACAGTTTTTATTATCTGTTTTTAATGCATTCTGTAGAGATTGGCTACGGTCAACTTCTGATCAAGTTTTACGAGTATACCTGTTACATCATCATCCTGGCCTGGGCACTCTTCTACCTGCTGTTCTCCTTCAGATCCCAGCTGCCCTGGGCCAACACCTGGAACACAGGTACATACAGTAGCACCTGGTATTGTTCCCTTCCTCTGTAATCAGCTGTAATTACAATGTGTGTACTTCTTATTGACTATGTCAATAGTGAGCAGGATGTCATCTGACTAAATGTTGCCAGAGGAACTGGTTACAGTTTAATCATTACACTAATACATCTCCATGTAGTTTACCCCCGTGCTGTAGTCAATTTCTCTTACCTTTACAAATGTTGAAGATGAACCACTGGCCAGGCAGTAGGCATCCATGTCATCCATGCTAACAGGTGGAACAGGTTAAGTTGTTTGCAGAATGTACAGACAATATGAGACTGCAAGGAGTTGTGTTCTAACATCCCAAAAACCGCAACAATGTTCTCTTTCATTAGGTAGTGTGTTCCACAGTCACATTCTCATATGTAACATGTGCATCTCATATGTAACATGTGCATCTCATATGTAACATGTGCATCTCATATGTAACATGTGCATCTCATCTGTAACATGTGCATCTCATATGTAACATGTGCATCTCATATGTAATGCTCTTGTTGTTGCTGGTGTGTGGGCTGACTTTACCTGGAGCTTGGGAGGGGGTTCTGTTTTACCTGTACCCAGACCCTGTCCACCTGGCAGACCCTCAGGTAAGAATTTGTAGAACGCAAACATTTTAATTGACACTGATATTTCACCAAGGCATATTTTGCTCACTTAAAATTCTCATTGTGCTATTTGTGGCCTATGAGGTGTCGATCGAAGCTCGATCTCAGATATTATTTTCCTACAGTCTGGCAGCTGAAGCTTAGTTGTTCTGGCTAGCTACAGGCAGCAGATAGCCTAGAGGTTAGAGAGAGGTTAGAGAGGCCAATTTCTGCCTCCCCCATCCATCCCTTTCCTATTCATACTGTATTAGGCTAATGGGGTTGCTCCACACAAGTTGGATTCATGTTTGTGATGCCAATCATGTACTGTAAGGGCAACTTTCTTGCAGATATAGTGGCCAGACTGTCCACACTTAGAATGATTTAGCAAAAATAGATGCATTTTGGAATCCTTCAAATTAAGAGAGGGCTGCCCAAAGGAGTGCCAGTCCAAAAATAAAATGCTTTGTAAAGGATTACATTGTTGATATGATTGATGTAACTGCTATAACTGATCTGACATAGTCTCCTTGCTTTTAGTCTCCTTTCTCCCTCTCTAGTCTCCTTTCTCCCTTTTTCTCCTTCTCCTTCTCTCTGGATTATCTCTTTACCTCTCTCTCTCTCAGTTATCTCTCAGTTTGTGTTGATGGATGATAACCTCTGTGACAGACCTGTTTCCCATGATACTGCGCAGGGCAGGACATCGAGTGCTCTTCCTCCTCCTCCTCTGCCTCTCCTGTTTCTTCCTGCAGCAGCTTATGATCACAGAGGTGAGAGGTCACGATGTTCCACAGGTCTTCTTCTTCTGTGGTCTGCTTGAGTATGGACATACTGTATGTTGTGCTGCTCACTCAAATTCTCATCTATTTTTCTAGAGAGGGGTTTACGTGTTCCAGCTCATTGATTACTATGGATGTAGCGGTGTCTGTCTTTTCTGCATGGCTGTACTTGAGTGCCTGGCTTTGGGCTGGATCTTTGGTGAGTCCAACATTTTTAAAGGCTCAAGAGGTGGGAACTAGCCCCAAAACCTGTTTTACAACTTATAATAACCATTAGGCTATCATTCGGTTTAGGGTATCATATGGAAGTTGAGAGTGAATATCAGGTGTTCCATCAAAAGGCGCAGACCGCTTGTATGACGTCATTGAGGGCGTGACTGGTCAGCAGCCGTGTGTCCTCTTCAGACCTCACCCCACTGGTGTCTCTGGTGAGTCAGATAATGACACTGAATTATGGTCAATTTTACAGCTCTCCATAGACGGAGGTGTAGCTAGAGACAACGTGTTGCGACACAATGTTGCGACAATGAGACAATGATCATTTCTGGTCCTTCCAGCCCACTAGTCAAGAAACAGAAAGACATAACAGAACCATGAATGCTGTAATAATAATAATAATAATAAAAGAGAAGACTTCAAATACAGAGGATTCACCACAAGGTGCAAACCATTCATAAGCCTCAAGAATGGAAAGGCCAGATTAGACTTTACCAAAAAACATCTAAAAAAGCCAGCCCAGTTCTGGAACAGCATTCTTTGGACAGATGAAACTAAGATAAACCTGTACCAGCATGATGGGAAGAAAAAAGTATGGAGGCTTGGAACTGCTCATGGTCTGAAGCATACCACATCATCTATCACAGTGGAGGCAGTGTGATGGCATGGGCATGCATGGCTTCCAATGGCACTGGGTCACTAGTGTTTATTGATGATGACAGAAGACAGAAGCAGCCGGAATTCTTAAGTGTTTAGGGATATACTGTCTGCTCAGATTCAGCCAAATTCAGCAAAGTTGATTGGACGGCACTTCACAGTACAAATGACAATGACCCAAAACATACTGCAAAAGCAACCCAGGAGTTTTTTAAGGCAAAGAAGTGGAATATTTTGCAATGGCTGAGTCAATCACCTGATCTCAACCTGATCGAGCATGCATTTCACTTGCTGAAGACAAAACTAAAGGCAGAAAGACCCACAAACAACAACTGAAGACAGCTGCAGTAAAGGCCTGGCAAAGCATCACAAAGGAGGAAACCCAGCATTTGTTGATGTCCATGGGTTCCAGACTTCAGGCAGTCATTGCCTGCAAAGGATACTCGACAAAGTGTTAAAAATGAACATTTTATTTATGATTATGTTAATTTGTCCAATTACATTTGAGCCCCTGAAAATAGGGGACTGTGTATAAAAATGGTTGCAATTCCTAAACGTTTCATATGATATTTTTGTTCAACCCCTTGAATTAAAGCTGAAAGTCTGCACTTCAATTGCATCTCAATTGTTTCATTTCAAATCCATTGTGGTGGTGTACAGAGCCAAAATTATGAAAATTGTGTCACTGTCCAAATATTTCCGGACCTAACTGTATTTAACTTCCTTTGCAGATTCTCAATTTGTTTTGGAAGGAAAGCAAGTAGAAGACGGGAAGGGTTTATGGTCTATGACAACCAATGAAGGATCCCTTTTGCACCCAAATTATGAACTTGTTTCCTTCACCAGTGCTTGTCAGTCCTCTGTCACCCTGGTGATGACCTTCCGCTAAGCCGGAAGCAGAAAACAGGACGAAAAGCTCAGATAGGAAGAGAGATTGAAGCTTTCAGGATATAAGAGCTACGCTGACTTAATCAAGCAGCCACAGTAGTTTTCCTTTGTCTTTAAGTTTACAAACATTTACATTTTAAATGTTTGACATTTAGCAGACGCTTTTATCCAAAGCAACTTACAACAAGTACATTTATCTAAAGTAAGTGAATCATCTATACATCAGTCATCATAAGCAAAATCTATCTATGCTTGGACCAGGTGCCATTGGCAGTCCCAATGCTAGAATAAGGAAGGATTATTATTATTATTATTATTATTATTATTATTATTATTATTATTATTATTATTATTATTAAAACAATTTTTTAAAGTCAATGGCTTAGGCAGGCAGAAATTAATGTTGAGGAAAAGCGTATTTGAAAACACAGGAACTTTCTCCTGCAAGTACATTTTCTTGTGTTGCTCAAAAGACTCAGCTAAGAAAGAACACCTTTTGAGGAGCTATTTCATGTGCAAATGTATTCTCTTGTTGATTTGTAACTTTAATACTCAAACTGAAGTTTTCATTTGAAGGTATGGTTGTAATCTGCTTATAAACATTATTGCATAGTTGTTAACCATTAAATGAAGTACAGTCAATTTTGTCCGTTTGTTTGTGATTTGCAGTGCATTCGGAAAGTATTCAGACCCCTTCAAAATGTTTTCCCTCATCAATCTACACACAATACCCCATAATGACAAAGCCAAAACAGGTTTTTAGAAATGTTTGCTAATTTATTAAAAATAAAGCTTTCAGGATATAAAGCTTTAGACAAATTGTTTTAGATCTCCCTCAAAAAACATAGTCTCCATCCTCTGTAGGGCTAGGGAAACACTTGTCTGACAGAGATAGCCAATGGCTTTTGTATTTCACTTACATAACAGTAGTTATGTAAATAATACATGTGAGAATGTTCTATGTGGGGATTTAAACGAACTAGCAGGATCACATACCACCCACACTAACCTTGTTGAGACCAGACTTTTCGAGGCGTGACAACAACGTGATGTGGAGGTATGGCTACGTGAGACTACACCCACACTAATCCACAACATGGGCCCACAATAAAGTTCAAGTTGTTTTATTACTCATGATTAACAGCTATGTCAATTACATCATCTTAAAAAAAAAGTCCATCTCTCTCAAGCCTTTGTGCTCAGGTGACTGAAGCAGGAGGGAACAGCACTCAGTTTGACACAATAACATCCAGTAACTAACCTGGTACAGTGCCTTCGGAAAGTATTCAGACCCCTTTCACTTTCCCCACATTTTGTTGTGTTATAGACTCAATTTAAAATTGATTAAATTAAAAGAATTTGCCATCAATCCACACACAATACCCCAGAATGACAAAGCGAAAACAGGTTTTTAGAAATGTCAGTAAATGTATTAAATTTGAAATACAGAAATACCTCATGTACATAAGTATTCAGACCCTTTGCTATGACACTCTTAAAATTAGCTAAAATGCAAAAATGTCATCAACAAATTACTCAGTACATTGAATTGAGTCCAGCTTAATGCAAGGATAATAGTTCATGTAATTTTGGGGTATTGTGTGTGGCGGCAAATTCTTTTAATTTAATCCATTTTAAATTGAGTCTATAACACTACAAAATGTGGAAAAAGTGAAGGGGTCTGAATACTTTCCGAAGGCACTGTATATCCCATTTATATTCTAATATACATTATTAACTACAATCATTCTCAAGGCCTATTTTTCCTGTTTCAATTGAACCAGGAATCCAACACACCCACCACTACTCATTCTCACACAGACAAACTCTCTCACTCACACACACACACACACACACACACACACACACACACAATCAAAATCCAATTAACTAGGTAGAACACTAATATCTACATAGCTTCACTACAATTTAACCAATGTGCTTCTTAGAGCGCAATATCAGTGTCCCTAATATTGCACCCTATAGTCTCCTCATGACAGACAAGAGGGCTCAATTCAAGCCCATGTCCTTTACAAACAGAGAATGGATTCAACCCTCACAAGACCGGAAAAAACTGTAGTTCTGTCCCCAGGATGAGGAGGTTCAGTGGGGACTTTGATGGTAGGGGGGTCAATGTCCCGCTTCACCCTGTCATAGCTCTACTGTCACTAAACATGATCATAGTCATGGTTTATGTTCGGTGTCCCTGCTGTTGAAAAGCTTGTCTACCCTTGGTTTCCTAGTATATTGAATTTAATATCAAGGGTTTCAATCAAACTATCACAGAAGGAATTGTTTTGACTGTTGCAGGAAACCTCATCAATCCTCTGATCATTTCCTGGGTTTCTAGTGACAGATGGTTTAAGAATTATGTAAGCGCCTATTGATAAAAAGAGCAAGAAACAAAAACACCTGAAAATCCTTCCCACCTAAAATATCCATGGTTGAATGTGGACCCTTAACAGATTGTCCTCTCAGAAGACTGAAACAGAGTCAAATTACACATTTAATAATGAGATCAAAATATAACATCATAATATGCTGTATTGTGATCATCATGATCATGATTTTAGTGTGGTGGGAGAGTCAACTGTAAAAAAGGAAAATGTGTACCCTTTCAACCAGTCAATCCGATATAATACAGTTAAAATGACATATTCACATTTTACACAAGTCAGTTCAGTTCATTCCCCTCTCCTTGGCTCTCCTCTCACTCTCCTCTCCTCTCTCTCTCCTCTCATCCTCCTCTCTCCCTCCTCTCTCTTCTCACCCTCCTCTCTCCTCTCACCCTCCTCTCTCCTCTCTCCTCTCACCCTCCTCTCTCCTCCACCTGCAATCTACACATGCAACTCTATCAACCGGCCTCCACAGAAGCCCCTCCTCTTAGGAGCTACAGTAAATATTGGTGGGTGGAGCTATCAGGGGGCATGATGAGGTCACACATGGGCTTAGCGTTGATCCCCTGTCTTCCCCCCTGCTCCGAGGCGGGTCGAGGGCCAGAGATTGCAGAGTGAGGGTTGAAGAAAGCGCCGCCGCCATGGTCCGTCTCTTCGGGGGCAGGAGAGGGGGCGAAAAGCGGCGAGGGGGGTGCCGTGTAGTCGTCTCGGTGCCCCCGAGACACCGGCGCTGGGTTTTGAGATGGTCTATCGTAGTTGTCGTTGTTGTTGTTGTTGTTGTTGTTGTATCCATGATTGTCTTTCTCTTTCTCCGCCTTGTCTCCTTTCTCGGCGCGGTGGTGGCCCTGGGCTTTGAGCTGGGCCCAGTCTAGGCTGGGGTACCGTCCTGACTGGGCCATGGCCTGGAGGAGTTTGTCCAGTGGGCTGGGGCTCTCGTTGGGACCCTGTTGGGGGTTCTCCTGGCCCGTTTGGGCGGCCTGGGCTGCCAGGCAGAGGAGCTGGGCGTGCTGGCGCAGCTGGGCTAAGTCTCTCTCCGTGGCAGCGTTCTGGCGCAGCAGCTCCTTGGTGCGCAGCGTGATGGCCAGCAGGCCCGACTGGCTCAGGATCTCTGTGGTGTTCAGGAAACGGCGCTGGCGGGTGGACGAGCAGTCCGACAGGCTGTCAGACAGGCTGTCCGCCGGGGCCTCGGGCGACACGCGGTGTGGACTGACGGCGGTGGATGAGGAGGCAGAAGAGGAAGAGGTGGAGTTGGAGTAGGAAGGTGGAGAGGGTGTCTGCGAGCTGGAGACAGAGGGGGAGCCCACACTGTTGGAGAGGGAGGGGGACGGGCTGCGATTGGGCTTTTGGTGGCAGCAGTGGGATCTCTGCTGGGTGGAGGAGGCATGGCCACCCAGGGAGCGGTGAGGAGGTTGGGGGGAGGAGCTGTGGCTGCTGCTGACGTTGTTGTGGGAGTAGGAGTGGGGTCTGCCCTCTCTCTGCTGCTGCTGCTGCTGCTGCTGCTGGGGTTTGAGCTGTGTGGTGGTTGAGACTGCCTCCCTCTTGTCCTCTGTGCAAACTCTCTTGCTCAGGCTCTGGCCCTCACTGCCACTCTCTTTGACCCCCCCTGCCCCTGCACCCGCCCTGCCCAACTCAGGGCCCTCCTTCCTGGGGTGGGGGGCAATGCGTGGGTAAGAGTTGAAGATGGGGAGGTAGGAGTTCTTGCTGCCGTGGTTCTTGTTGCTTCTACTGCCTCCTTTCTTGGATTGGCCCTGGGGC
The DNA here is from genome assembly GCF_951799395.1 of Argentina silus. Taxonomy (NCBI): domain Eukaryota; kingdom Metazoa; phylum Chordata; class Actinopteri; order Argentiniformes; family Argentinidae; genus Argentina; species Argentina silus. Next base: position 27,714,145 of record NC_139656.1, on the reverse strand, counting down.
TCTAGTAGATTGGAGGGGGTAGGGGCAGGAGCTGGAGTAGGGGTGTGTACCCCCAGTTGTGGGATGAGTAAGAGCTGGGTGGGGGTCTTTGCACCCGACAGATCGTGCCATCCTCCCCCCCACGCCACGGGGCTGTGTAGAAGCTGCTCCCGTACAGACTGTACCACCAGAAGGTTATAAAAAGGGGTGTTTTGTGAGGAAAGAGCAGGAGCCAGAGAAAGAGAAAAGGAGAAGAGGGGAGGGGGTACAATTCACAGAGAGATGAGAGGGAGGAAATATATACACAAGACACAAAATAAAGGTCAACAGAAAGCAGAAAGAATAAATAAATAAATTAGGGTAGCCTCGAGCAAAGTAAACCCTAAATGTCCATTGATGAAAACAACACTATTACCCAGGATAGAAATAACACAAGCCCACTGGTCTCACCGGTTTCACCACCATGTTCTTGATGACGTAGATGGGGGAGAGCTGATCCTCATATGTAGGCATGCTATGACCTGTGCTGCTTCTGCTGCTGCTGCTGCTGCTGCTGCTGTGGGCCCGGTGGGGCTCGCTCACACTGCTGCGCTGGTCATCTAGATCAGCCTGCAACGAGTCCGAACCAGCCTCTGAGGAAGATGAAGAGAGGGATGGAGGGAGGAGAAAGAGAGCAAGACAGAGAACGGCAGAGAGACAGAGAAGGTGATGGGAAGGAGAAGAGAGGTAGTGGGAGAGAGAAAAGAAAAAAAGAGGGGTTAGAGGAGAATGAGAGACTCTGGAGTCTGTGGATGCAGTCACTGTACCTCTCCTCAAGTAGACAATACACACAAGTTGTAATCTACAAATGTGTTTGTGCTTGTGTTAACGTGGGTACACTTTGTTGTTAACCAGTTCAGTGGAGGCTGGTGGTGGAAGAAATCAGAGGACGGACTTATTGTAAAACATTGAATGGAATGAGGAATGGTGTCAAACACGTGCGGTCCACTTGTCATCAATGCAGTTTTCTGTCTCAGTGTTCTGTGATCAATGTATTGAACTTCAAGGTGAAACTAAATATCAGAAGTGGACACTTGGCTCACCAGAGTATCCTGAGTCTTTCTCAGAGTCATAGCGTGACAGCCTCCCGCTCATCCCCATGATGCCCTCCTGGTCTCTGTGTGTGGCATCCAGGGACGCCCGCAGTGTGGCACAGTTACTTTTATCCTTGGCATTCTTAGAGGTGCCCCTGGGTACCCGCTCCCCAAAATGTGCCTGCTCCTTTGGCATCCTGGACCTTGAGGAGATGAGAGCAGCTAGTTTATGAAACGTGATGACGCACCCTCATACATTTGTTGATTAATGCTCAGACTCGTGTGTTTAGTTGCCAGACAGAGCTTTGCTGTACTGGGAATTGTAGAGGTTGGGTAGGTCTGAGCTAGATCAATAATAGACTTCCCAAGTACATTGCTTCACCGCTGTTTATACTGTTTATTCTGTTTATACTGTTCATATTGTTTATACTGTTTATACTGTTCATACTGTTTATATTGTTTATACTGTTCATACTGTTTACATTGTTTATATTGTTTATACTGTTTATACTGTTTATATTTTTTAGTACTTCTATTTTATTTTATTCTATTTAAAACTCTAATTAAAACGTATTGTTGCACTACTCTGTGGCACTGTCACTTTTGCATTTCACTGTATACTTGTATGCACGTGACAAATAAAGAATCTTGAATCTTGAATCTTGAAGTCTTTTGTTTGGACAGGTCTTGCAAGACATCTCATACCTAAACAAAATGTTTGTCCTAGAAAAGCCAAAATAATACTTTGGCTAATGAGATTACTTATTTTTTACTGACAATATCTCAAATAAGTATTAACAATAGCAATGACATGTTTGCGCAGAGGTCAAATTAAATTTAGGAACTGGATGTTCAAGAAATATTAACACTTATTAATACGATGAAAATACAGTGTGGGAGGAATGGAACAGCTCGTCTTTCTTTGCCTAAACATTGATATTGCCATATATGCAGTAAAGTCACTACCTCTCCAAACACCAGTTAATGTGTTTGTGAATAGCGAGTGCCTGGAGTAGCCTGAGCGGTGCTGAGTAAGGTTTTGACATGTGTTTTCTGTAACTATGTGTTAACACCAGAGGACATGCGGATGAGGCTGGAGTAACTTGATAAGATCATCTGCGGCTAGACAGGCTGTGTATTCCCTCCCCCAACTGTGTTATGTAATTGCTTGTTGGCAATGCTACATGGAAATAACAACCCCGGCAACCCTCCATTGGGCACTATAACTGCATGAAATATTCATAGTAGTCGTAATAATAATAATAATAATAATAATAATAATAATAATATGTCTAGATATGGATTTCAACATGCATGGAATAACAATAAGTTTTAATTTTGTATGTCACTATTTCTCCTTTCCATATCCGTTTCAAAATGACATTGGAATCTATAATAGCCAATACTACAGAACATCAAGCTGTTAGGCTACATTATAGGAAACATCTTGGGAAACTCAACACATTGAGCGAATCAATGGTTGTATTCTTTGTAGTTATGAAGAAATGCTGAAGCCTAATTGATGTATCTGAAATCTTACCAGAATTCTGTCCTTGTCCTCTAAGCCTTCTGCCTTGTCAAATTCTGTCCCTGGACTTGACAAGAGTTTCCGTTTACGCAGACACCAATTATAGCATCCCTGGATCCTGAAGACAACTATTTTCCAAGTTGCAAGTTCTAGGGTACCATCCTATAGAAAAATGTTCTATCTATTGCTCGATAAGGCATCATCATCCTTCAGACTAATAATGGAACACAAGTCTTTCAAACGCCCATAAATGTTACCCGTGCGTTCCCAAGTTTACCCATTGTTGCCAGCAGCGTATGCCCTTACCTAGCAGTCCTATACCTTTCTCATTTGATATGTACTGAAAGCATCCATGATGTGAATTATGCCCAGACCCGCCTCCTCATTTGAATAGTAACAACCCCAGTGGTGTTGCCCCGGTCAGCGGTGACGTATCTACCATAGACTGGCAACGCCGTGGCCAATCCCGTGCGTAAACACGTGAAGGGGAGGCGACATTTTGGAGTCCACGTGAGTGTGTATTTGTGAGCGAAAGCCGAAGTCAGAGCGTCCTGTAGGAGGAAGCATGTGCCTCGGTCACACAATGATAGGCCTATGTCCACGCTGTTTATTCATTTGATACAATAGGCATGTACAAATGCACGTTGTGAGTTTTTTTCCATTGAGAAATGACGGCTATGTAGGCAGGTCATGCGTCTTATCGGATTGAATTGTTCCGCGATGTCCTTACGGCACTATCATCGATCACATTCCAACTAGACGTGGTACAACTGCATTTGCGTGGGTAAAAAAGCCATTTCTTCCACGTCAGAGATCAATATCATTTCACAATTCAGATTACAAATACAGGATTTGTGCAACTTTCGGTGTAATCTCTCAGGCGTGCTCGACGATCGATCGATCGATCGATCGAGGTGGGTGACAGAGAACCCTAACCCACGTTGACAGTTTTTACTCCTGCTACGGGGCCGTATGAATGTGTGCGGCAACATGTGAGAGAGCTTCAAGAGGCGTGGCCGCTCCTCCAGCGCACATGTTCCACGCGGTGAGTGCGTAAAGTACCACCGTGAGGCTCGCGTGTCTCGAGGACGTCATACATAATCGGCGAAAACCGCTCGAGACTGAGCACATTTCATTACCCCCCTTACGTAATTTGTGAATGAACAACATATGCGAGGTCTTCTGTCACACAATAAGGATTGTTGAAAGAACCATATAAAGCGCAATTCCGGCGTGATGTTGATATCTCTCATGCACTGTGTGCGTATGTCCCGTGTGTGTGTGTGTGTGTGTGTGTGTTTGCGTGTTTGCCCATAGGGGAACATGTTGACAGTGATAGGCAAAGTCAATATCATACTGCATAATATGATCACTCGCAGCATTACACCATTCATTATACAGCCTGTTGTACATCACAACCATAACCCCAAGCCTGGGGGAGGCCTCCTGTAGATGTGAGAGGATTGGATAAGTCAATTTGGGCTTGAGTATGTTGGTATCCAAATGGGTCCTGAGTCGGTACAGTTAAGTACCCTGTAGCCTATTCATTTTAGTGTCACCACAAACTAAAGGGACACCCAACCATTTGGATTATCATGGCTATTACCTGCAATCAACTAGATCAATATGAATTTCATAGAATACTATTTATAAAGGACATTATGGTACATGAACTAACTTCCCCAAACATGAAATCAGAGAAATAAATGACAAAACAGAGATGTACTTAGTATTTAATGGGGCAGTTCATTCTTTCCAAAATAAAATCTGCATCCCACATTAGCATCAATCAAAATAGGCAACATCAGCATGCTTGCGATTTAAAACACCCTCTTCCAACTGGACAACTTCAGTTAGGTAATATCGCTTTCGCCCCCACAGTTCCAAGTTTAGAGGCCCCCCCATTCAGCAAACACCCTTAAATGTGTGCAGTCAATCCATGACCTAACTTGGATTCATATACAGGATCAATGCACTTCTAAGAGTTGCATCTTCCTTGTGGTAACGCATCTGTAAAATGTCTGTCACACTTTACTTGAAGCATTCCGTTACAAAATGTTATAACAAGTAAACACATTCATAGCATCTTATTAATCAACATGTATACTAGCCTCTCATGCCTGATTGCTTTTTACAGAGCGCCACACGGCTCTATGTATGGCTGTAGATTATATAAGGCATCATAAGAGAGTGCCCTAAACATTACATGTTGTCCTACAAAGCTCATGGGCATGCTGAGTATAAATGGTCATAGTGATCTCCTATGAACTGCATATTTCAGTATTCAGTATAACTGCTCAATGCAAAAAAAATAAAATAAAGGCAATCTTTTTTTGGAAATCATAAACCTTTAAATATACCAAAAGGCTACAGGTGATGGTATGAAATAAAAGGCAGCACTATGTGAATAGTTGTGATGATACTGTATGCCCAACCCCCTCACACTTACAATCTGGCTCTTCTACCAATGGGGAATTCAGTCAGGGCCCCCATGGTTTACAAGGCGTGTGTCAAGAACAGACATACTCCTGTATATTACTGTAGATGTCTCTCTCTCTCTCTGTGTGTGTGTGTGTGTGTGTGTAGCATGAGGAGCAAGGGCCAATAGGAGCCATCTTTCATGTTCTCTCACACGTTCCTCCCCACTCTCTAGACGGCTCAAAGGCATAGCGGGTTTCTTTTATAGCTCACATAGCTCTGCATATAGAGAACTGATGGGCATGCATGTGACACACGCAGGCGCACACACGCAGGCGCACGCACACACACACACACGCACAATCTATGTTGTCAAATTCATAAAGACACAGTATGACAGGATCATTTGAAATGAGCACTGAAACAAAAACAGAGACATTTTTCTTTCATTTAACAATTTATGAGTTTTCTTAAATGAGAGTAATGTCTTCAAAAGGATTCAGGGACTTTGGAGGGAGGGGACACAACAACAACAACAACAAGGTGACAACAGAGAAAACAAGACAAAAAAAATAAAAATAACAACAGTTCTTTACAGAAATGATTTCCAACAGCACAAATGGACACAAGGCTCACATGGGTGACGGAACATGAAACACCTGCATCCCTTCTCACCACCACCAGTGACTGACGGCAGCGTGGCACCAAGTGAGTGGGCCCAGGTGAGCTTACATTACATTCACCACGCCGCCAGATGTGTTGTGAGACCAGAATGGTTCCCCATCACCGATCCACTCCCCACTTGTGCGGCCATTTTTTTTTTTGTTTGTTGATAGTACAGCAGACGTTATGAGACAACTGAAGAGAAAACTAATCCTTACCAGGCAAAAAAAACATAACACACATACAAATCGCACAATTTGAGGTCTGTTTTAAGTAACTAAGTGCTAATTGACCCTCTTAAATCACATGGCTGGTGTCCTTAATTAAAAACTGGTTAAAAAATTTTATCTATATTGTGCAGTGAGCGATTCCCAATTCATTCCTCTGTAGCACTTATATAGGTCTATTCACAATGATCGCAGTCAGAAACAAGAGCGGTAATACTAGTTCATTTCGTTTTCATTCAGTTAAAAGGTTGCCCTCTCCTACATTTCTGAGTTTCTCATATTCCATTGTAGCTCATTGTTGGAAACATTCTGTATTGTGTGAGGTCTCCAATTCATCTGTAGTCGCCAACACACATCAAGCAAACATACATCTAAGCACACACATATACACACACAATCTCTCTCTCATACATACACACACACACACACACAAATGCAGACATTCAGTTTTGATTCTTCCCATCTTTTCTCTGAGCAAAGACACACATTGACAGGGAAAAAGCCTCCTAGATTCCACTACTCTAACCACATCCCTCTCTCCTCTCCTCTCTTTGTGGGACCAGTCCACCACTGTTGGTACCAGCTAGTTCCAGAGAAGAGCACTTCGAAAAGTCACAGAAATACACAGTATGGCTCCTTATCAAACCATAATTATCAGAGTAAAGAAAAAAAGATTCTAAACGTTGGTACAATTTGAAAATAAGACCATTTGTTGTTGAGTTTTTTTTTTCTCCAGCAGTGTAAATTAGTGTAAAAAAAACAAAAACATGGAGAGAAAGAGCAGAGGAGAGAGAGATAGAAAGACAGAGAGAGAGAGAGAGAGACAGACAGAGAGAGAGAGAGAGAGAGAGAGACAGACAGAGAGAGAGAGAGAGAGAGAGAGAGAGAGAGACAGACAGACAGAGAGAGAGAGACAGAGAAAGAGAAAGAGAAAGAGAGAGTGAGTTCCATCAGTGTCTGAGAGGAATCACATGCTTTTCAAGGAGCAGCAGTAGTTGTCTATCGGCCACCCGTGGGTTCTAGCTCTAGTCCTAACTGAATGATGCTGTTGTTGTGCTGTTGTGAGGTACTGAGGTCCGGTGGTACAGTACAGGCTGCTGTGTTTGTGCGTGACCGTAGTGTGGGCGGGGTTTGAGCAGAAAAGATGGCCGCCAGTCTAGGCACTTAATTCCCGCTGCGACCCAAACAATCCATCAGTCTACGGCGTCTGGAGACTCCAGTCTTTTTGATAAGTGTGTGTGTGTGTGTGTGTGTTTGTGATGAATTGACTTTATGGAGAGCTGATGTTGTCCATGTCTCCTCAGTGTGTGTGTGTGCGTGCGTGCGTGCGTGTGTGTGTGTGTGTGTGCGTGCATGCGTGTGTGTCACTCTCGTATGCTGGCGGAGTAAGAGAACTGGGGGAAGTGTGCAGGCTGGTTGGGGTCCTCACAGTCCAGGTTGTCATCTGGAAACAGAGAGAACAAGATCTGATTTAGTTAATCTGGTGACACACACACACACGCACACACGACTGACCACGTATCAAACCGGCTTGCCTGTGCAATTGAATTCTGTGTTAGCCCACTGAGCAATCTAGCGATGCTAGTCTTTTCCACAGAGGACCACAACGGAAATAGGCATTGTTTAATACTTGTATGTGTCATCCTCTGGGCTCTACCGTTGACTGTACAATTTCTGAAACCCAAAATGAATGAATGAATAAATCAATAGGCACACGTCTTCAGGCCTCAGGCAAAGTGAGTCATCGTGCGAGCGTAGTTCACTAAACCACCTATGACGCTAGAAGCCCCCATGGTGACACTCACACTTGTCTGGAGGCGTGACGGTGATGGTCTGTGCTGTGAACTCGTCGTCAAAGTAGCGGGTGTCTGTCTCCGACGTCACCTGAGGCTTGAAGGGCGGAGTCAGCTGAAGAGGGGAGGGGGAGAGGAGAGAAGAGAGAGAGCAGTGATTGGATAAGGTGTGGAAACGTCATGTCATATCTACCCAAACGGTGCTCTGCCTTCTCTCTTCCCTCAGACCTGGCTCAAATACTAATCAAATTCTTGACGATACCTGAGCTGCGCTTCATTTGGTTAGTCTGGTATAATGGAGCCAATGGAATAGTCCAAAAAGTGCAATCTCCATCTCGGAGTATTTGACATATGTATTTGATGTGTCCATGTCTGCAGTCTCAGCCTCTTACCTTCCTCTGTACGACATCCTGCCAGTTGATGGTGGTGAAGAACTTGTGGGTCATTACGTCTTTGGCATCATTGGCTCCTCCCCCTAACCTGTCAATCAACACCAGATCAACATCAGAATACCCTACTGGCTTTCACCAGTGTTTTTCAGATCACTTTGTATGCACACATATAGACAACACACTGTTTGGGATTACCTCGAGCAGACACATCCCAAAACACACACACACAGACACACACACACACACACCTCTGTTTGGGGTCCTTCTTCAGCAGTCCAGCGAGCAGGGCCTTGCCCTCAGGGGCCAGGTTCCTGGGAAAGCGGATCTCCTCCATGAGGATGAGCTCAAAGAGACGTTCGTGGTCCTGGTTGTAGAAGGGCAGCCGACCGCACATCATCTCATACATGACCACGCCCAGACCCCACCAGTCCACCGCACGACCATAGTCGTTGTCCTCCAGGACCTGGGGAGAGGATGGGGGGCAGAGAGGATGGAGGAGGAGAGGATGGAGGAAGAGGATGAGGATGGAGGGAGAGGATGGAGGAGAGAGGATGGAGGGAGAGAGGATGGAGGAGGAGAGGATGGAGGGAGAGGATTGGGGAGGAGAGGATGGGGGGAGAGGATGGAGGGAGAAGCCTTTTGATGAGTTACTGTATGTCCTTCAAATAAAAATGTTTCATAGGCAACTGATTCACATATAGAGTGTATGAAGTACTTTTCTACCGAAATGGTAACTGCATTAAAATATATTAAGGGATATCAGCAAAGTGCTAAATGGAGAAACTCAACTCAAACCCCCACTACAATGGCGCATTTCCACTGTCACATTTAACACCGGTGCTTGGGCCTTAAGTCTCAGACTTTAGACCAAAAGTCCTCAGCTAGGTTCAAAGTCAAAGCGATCCTATGATCCGCAGTCTATGCACGTCCACCGTGTGGCAGCGGTGCGCGGCTGCCAACGCCAGCCCTTTACCTCTGGTGCCAGGTACTCGGGGGTGCCACAGAAGGTCTTCATGGTGGCGCCGTCCGTGATGCCCTCCTTACACAGGCCGAAGTCTGTGATCTTAACATGGCCGTCCTTGTCCAGCATGAGGTTTTCCAGCTAAGAGAAGAAACACACAGAGAGGGACACGTGAGACCTGGGACGTCGTGCTAGGCTCGAGTCTCGGTCCAAGACTACCATAATAACGACAAAATAGGTTGGTTAAAGAATTAGATTAGATTAAAAAAAAAAAGAGGCTTAAAAAGTATTCAGGTGAGGTGAGAAACCCGTAGGGGCTTCTGAGAGAACCTCGCCACAAGAACAAACAGGTATTCCATAAACCAATACAGAGGTTAAAGCCCTGAACACTACTTTAACAGCGGCAGGCACGGCAACAGACGCAACAACAGACGCTGCCGCCTACCTTCAGGTCCCTGTACACCACGTCACGAGAGTGGAGGTACTCCAACGCTGACACTATCTCAGCCCCGTAGAAACGGGCGCGGTCCTCCGTGAACACACGGTCCCGAGACAGGTGGAAGAACAGCTGGAGGAGAGGACGGGAGCGAGAAAGAAGAAAAAAAAAAAAAGAGAGAGAGGGAACTGATTAATTTAGATCTGTAGGCTTTGCTGTTGATGACGCTATTCAAGGGTGTGTGTGTGAGAGAGAGAGTGTTAATGTGAGTGGGTGTGATGTGTGATGTGTGTGTGTGAGATGTGTGATGTGTGTGATGTACATGTGTGTGTGTGTGTGTGTGTGTGTGTGTGTGTGTGTGTGTGTGTGTGTGTGTACCCACCTCGCCCCCGTTGGCGTATTCCATCACGAAGCATAACCGGTCGTGTGTTTGAAACGCGTACTTCAGTGTCTGGGAGAGAGGGAGGATGAGTAGTTAGACCTTGCCCTTGATCCTGTACAGCGTGCGTGGGTGTCGTGAGAGACTCCGCACCGGAATAACAGGTGAGAGGAACACTTACCGTCAGGAAAGGATGCCGTGTGTTCTGTAACACTCTGCTCTCGGTGACTGTGTGCGCCACCTCATCCTACCCAAACAAAAACAAAATCAGGATTCACTGACACTTAATACTCACACTGGCGCACGCACAAACGCACACACAGCCAGTGTTCTGTCAAGATGAACCTGTTGAAGACAATTCTAAGCTAATTCGTGAGGGGAATTATTATTTCTGACTATGGATACAGGTATAAATTTGATTGATAACAACAACAAAAAAATCAACAATTGATGAGCAATCCCTGACTTCACATGGATTGACGGCGGTCCCCACTGGAGCGTACCTTGGCAATGATGACCTCCTTGCGTAGGATCTTCATGGCGTAGTGGATCCCGGTGGCCTTCTCCTTCACCAGGATCACCTTCCCAAACGTGCCCTTGCCCAGCAGCTTCAGGTAGTCAAAGTCACTCATCGTCTGAACACACAGAGAGGGGGAGGTTGGGACGTCAACCATCTCAGCTCAGTCAAGTATGTTGTCAAAATGGGGAAGGATGTGGTGCCGATGAACACATTCACAATGCAAGCGCGCACACACACTCACGAATTCACACACACACACTTACCACTTTGGAGCGGGTCTTGGACATAGCCACCTCCATCTCCTCCAGGCTGCAGCTGTCACTGGGGGAACCAAACATGTCCATAGGCTCCTCCTCCTGCTCGCGCATCTTCAGACCATTTGCCACTGCCTGGATGGCCCGCATCCACTCCTCCCTGAGGCGCACACACACACACACACACACACACACACACACACACACACACACACACACACACACACACACACACACACACACACACACACACACACACACACACACACACACACACACACAGATAAGTAAGTAAGTCTGAATGTCCACTAACAACACCATGGTGAGCTTCTAGAACAGCTACCAAACTGCAACATGTCCCATGCCAACGCATCTACTCTGTTGACCTTGGTTCCTTTCCCTCTTTCCTACTGTACGCTCTACCTCCTTCCTGTAGGGAGCAGGAGTATTGACGTACTGACTCAGTACTCCAGCTAGCTGTGCTCTAAAGCCCATTGACCCTGTTCTGCATCGGCTAATGTACGGAATCTGTTGAAAGGAGAGTTATGATTTTACTGGGTTTACAGCAACAACAAAAAAAAAAAACTTGAAAAACACTAGGACGATAGGATGACTCATCTCATTTTATAGATTACACAATAAAAAAAAACCACAACTCTTCTTTCAACATCAGCCAATTCAAGACACTATCTGGGCTTCACAACACTGCTAGCTCGAGCACTGAGCCTGTGTGTGGCGTTCTGCTTCCTGCTTCTGCTCCCTATGCTCTCCCCTCATACCCGTCGCCCCCTCCTCACCTCTCCTCGTTGCTGTCCACGTGGAAGGTGCGCTCGATGACAGTGGTCCACTGCAGACAGCGGATGACAAATGTGTTGGGCTTGGGCCGCTCTGTCTTCATCAGCTGGCATTCTGGGTGGTAGAGTGGGAAGACGGGAAAGGGATTTGACCATAAAGAACACTGCCACACCGACCACGGTGTTCCCATTTGGACGTTTTCTTTGTGAGGTAATAAAGGCCTCTCAAAAAAAAGCTAAATAGTGCACACTGACACCAAGAAAGGGTGTTTAACAAACTGAAGGGGAAACACTGCCTCAGGCACAAACATAAACAACACCTGTGACGTCAATGTTTTCACATCGGCGCAACGCTGCTGACCTGCCACTGAGAAGTTGTTGAGCGGAGGCAAGCTCTGGTCTGCTAGCTCCGGCTTCTCCTTGTAGCCGATGAAGGAGCCGTCACTCTTCAGGATGAAGTACCTGGCCCTCCACGTTTTGATGTACTCCCCTGGACATAGAGACAAGACGGCTTGAGCACACCATCTTGAACACTCGCCGTACCCCGCAACGTACATTCTGTGACAACGGTGGATTCATCATCCATCATGTCACTGACATCGTGTTTTAAAATGATGCCTGATATTGAAGTTGTGGAGAATAAGAATAATAATTTTAAAAAAAATTAAAAAAAATAAGATATGGTTCCTCCCTGGGCAAGAAATGAACACCCGCCACCGTGTAGATTTTGGCACTGGTGGATAAATCTGTAAATCTTACCAGCCACTTTGGCGGGTAGCTAACAAGGGTTTGTGAATACTATGCTTCAATTTAAATCAGGAGCAATCCGCAATTGGAACAGGAGCGATCCGCAATTGTGGTCACCATTAATTCAAAATGTGTGACAACATGTCTGCCTCCTCCAGCTGACTGTAAACGCTGCACATCTCACTCACGCTCCTCCTGACTCTCAAACAAACCCCAGAGTATATGAGTTTTCTGAGTTACAACCAAATAATGCATTAAAAAAATAAAGCATTAAAGTAAAATTCAACTAAACAAGACAACACAAGATAGAAATTATGCAGGGGGGAAATATTTAGCGATATTTTGACACAGGAATAGGTGTGAAATCTAAACCCTTCTACAGGAGGTTTGTTCTGCGCAGGTTTTGGTCTCTTCTCTCTGTGAGGTTTGATCTCTTGTTATGTGCCAGGAGTCATGCTAATGTGTATTTTTGCCTTAATATTGGTTTAAAGAAATGTGGCTGTTGAACTTTCTCATCCACCAGACACCGGTTGGTAGAGCAAAAAGTTAATTTAGACCAAAAAGTTAATTTCATGCCTCACCTCTCTTGTGGAGCCAGCCCTCTCTAACTATGCTGACTTCGTTCATGGTGAAGGGTGCGCGGAGGTTTTGGAAGGGGACAGGGATGGGGGTAGGGGTTAGGGGAAGGGGGTCTGGGTTACTGTTGGCGACAGGATAGTGTTGGTGTCAAAGATGCTCCACGACACCTAGAAGAATGACAGACATCAAAGTGTTAACAATAAAAAAAGTCAACAGACGACACAAAAACCCGACTGACTATGGTATTACTTGTGCAGTCCTCAGAGTATATGTTATGTAACCTGGGTGATGTTCGAGACAGAAATCTCTGCAAAACACGTAGCAACATCTGTCTGAACTACATAATATGTGGGTATAACATGTTGTCCCTTTCTAAGATTTTCCTTAAGAACTTTCAGAGCTTGACTTGTGTTTGAGGTGGGAGCAAGATTCGATTGGTCCTGAAAGCAGATAAACACATGCCAGAGTACCAGCAAGCAACTCAGCAGCACGTCCACAGTAGGGGTAAAGTGTTGCAATGGGTGTGAGGTGAGAATACGAATTAGGCTCGGTAGCTAAGTGCTGTTAACTTGGCCATGCTGCAGACAGTATTCCATACAGTAGGCTGCACTAAAGGTTATCGTTTAGGCTAGTAAAAAAAAATACACTACGTACATTTACCGTAGGTGGTTGTTTCTGACACTGACAGTCTTATTGTATGGTTTGGAGGCGCAATTGGAAGTTAGCAGTGCAATTGTTTATATAATCAGGAATAATGACTAAACAAAAGTCCAGTACATTTAAAGGACTATCTAGCAGGATCTAGTAATCTGGCAATCAGTCATGCATCATCCGCCAACCCAGTTTTGTTTTGATCGTATCATAGGGACCGCGACGACAACAACACACCGATTCTCACAGTTTCCACTTGCTGGAGCTCCGCATTGTGTCGGACTCTTAAGACACATTTTCTAAATATGCATATTGTGTTTTATACAATAAAGCCATAATATAGCTACGAAACAGGACACAGTTTTTGTCACCTTTGATTTAGCTAAACAAGCTAACTGGCTAACCATAATTGCTACTCACTACTCCCTCCTTGGTATTGGACTCAGAGAGAGGACACCGAGATGCACCCTGAACTGTAATGCAAAGGAAAGCTCCACCGTCCGGCTATGAATCTACCGAGTGACTCCACCACCGTGAACGTCGCTAGCAAAAGCTCAGCTGCGTTTTGCCGAGTGACCGTGGTGTTTGCACAAGCAGGGCAGAGCCAGGTGCACAGCACTGACTGACTGTTCTGTTATGAAACAGCCAGCGAGCTAACTTAGTTAGCCACCACTAAGCTAGCTAGAGCGTTAGGCTGCAGAGAATTCAAGTCAAAAAAAATAACTCAATTCAAACACCCCCGCCCCCCCCTCCATGTGAATGGGTATTGCGACTACAACAGCCAGTTAAACATAGCTACATATACGAGTTGATAGTGTATTTGGTGTCTTTACCCCACGTTGTTCTTGTCTCTAGGGCAGGTTTATCTGACAGGCTCGGTCCTGCACAGGCCATCCACCCGAGAAGAGCCTCAAACTGGCGAGCTGAAGGAGGAAATGACGTAACCGTGCCAAAAACTGAATGTGGAAACCGTCTCTGGCTCCCCCTTGTCCCGACCTCTCCCCTGTCTGAAGGCAATGACACGGGTTATTACTGTTGTTGTTGTTGTTGTTGTTGTTGCTGATGACGCTGTTGTTGCTGTTGTTGTTGTTGTAGGTGAGGTCTGGGATATTTATAATATACAGCAGCATTACATTTTTTCTCAGTGTTTACGACTACATCATTATATTTCTGCACACCGTAGACACCGAGAATATCAGTGGTGTGGAATGGTTTATTTATTTATGTGTTTATTTGATCTGATTCAACATCAATCGCTATCACTCTGTGAAGTTGATGATATTTGTTATAGCATTACATTCCCTTCAGTGTTTTAAACTAATTATGTTTTACACACGATGAGTGCATCTGCTGAGATGAAGACATCTGGTAAGTGGTATAATGAATAGAATGCAAAATCCATCCATATAAATTCCATTTATATTCATTTCAATATGTGTATTAGTAAATTGCATCAACCTCATCATTGCATCGGCTTCATTATTCATGACATCGGATCTGTCTGTGTCTGTCTGTCTGCTCACAGTACAAATTTAATATGATCAATAAATAAATCTATTGATTGAAATCTTCATCACACTGGAGAACATCCTTCTATTCAACGCTTACATGGTGAGGAGCAGGAAGCCACTGAATGTGTTTCGATTATTAGAATCGTCGTAGACCTCGTAGCTTCCAGGCAGACGCATGTAGACCACATCCCCAACCTCCAACTCAAGGATAGCTGCATTAGACGCATACTCATAATATCCATCACTACCTTGGTGAAATGTGTGCATTATTCTCTTCATTCATTTTTATACATTTAAAAACCAAAGTTCTCTGAACTAGCAGGGTGACAGGCAGTGAATCTGAAGTAGTAGACTCCTCTCACAGGTGCGGGGAAGGTACCGAATCAGCAATAGGAAAATAACACAGCAGATGTGTTGTCTCGGGGGGCGGTGTGTGCAGAAATACCACATTCCAAACAGTGATCGATTGATTGATGATTGATTGGCAAATAAAACTTGGTTTGTTTGTTTGTTTGTATTCTCTCTCTTCATTTCCCCCAACTCTCTCTCACTAACGATCAGTTTGGCCCCCACAGCTGAGAGCCCTGCGGCTTGTACTAGAATGATATGGCACAAGAGAAACAAATGTCTTTTCAACAAAGTCTCACTCCAACAGTACTCTCAAAGTTATTAAAGTTGTTTTTTTTTGCATTTAGATTTTTTGCATTTAATTTTCTCTTGCTCCCTCCCTAGACCCTATATTTTAGAACTGAGGGGATCAGAAGGGTCATGGGTATATAAGCAATATGGTGATTGAAGCCTGACCTAAAATACTATAGGCCTTTACCTATCAACTCCTTAACAGTATGTGCATATCAAAGAGGTAGGGGTTAGGGGGAAGGGGTGAGGGTGTGGAATTATTATTATTATTATTATTATTATTGTTATTATTGTTATTACTATTATTACTACTTTGTTGTACTGTTGAGGAGCTAGCTTGCCTTAAGCATTTCATTGCACCGTCTACGGCTGTGTTCTGTGTATATGACAAATAAACCTTGATTTCATAATGTAGCAGTGTATGTGAGTGTGCTCCCTGGCTCCCCTCTATGGCCATACATGGAAGCAGCAGGCACACCAGTATGTCTACTGTCAGTGCAATTCCGAACGGACCTCTAGCCAATAGCCCTCAGCACCACATGCAGATCTGAGAAGATAGGATAGGTATTAATAATGCTTGATTTGACGAGAAAAAAACGATCAGGTTTCTATCTTTCAGACCAAAGGAAGGAGTAAGAGCTGGTGATATAGCCAAGTAGGTTAAGTTTGATTTAAGCAATTAAACCTTTTGTCTTCATCTATAGGTTAGGGTTAGGGTTAGGTTTAGCCCTAACCCTAAGGGAATGATGATGGTAATTCACAACTTTTTTTTTTTTTTTTTAAGTGAAGTACGTTATTACTCCTCTGCACATTGTGAAGGCAGTACTCTTGTTTTTGTTTATGTTGGCACTGGTTAAATGTAATGTTTTGAAAATATCTGACCATTACTAAGTGAACTATAGGCATTAAACACACAGGAATAAGGGCCTACGGAGATCTCCTTGAGAACATTGAGGTGCATTGTTTTTTACATGGTTTGAAATTGTTTGCGAGAGTGCTGGATTTTCATTTGACAAGCTATATGATTTGAATGACCATGGATATGTATGAATATGGTCCACATTCTACATGATATCAGTCATTTAACAGGCACTATTATCCAGAGCGCCTTACAGTAAATAGGTAGTCACACATCTTGACCTAGTTCTATTTGGTTGAGCACTTTTTTTATATATACAGTATATACACTCACCGAGGACTTTATTAGGAACACTATACTAATACTGGGCAGGGCTCTTTGCTCTCAAAACAGCCTCAATTCTTCGTGACATTGATTCCACAAGATGTTGGAAACATTCCTTTGAGATTCTGGTCCATGATGACATGATTGTGTCACACAATTCCTGCAGATTTTTCAGGTGCACTTTCAAGCTGTGAATCTCACGTTCTACCACATCCCAAAGGTCTATTGGATTCAGACCCAATGACTGGGAAGGCCACTGAAGAACACTGAAGTCATTGTCATGTTCATGAAAACAGTTTGAGACGACTTTGTGACATGGTGCATTATCAAGCTGGAAGTAGCCATTAGAAGATGGGTAAATTGTGGCCATGAAAGGATGCACATGGTCAGCAACAATACTCAAATAGGCTGTGGCATTCAAGCCACAGATTGGTATTAACAGGCCCAAAGTGTGCCAAGAAAACATTCCCCACACCATTACACCACCTCCACCATGAGAAGGTGTACAGGTGTTCCTAATAAAGTCCTCAGTGAGTGTATACATATGTACAGATATCTGTACACAGCTGAATACACTCTGATTATTCAGTGAGACTCGTGTAGGTAGGTGCAAGTCTTTCATATAATAATAAACCCTGTGATACAATTAAATGTAAAATACTATCATAAATGCTTTTGTACATCAACATGTTCCATACACAGGCACACTTGTAATTTGTGTTTTCACTTAGTGCTACAGTACAGTAAATACACTCTATATTTTAAGTTTAGAAACTGTGATTGTGAATATTGTTGGGATATACAAATAGTGTGCATTAAGGTCAATCTGACTGCTACTGTGGCCTACTATAGTATGTTACACACTAATCCCTCCCAAACCCTTTAAGACATCAAATGAACAGACAGACCACACAGTTTGATACAAGAAGAAGCTGTATTTGACCCGAGTGGCATCTCCGATCCAGTGTCTTTACAGCATTTTTCTCTCACACAACATTTCAGTGTAAAAATCCATCCCTCTAATAGAAAAATCACCTTCAATAAATCCAAAATAACAATTATAATTTATTCAAAAAAATAAATCAAAAAATACCTTCCATTGCCATTTCCACATTATTTCCAATGGAAATACAAACCATATGCATATGCTTTTTTAAATCTTTTACTTAAAAACAAATCTATATGCGATTGTAGGTGTGCTCAGAGGCGAGGCAGAGATTGGCGTCTCTGTAGGCGGAGGTCACAGAGGCAGCTAACATGGCGGGTAAGTATCTTTAACAAACACAGTCAAACGTGATGCCTGGAGTGCACAGTGATACACAGCAGTTACCTGCACTGCAGCAGAATCATACCAGGCACGGTCCCCAAACCCTGCTGCTCTCCTCTTTCAACCCCTCCCCTCTCTACCTTTTTATTACAAGTAGGCAGTGGTAGGAGAGTAGAAATACAATGGCAGAACAGGTATTGGTTCTCCATTTCAACACAAAGGCCTATTGCCAACATACCGACCTGATGGACAACAAGATACACAGGGAGCTAAGAAATGTCACAGACAAAAGCAATAGAAGTGCTTAAAATCTGCTCATTTTTGGAAAAAAATCATCTTGCATCCGATCAGCAACTGGGCCATTGCTTTAAAAAGAAAAAAAAAAAAAAAAAAGTAATGCGAAGTAATTCTAGTCATTCTGTTTCTATGGCACATTGTGTCATACATCCACAATGTAGGATCTGTCTGCGGACTGGGGGGAAGTGGGTGATGATCACTGGTGAACGACAATGGTGCTGCCAACCCTATCTAGCACATACACTGATATGCTTCTGCTAGTCCCTGAGGTAAAAAACAGTTGGTGTGATGGAAAGCGAGGGAATAGGCAACACGTTCAACCCTTTCAATTCAGACGCCAACCAGGGGAGTAACCCCTATTGTTGCAAACTGGGATTTGTAGTTACCCCCCCCCCCCCCCCCCTCACTGTTCTTCATCAATGCAGAGACTACAGAGAAGGTTTCCTTGGTCTTGCTTTTCCTGACCCACAGCGCCTACCTGTGGTCAATCACTGCAGCAGTACATTACAAAAATATACAAAAAAATAAACCGAGTCTTCAGCTGCAGTGACGGTTTCCCCACAGTTCGGTTGGTGAGACTTGGAAACTAGACAACTATTTGAAAGGTACTGGTTGTTTTTTTTGACAGATGTGTTATGGTAGATGGTATTCCCTGAATTCTCTGTACTAGTGAAGAGTAAGGCCAGATATGCCCAGAGATGGACACAGGTTAGACATGGTGCTAGTTGGGGGGGGGGGGGGGGGGGGGCGGGGAGCTGAAACCATGACAAATCAACAAACAAGCAAGAGAAAACGGCGAACAACAGAAATGTTCGGGAGAGTGCCGATGGTACAATCCTAAACCTATGGGAGATGGAGTGTGTGTGTGTGTGTGTGTGTGTGTGTGTGCGCGCGTGTGTGTGTGTGTGTTATAAGACATTGGCTGTTGAGGGAAGGAGATGATGCAGAACAGAGCAGGAAATGTATGGGCCATCCCTCCATCTGGCCATCTCTCCTTCCCATCCCTCTATTTTCTGGCCCTGTGCCAGTGGCTTTATGTAGAGAGACTATACTGGGCCTCTCTTCTGCAGCTCCTGAATAAATGCTGAAAGAGAGAGGGAGGCAATTAGACCCCAAAGTCACCGCTTATTCCTAAACTTAGCCACAGCAGTGATTTATCTTTGTCACACTATTTGTTATATCCAAAAGGTGCATCAAAGCAAAGAGTACAAATATACGTTTTGAAGGGACAAGGAATTCAACTCACCCCCGATAATTTCATCTTTCATCTTATGGAGTTCTTTTCGCACTTCCTCAAGGATGTCCTAAACACAGAGAAACCATCGTCATAATCACCAATCCCCAAAAAAATCAGAAAACATTACCCACATAAATTAATTCCAAAAAGCTAAATCAGTAACATTAGCATGACTAGCTCTGACCTGTTTGATTCTCTCCATCTCCGTTTCCTCACTGCCTGGTGTGTTGTCGGCGGTGCTGTTAACTGCTTTCATCCTGGGAGAGAGAGGGGGGGGGGGGGGGGGGGCAAAAGGAAAGTGGAAGTGAGGAGAGGTATTGTAAACAATAGAAAGGGGGAGAGTGACAGTATGGGAGCTCAGGCAAAGTGGCAGGGTGTTTCGCTGCCACGGCAACAGATGGCGATCTCCACGGGAGCCGGGGTCCAGTCATCTTGTCCCCGTGGCAACTGCTGAGGTCTCGAGGGAAGCTGCGGAGTAATGAAGGGTTGCTAACACCCCCCCCTGCTGTTCCACTGTACTACAGTAACATAGAAACGGAACAGCGAGAAACTCAATTCATGGTATTTTTAGAGTTGGGAATTGAAACCATTTCACTGATGAGCCAACTGGCTAGTGTCTGCAGTTTGCTCTGCACAAGCACATGGTGTGTGTGTGTGTGTGTGTGTGTAAACAGACCATGAGCAGGCACGCCGCACAAGCAACACACACACACACACACGAAGGAAGGAAATGCATGGTCAAAAGTCAAACCTTCATAGTGCTCAGAGAGACACACTGAGCGACTGCTTCAGCGATAAAAGCATACTGCACCGACAACACTCTTCAAATGCCTTTCATAAGACTCTGCCTTTCATAAGACTCTGCCTTTCATAAGACTCTGCCTTTCATAAGACTCTGCAGCAAGACTCACAACAAAGACACAAGGAGCAGCAGCGGCAGAGACACACTCAGATCCCCTGACCAGAAGCTGAGGAGTCTCAGGGCTCAGAGCTACAGTATATAGTTCACCACAATATCTATGTCGCTTAACCCACTTGGCACACAGGGCAGAGGGCAGTACAGCTGGAAGGGCAGAACAACTAAAAGAGGAGCTTTTGGATCAGCTGCAGACAGACATGGAACCCTGGGACAGATGGGGAGGAGGAGAGAGGAGGGAGAGGGGGAGGAGGGGGGTACCTGGAGGGATAGAAGGATGAAGGGGAGGAGAGGGGGTACCAGGAGGGGTAGAGGGATGAAGGGGAGGAGAGGGGTACCTGGACACTGGGGCAGAGGATGTAGTAGGGGGAATGGGAGGAGGGCCAGCGGTGGTGGGGCTGGCGCTGGCCTCCCGTTGGATCATGCTGGACGAGTTGCTCCTGTTTGACACATGTATGCACAACTCTCAAACACCTGCCCTCATATAAACCTATAGCACCAGCGGGGTGGCATAGAGAATGGGCTGGGTGGCCCTGTGTGGTAGGACATGGCCCTAGCAATGCTAAAGTTGAGGGTTCGATTCCCACTGGGATCATATATACTCAAATGCATGCACTCACTGTACTGTAAGTCGCTTTGGGTTGATGCTGGCACGTAGGGACAACTGTAAAGACAAACTTGGATTGAAAGGGGAGATGGGATCCTGGGTGGGACAAGGGTGGGTATTTACCTGGGCATGGTGGCTGATTTCTCCCATGGTCTCCTTAAGGTGTCTGTAGAATAGAGCACAATAATAATTCTTAAATAATTATCAATTGATAATAATAAACAAAATGTTCAAGTATTTACTGCTCAAATCATCCAGAACGGAGAAAGAAGATTCAATTGGAGCAGAGACACTGATTGGAGTGTGATTCGTACAATCAATTAGGACTGGTGGATGATACAAGCGGAGGGTTGAATCTTAACTCCAGATCCGATCGCACACGCAAGATTTATGGGAATGTCAGAGTTACATGCACGGATCTCGAAGTTAGGATTCCACCCAGACAGACTTGAGACAGTTGAGAAAATATCCCCTCACCTCCTTGGCCTGATGACTTGGAACCTGAGGAGTCAGAGTCATCCTGATGGTGTGGAAAGACAAACAATGCAGCATTCAGTACACATCTGTACCAAATATGCCTTCAACCACAGTGTGTTTGTGCCAGTATCCAATAATGCAGCTGTGACTATTGGGGAAACTGGGGTTGAGAATAGCTTGCTGTAGGCCTTGCTGGGATTTGAAAAAGCAAGATAAGAGAATTTGAGAACGGTGTGTATTAACTCAAAGTATGTCGAACACCGGGGTCAAATGGGAGATATATGGGTGAAACCTTCATAAGTTACATTATGGAGGGTTTTGCCTTGGGGGGTGCACAAGTCAAAACAGCTCTCCTAAATACTAATGATAATGCCCAGAAATGATCTCATTGGTCAAAAAGGAGCATATCTCCCAATTCCCAATTCCCATAAGCTTGTGAACCTAAATCTGGAAATTGATTGACACCATATCAAAGGAGTATGAAAACTACACACTCAACACCAAACATTTGAGGTAAACAGTTAGCATTTCAACTTCCATCGTGGCAATATTAAATATTGATATTTAAATATTGATACTTTGACAGTCACACCATGCAATGCTAAACATGGTTTATAATTAGGAATAGATTCATGTAATAATATTCTACGTTTTTCTTTTTTTCAAGTAAACCTCAAAATTATTTGACAGTCCATAGGATCTCAGTTCTGACATCAGACTGTTCTTGTGGATGTATGCGAGGAGGATTGTCATTTCTAGAAAGATGACAGACAGGAACTTACGTTGATGGGCTCATCCTTCTTTGCAACTGGTTTATCTGAGATTTTCTTCCTGCATACAAAGACACACAATGCTAAGCCCTACAATCTCTCTCTCTCACACACTGTCTCACACCCTCACACTCACACACAAACACAGTCATAGTCACAGTCACGCTCAAGAGGCAGCATGCCACCCTTAACACATTTTCAGATGTGTCTTGAGGAGCTTCCGTTCTCAGATGTTAAAATAGTCTTCACTTGACACTTCTGCTTATTTTCATCAGGCCTCATCACTCTGGCTTTGCTGGTGTAATTACATAATGTATTGACGGTAAAGACAGCTTTTAATACCAGATTCTGGACGCACATACTGCAATCGGATTGTTATCTGATCATCATGTTCGGATAACAGAAGTCTGATTTCAATGTCAAGTGTAGAAAAGGCCTCTAGACGCACTAACTATCTGGAGACAAATATAATTCCACCTGTGTCTACCAAACTATGTCAGAGTGAGGCACTGAGTGACTCACCTCCGGGCGAGGATAGCACTCATCTCTCCCATCAGACCTCCACCACCACCACCTCCTCCTCCTCCACCTCCTGATGGTGCCGCGGCAGCTTTAGCTGCTGGCGCTGCGCCTCCCCCCTCCTCCTACAGAGGGAGACAGAAAGGGAGCGGGAGGAAAAGGGGTTGTAGATCAAGGTCATGTGATATAGCCTTTGAGAAGCAGTCTTGTCGGAGAAGACTCATTGAGTAGCCTATACTGTATATACTGTTATTTTAAAACAGGGAGTCACATTGAGACCAGAGTCTCTTTTTATACACACAAGAAAATAAACAAAACAAACAAACAAACACAACATACAATTTCATCCACTCCTCTGTAACTAGGTCCCCAAGAGCAACCTAAAATGCCAAGCGGTATTAAAGAGTATTTTTAGTATCACTTGAAGTTCGTTCCACTTTTTCGGACCATACTGGTTAAAAGTTGTTTTTCCAATGTTGGTGGGACCTTGAGAACTAACCACTCCTGTGTCCTTTTTGTAAATGGGCTTATTAACAGAAGGGAATGCTGTTTTCTCCTCGTAGAGAGGGATGGCCAACCTACTTTCTGATAGAGATGGCAATGGCGTGTGTTCAATTTGTCTCCCGTAATGAATCGGAGGGGACTATGGTATACTGCGTCAAGAGGTTTTAATGAGGATGTAGTGGCATGCATATATACTATATCACCATAATCCAATGTGGCCATGAAGGTTGACTGAAGGATTTTTCTCCTGTTTTCAAGTGTGAAACAGGCCTTGTTTCTATAGAAGAAACACAATTTAATTTTCAGTTCCTTTGAAATTACATCTATACGTGTTGTCATCGATCCAGATAATGAGATATTTGCGATGCCCTCCATAATTATTGGAAAGAGGAAGCATTTCGTCCTGTTTTAGCTCTATACTCCCAACAGTTCGGATTTGAAATCAAACAATTACTATGAGGTTAAAGTAGAGATTAATATTTAACTCCTGTATTTTGCAGGATCTGGAGAATAGAATGTATTTAGTTTTTTCCACGTTCAAAGGAAAAGCCTCTAGTTCAAGGTCCATCAGTGAGTGTTGTGTAGCATTAAAAGGAGTCTGAAGTTTAGAGTAAGCCTGATGCAAATTTAGAATACACTTTTCAGCTAAAAAGGGCCGCAGTTGAGTATTAACCACGTTTTTTTTTGCAATATTTGATCTAAACATGAGAGTTTGGAGATATACAAACATACTATGTCCATTGTATAACATGCAACAACAGAATATATGGACTGACTGTTTAAAGGGTCTCACCTTGGCCACTTTGCGTAGTTTGGCCCCAGCTAGGGCGGCAGCAAGCCCCCCTGCCCCTCCAAGTCCTCCTCCTCCTCCACCCCCACCTCCATCTCCTCCCCCACCACCTCCACTGGGCGGGGGTGGTGCAGGGGGGGCCCCAACCCCAGGGGCAGGTGGGGGCCCGGGTGGGGGTGGAGGGCCAGGGGGTGGAGGTGGGCCTGGAGGAGGTGGAGGGCCTCCGGGGGCTGCGGGAGGTGCGGGTGGGGGGGCAGGTGCAGGTGGGGGGGCAGCTGCTTGTCTCTCTCTCTCCAGGCGCTCCCTCTCCTCCTGCTCCTGTCTCTGCTGCTCAAGTCTGGAGGGAGATGGGCAGGAAACCGGCAAGGGGAGGTTACTCCGTGTAGCAGTTTTGGTTCATCACCTCTTACACAGAGAAGGACACACACAAACTCAAAACCGAATGTTATATCATGCACGCGAGATACATGACCATCCATTTGTCAGCAGGTAGAATGTGTCACAGCATTGTGTTGGGTGTCATCAGCAGTGCTTATGTGTTTGTTCAGCCACCAGCTGATGCCAAGCTTGTCCTTCCAATGACGCAGCCACATCCCACGCTAATCCAAATTCAGGAAGTCTCCCCAAGGCTCAACTATACCTGGCTCATGTCAAATGTTAAGTCCTGCTCACTTTTAGTCAACTACAGTATGTAGATTATCTGTTGTCCTTGTCTGCACTTCCTTAGCTCTCAGCTGACAGACAGAGAGAGTCTCCATAGATAATTAAACCTGGGAAAACCTGGCTGGACCTTGGCAGTGTGTGTTTCACTTCCTTAAACTGACTTGCCTGTCTGGGGTAGCCCTTCAGTCACAACATAAAGGGTTAATAGCTGTGGAAACCATATGGAACCCTCAGGTTACTCACAAGTGGAGGGTAGAGAATTGTCGTCTGGAATATTTTAAATGTAACGTGTAAATCAATACAGTGTTGCACATACTTTTGGGGGGAAATCCAGTAGCTGGTAAATCACTCATTTTAATTGAGACGGTGAGAGGAATCACAAAATCATAGTTGTGTTATGGGTTGATTCAGCTACCAAAAGGCCAGGCTGCCAGTTAAAACTAAATTAAAAAACAACAACTCCAGTGACATCACAACATACCTCTACATCCTCACATTCACAACACAGATAATAATAAGTATCAGCTATCGTATATATACACAGTAGAACTTACAGGACAGCCTGTGCACTTTTCCGGGGTTGAGGTAGGATCTCCAAAGACAATACCATCCCACACATCGCTATCTCCTGCTGTGTCTGTGTACTGCTATGTTGGTACACTGCTGCTGTAAGACCCATCATTGCCTACCACCACTGAGGTCAGCCAACAGACCTCATTAGTCAAATCTGATTAGCTTTAAGGGGATAGTTACTGGAGCTAAGTGGCTGTCTGAGAGTGCACCCTTCACTTCACAAACCCCAGTCCGATCACTCGGTTCTTCCACCTCTGCTGGCCGCTTGGCCTTCTCTACGAGGACGTAGCGGTCGCTCTACTCGGTCACGGCTCTTCTCTGTCTTGGAATGAGCTTCCCACCACTGTCAGGACGGCAGAGTCCCTACCTATCTCCTGCTAAAACCCCATCTCTTCAGGCTACACCTGGGCTACTCCTCCTCAGACCCCTCCAGCCCACCCAAAACACCCTATTGTACATTACCTGAAACTAAAAAAAACTAAAAACTGTTTTTTTTCCTTTCTCTCGCACTGTGACTGCCAATGGCACTTGTTCTTATCAAAGGTTTTACTTACGATGACTGACGATACAGCTGATTCAGTTACTTTAGGTGAATGTAATTACTGCAAGTCGCTTTGGATAAAAGCATCTGCTAAATGACTTAAGATGTAAAAAGAGTGTGTCTCATAGGGGAAACATACATATTAGTCTCTACCCCCCACCATGTTGCACTTAGTGTGTGAGTGTATTTTGTATTGTGATGCTCTGTAATTATAACTATAGTTAATTATATAGACCCCCATAAATGGTACCTTCTCTGCTGTTCCAGCTCCTCTGGGGAGGGTCCATTCTGGACGGGGCGGGGGAGAGAGGAGTAGCCTGAGGGGAGAAGCACAAAATGCCACGTAGTGAGCTTCAATGTTTGTACTAGTGACGGACGAAAGAGGTCTAACAAAGCTGGCAAGTCATTCAGCTTTGTGATTGCAGAGTGTCTGTAGTTCTTTGTGTCTGTGTGTTCTTTTAAAAAAAAAAACATTTGCTAAAGGACTAGAATGTTTTGCAGTTGTGTTGTAGTGTGTTGTTGTTGTTGTTGTTTACCTGAGTCTGCTAGTGCGCTCAGCACCTCAAGAGCATGATTCATTCCATTGGCAAAGAGGGCGGCATCCTCCTTGCTGCCAAAGTTCAGCCCCCACACCTGCCTGGCGTCCCGCCACTGGTGGAAGTTGGGCGTGGCCTGGTTGTACTTCAGACCTTTGACGATAGGGCAGTTGATGACAACCTAGAATGACAGGCAGGAAGAGGAACACACTGAGTAACAGACAGGATATAGATGTGTGAAGTATGAGAGTTTATGTATAAAAGAGCTCTTATGCGTGCATAGTCTTAACAATTGAGAGGTTACCTAGGTTATGTGTGTCAATTTCCTTTGCTATCCATGCTCATCTGAAGCAAGTATCTATCAGGTTTAAAAGGAGACTGCAATTCTTGGTCAATTCCACTAGGAGGCATTCAGACTAGACTGTCATTCACATCACCTTCATGGACATTGTATTGTTCCTTCGTAATACATAGTAGTGCTGCCATATCGTTTTGAGACCAAGTATTTTTTTATTGTTTTTGTTTGGGGGATTTTTCTCTTTGCATGCACAGCATGTTCACATTGCTTATATCAACTCATTTTAATTCATTTCATTTAATTGAAGGATGGCCAAGAAATAAAAGACATTCATGGATATACTGTGAAAAGAAAGCTGATATGCATTGATCATTTTCATTTCATACATATCGACAGCCACCATTGGCAGTGCTAGTAGTCATTAAAGGCTGTGCATGTGCATGTAAATAAAATATAAATATCATGTAGTAAATAAAAGAGTCCCATAATGTGCCCATATCTGTGGAATCAGGTGAGGTGCACAAACCACATAAAAACACAAACTGTGGAAACCCTAACCCTGTTCCCAGGTGGTACGCTAGGCTAAATTGTCATTGAGAGCGATAGAGCTTTTGGAAACAGTACCAATATGCTAGGACAGGCTAGGCTACGCTAGGTTAGCTGTCTCTAGTGTGGGTCAAATTCTAAATAAACAGTGAGGACCCTCGGTAGTCCTTTCAGAGTGTTGATGCTGCTAGAGAGCAGAGTTCCTGGCACACAGTAAACAGAAGTGAGATGAAGAAGGCAGAGAGAAAGAGGAAACAGAGGTGACACATCAACAGAGACTATACTCATGAGGCTAACCTCAGGGAGCAGAAAGGTAGGCTGGCTGTCTTCTCACAGTCTGAGACACTGGAGCTGCATAGCCTAACCACTAATGTGAGTGTAACAACCCCACACACTCACACACTCACACACAGAATCATGTCCAAATCTCTGTCAGATTTTAACCATACTTCTGTAGGCTATTGTATGGATATCGAATTTTACACTACTTTCCTAGTTCAAATCAGTCCTTATTAGTCAAAGTCAGTCAGTTAGTCCAAAGTTAGTCCCGGTGTATATTCAGTGTGTGGGTGGATGTGGATCTGTAGTGCCTATAGGAAGTCTACACCCCCTTTCAAAATGTTCACTTTTTGTTGCGCCAGAGCTTGGAATCGAAATGTATTGAATTTGGATTTTTGTCCACTGATCTACACAGCTTATTGGACACTTTCAAAGTGAAAGAAACATTCTCAAAATCTTTAATAATTTATTAAAAATAAAAACAGAAGACTTGTTTGCAAAAGTCTACACCCACCTTGCTGTGGCTCTCCAAGAATTAACTGAAATGCAAAAGTTTCTTAAACCAGTTACTAATTAAGTTGAACTTAGTCTATTGAGTACAATGATTATAGTTCGAAAATGTTTTGGAATGTATAACCCTGTCTTTGCAAGGGTCCATCATTTGAATAGGAATCAATCACACACTGTTGATCAGGTTGTCACTGCAAACTGAAGGAATGGAGAGGAACAAACCTGCCCAGGAATGCGACCCTGAGGCGTTGGGAGAACGGCTGAGAGGGAGAAGCACCAGGCCAGAGGGAATAACCCAGTCACTCACTGGTCTACAGTACAACCGAGTGGCCTGAAGGAATCCCTTTATGAAAACAACCTATTTCAAATCCATAATTGTGTTTGCAACCATTAATTAAAGTGATACAGCAAAAAGAAAAAGTGTCTGGAATGTGTTTCTTTGGTGAAGCATTAAGTTAAGTGCAAATCCAGCACATACATCACCGTTTCACCATGGCCCATTTTAGGAATAGTGGGAGCTGCATCATGGTAGGGGTATGCTTGTCAGGACTGGGGAGTTTGGGACTGGGGAGTTTGTCGGGGTTAGTAGTGACAGTCTAATCAACAGTGTATAACTGATTCCTATTCAAAACAGGGACCCTACAAAGATATTCATTATGAAATCACAGGTATTACTGTTATCCTAGCACTCATATGAACTCAATTCAACTTATTGAATAACTTATTAAAAGACATTTTTGCATTTGAACTCATTTAAGGAGAGCCACAGCCAGTGGGTGTAGACTTTTGCAAACAGATCTACCCTGTTTTTCATTTTTAATAAATGATTGATTTTATATATATATAAAAAAAAAAAAAGAAAAAAAAAAAGGGGGGGGGGGGAGGCTTTGGGGCAACAAAAGGTGAAAATGTTGAAAGGAGGTGTTTCTATAGGCAGTGTGTGTGTGTCTATAAGTATGTATGTATGTACACTCACCTAACACTTTATTAGGAACCCCTGTACACCGTCTCATGGTGGAGGTGGTGTGGGGAATGTTTTCTTGGCACACTGTGGGCCCGTTAATACCAATCAATCATTGCTTGAATGCCACAGCCTATTTGAGTATTGTTGCTGACCATGTGCGTCCCTTCATGGCCACAATTTACCCATCTTCTAATGGCTACTTCCAGCATGACAATGTCACAAAGCAAAGGTCGTCTCAAACTGTTTTCATGAACATGACAATGAGTTCAGTGTTCTTCAGTGGCCTTCCCAGTCACCGGATCTGAATCCAATAGAACACCTTTGGGATGTGGTAGAATGGGAGATTCACAACTTGAAAGTGCCAATGAAAAGTCTGCAGGAATTGTGTGATGCCTAATAAAGTGTATGTATATATATGCCATTTAGCTGACTTCTGGTGAGTGCATATACATGTTTTTTTTATATATACACATAGCACTATGCTCTACCACCTGAGCCACAGAGGACCACTGCATACTGTACGTATGCATGTCTGTCTGTGTGTGTCTGTGTGTGTGTGTGTGTGTGTGTGTGTATATGTGTGTCCTTACCTGCTGGTCAGCCTGCATCTTGCGGCCCACCACTCTGAAGGTGTTGGCCACAGGGTTGTGGTAGATCTGGACCCTGCTGTAGGCCTGGCCCCCGGCTCCCGCTGGCACCCAGCGCTTGTTAGCGTCATCATACAGCATGACCGTGGCCCGCGCCTGGCAGATGCTCGACTCACTGAGAGAGAGAGAGAGAGAGAGAGAGAGAGATGGTGTTCCCTCAGTTCTCAAACAGGGAAGTAAATACAAGTACACCACAGCCCTTTCCTGCAGCCAGCAGAAGACAAGGAACTTTAGACCTGATAAGTGACGCAGATTACAAAGCATCTTTACTGTAAACAGAGGTCACTTCTGCATTTTTTTATACATCACTCTGCAGTGTAAGCCAACAACATGTGTGGCCTGCAGTAACACATCGATCTGGCCCTCTGTGGCTCAGTTGGTAGAGCATGGCGCTAACAACACTTAGGTTGTGGGTTCGATTCCTGCTGGGACCATATATACCGAAAAAGAGGAGTGAAGAAGCCTATATAGTAGATCATATGCAAGACCAGCTCAAATCAAACACAACATCTATGAGAAAAATCACAGCACAAAAGTAAAAGAGAGAGTATATTTTGTGACGAACAGTCTCAGCTTTGTGATTGCAGAGTGTCTGTAGTTCTTTGTGTCTGTGTTCTTTTTAAAAAAAAACATTTGCTAAAGGACTAGAATGTTTTGCAGTTGTGTTGTAGTGTGTTGTTGTTGTTTACCTGAGTCACAACACTGGTTCAGAGGGGGTGATGAGACAGTGGTGTGTGTGTGTGTGTGTTTAGGTGGCACAGGCACTCTTCCATATTAGGTAGTCATGACTCCTGAGAGCAGGAAGTGGTCATGGTCTAGATGCCCTCAGGCAGGAAGTTGAGATTGTATCATGTCTCACTGATGCACAGCAGAGGAAGCAGGCAGTGACTGTCTCACACCTCTTCATGGTGCCACCACAGCACACACACACACACACACACACACACACACACACACACACACACACACACAGACACACAAATGTATTGATGGAGGCATGCACGTACAGTTATGGCCAAACATATTGGCACTGCTACACTTCTTTCAGATAATGCACCACTTCTCCCAGAAAATTGTTGCAATTATAAAGGCTTTGGTATTCACATGTTTATTTATTTTGTTTGCATTCGGGTTAGGGTTAACAACACAAAAAAGCCAAATCTGATATAATTTCACAAACTCCAAAAATGGACTGGACAAAACTATTGGCACCTTTTCAAAATTGTAAGAAATAATTGGATTTCATGCTCCTTTAATTTGTATTTAATCTCACCTGTGGCAAGTAACATGGCACTGTAGCTAACCTCCCTGGACGTGAACGGAAGAGAAAAAATTGATGAAAGACAGCAACAAAGGATTGTTCAAATGGTGGGTAAACAGAGGCACAACAGTGTCAGCTATGGTAGGAGACCCAGGAGGACCCCACTGCTGACACAGAGACAGAAAAAAGCCAGACTGGAGTTTGCTAAAGTTTGCGTTCTGGGAGAACGTCCTGTGGACAGATGAGACCAAAATAGAGCTTTTTGGTAAAGCACATCATTGTACCGTTTACAGAAATCGAAATGAGGCCTTCAAAGAAAAGAACACGGTCCCTACGGTCAAACATGGTGGTGGTTCACAGATGTTTTGGGGGTTGCTTTGCTGCTTCTGGCACCGAATGCCTTGACTGTGTGCATGGCATCATGAAATCTGAAGATTGCGCTCAAATTATTTTGGTAATGTAGGGCCCAGTGTCAGAAAGCTGGGTCTCCGTCAGAGGTCATGGGTCTTCCAGCAGGATAATGACCCAGAGCACACTTCAAAAAGCACCCATAAATTGTTTAGGACAAAGCGCTGGAGAGTTCTGAAGTGGCCAGCAATGAGTCCAGATCTAAATCCCATAGAAAGCCTGTGGAGAGATCTCAAACAGCAGTTGGGAGAAGGCACCCTTCAAAACTGAGAGACCTGGAGCAGTTGGCAAAAGAAGAGTGGTCCAAACTTCCAGTAGAGAGGTGTAAAAAACACATTCATAGTTAGAGGAAGTGATTGACTTCAGTTATTTTTTCCAAAGGGCGTGCTACCAAATATTAAGTTGAGGGTGTCAATAACTTTGTCCAGTCCATTTTTGGAGTTCTATGTGGAATGATATCAGATTTGGCTTTTTTTTCTCTGCTTTTTTGTGTTGTTCAAATGCAAACAAAATAAATAAACATGTGAATACCAAAGCATTTGTATTTGCAACAATTTCCTGGGAGAAGTGGTGCATTATCGGAAAGAAGTGCAGGGTTGCCAATATTTTTGGCCATGACTGTATATGGTATGAGAGTTAGAATGTGGAAAGAGTGTGAGAATGTGTGAGGGATTAAAAAGTGGGGGAGCAATAGGGGCAGGTAGACCAAGTTCAAAATTGCAACTCTAATTAACCCTCTGACTTGGTTGGAAATTACTTTAAGATGATTTGGCCACACATTTTTAGCCTATTTGCCCCGATCACTCCCATCGTTTTCTTGTTAGCATTGGCTAATGTTAGCTGAAGCTAGTCGTGGCTACTTAAACAACTCTGAACCACGGATTACAGTTGCCCCTAGCCCGTAGACTACTTTCAGGGTCAGGAACCACCTGACTATAAAAGGTGTAAAACAGTGAACTCTCCCTTTAAGTAACGGACTACAAAGACAAGACCTCTGTGTAACTTCTCAGCCACCAGACGGGAAGTAACCTTGGATCAGAGGGGAGAAAATTCCGCCTTACTGGCTCTACCAACACTACTTATAACCACAACATTAATATTCCCTGGAATTCTTCTATTCTCTCATGCAAGAATCTACCAAGTCCAACCACAGTCATCTTCAGATCCATGTCAACAGAAGGATGGATGGAGAGAAGGTAGAAAATGTGAAGAAAAGAAGAAGTGAAGAAAAGTCTAGCAACAGGAAACTGACAGTGTACCGAAGTGCCTTGTTTCACAGCCTCCCAACACCAGAGACGTGCATTCAACTCAACAAAAGCTTTTCCAGCCATCTACTCTGTTATCTGATAAGCATTTGTGTGCAGTGCACTGCTCCAACGCAAATCACGGCATCAGCAGAACTTATCTTTATCGACAGATTAACTCGATGATGACGCGATTCTTTAAGAGAATCTTAAGGCACTCTGGAAAAGAAAAAGACAAGAGATCAGTCAGTCAGGCTATGAAAGGGTTAAGAGCAGGAGGCAGTGCTGTGCACTCAGATGTCTGTATAAGGCAGTGCAAACATCTGTTCCTTACGTCAAACGTATGGCTCTGCCCCTCTACTCACCCCATGTTCCCTCGACTCGTCAACTCCTACTCCTTAAAACACAATCCTGTTGTTTCTTCCCCTCACTTTGAATTGCTTCCTCCCTCCCTCTCCCTCTCCCCTTCTCTTTCTCTTTGTTGAAACTCAAGCTCTCTCTCTAGCTCTTCCTCCTCCTCCCCACATCCGTATATCTCTCTACTTTCTTTCACACCAAGCCACCTATGCCTACGTCTCCGGCAGCGCCAGGTGTTATCGGCTTTTCACTCCCTTGCCTCCCACACTGTTCCCGTCTGTTTTCATCCTAATTTTCTGTTTCACGCCTCCCCCTCTCTCTCTGCCTCTCTCCCCCCCTCTCTCTCTCTGCCTCTCCCTCTCTCTCTTTGGGATTTGTGTCCTATCTGGGGCTGGGTTTGTTTACAGAACACATGGTGCCTGTTCCGACCCAGCCTGAGTGTGTGACTGTGTGTGTGTGTGTTAGGCCTAACCCTGCTTCAGCTGTGGGGACAACAAACAGGGGTGAACACTGGTTTTTTCACACCCAGGTGACTAACTGACTGACTCTCACACACACACAAACACACCAGAAACAGAGGAAACCACAAGTACAGGAAACACAAAAAATAGTTGTCTGCAGTACACACACACACACACACACACACACACACACACACACACACACACACACACACACGCTCTCTCTCCTTCTGTCACACACACCTCTGAAAATACCCATTGCTGAGCAACAATAGTTCTCAGAACATGTCTAAAAGCGGCAGCAGTGCGTTTAATGCTGATTTCACTTCTCTGAAAGTGAAGTGTTTCAGCCCTGAGACCAACTCTACAAGAGTGTTGAGTAGTGAAAGATTTAGAGTTCTGCTCAAGGCCAACTGTACAGGCACTGCTACAGAGAGGTCATAATCTTATCATCACATTCACACGCCTTTGTCTGTCTGTGTGTGTGTGTGTGTGTGTCTAGGCTTTGACAGGAAGCAGGCAGACACACACACACTCGCTAACGCGGGCACACACACACAAATAGACAATCAAACACTTGTTGACAGACAGGCAGAGTTACAGCTGAATGATGGTAGGATAAGGGTTGACAGGGCCCTGAACAGCCACAAAAATCAGACACGTGAGAAGTTGATTGGTGGAGTGTAGACTTATTCGGTGACTTGAATAGGCAGCATTGGTACTACTTCCCTTTCCTGGCTGAGACCCACTGCAACTTCCTGTAAAGACCTGACTTACCGAGGGAAAGAATGATGTCAAAACTGCAGAGTTCCTATTTTCCCTGGTGCGTAAAGTCATGTTGAGTTTACCATAGAATGAGGGTGACATAAGCCTCCAAATTAAGGAAACCGCATGTCCATGAACACAGACATCAACAGACACTGACATATACATTTAAAAAAAGCCAGCGTAACCAAATGACCTTGATTCTGTGTTTCCCTGTGTGCTGCATCTGAACCACTTCTTTTAATAAACAACATAGCTTACAAAGACAGAAAAAGATTTCTGTTTGAACTGCTCAAGACATAACCGCAGGTGTCTGATAGTAATAGGCTGTGATGTAGGGCTAACAATCGTTGCCGATTTGAGAGAGCAGACCATCTCTCAAGTGAGTCAGTCGGAGATTAGTCTCCCAAGCCAGACGTGTTGCCTCCCACATATGCTCCCGGCTAACCGCCTGCTCAACAATTGCCTTCCGTGTCCTATAGGCATAATGGGAGGGACGTGCACGCGCAGGAAATCCGGCTATCGTCATTCCTCCGAGCCTCCTCCTCTGATTCCTCCATTTCATTTTGAACCCCACCTCCCCAGACTTGTGATTTGTAGGGAGGGTGTCTGTCTGTACAAGACTATTCCCGGAAGGCTTGTTTTTTTTCCCTTCTCTAACTTCTAACAAGCTCGATTCCTTTTTTTTTTTTTTCCCAGAATCAGCTGGTACAGATGGCTAGAGGCCGGTTAGAGATAGATCAGAGATAGAGTGACTGATGTGTGGATCATGATGACTCATGGTATAAGCAATTAGATTAGAAAATGGGTTAGAATGGAATGTCTCCTTCTGTTCATCTACACTGACGTGAAACAGCGGGACAGGTGAGAGCTAGCAAACACCTGGTAGGCATCATACTCCTTTAGCCTCTGGTGGGATTCCAGATCAGTACAAAGGAAGGTGGGGAGATAGAGAGGGGATGGAAGCCACGTTAGACAATTTAGGTTCACCTTGAAGAGAGGAAACAGAAATCACATTTAGTTGACTCACAACCTGACTCACACAGAAAGGCCTCTATGTGGTCTGGATGACAATGTCTCAGCTAAACCCGCTGTCTCATTCACTATGAAAAAACTTTATACGAGATACAGACCTATGAACGACACACTTGAGTGCATTTGAAAACATATACAGTGTGTAGTATAAAACAGACACTCACAACTATCACCGTATATATATTTATATATAGTCTACTGTACTTTAAACACAGTTTATTATGGTATAGGCTTAGTGTCTTTACCACCATCACAACAGGAAAGCCATAGTGGTGAGACCTGATGAACAAAAGCAGAAGTATCATGCGAAGATGAAGGCTCAGATAAAAATAGAGAGACTAGTTCAATGTCTGAGAATAAATATCCGGAATCGTTGCGCCAACTGCGACAGAAAGGCCTGCTACCTCGAGCTTCGGTGTGTTGTGTGTGTGTGTGTGTGAAAGAGAGAGAGACTAGCCCTGAGTGACAGTTAACTTACTGTCATTGACTCACCAGTGTCACCTCACTTTGATGTGCTGCAAGAGTTCACAGCACAATTCATCTCTCACAATCCACTTCCTCATCATTCCCCATCTGTCCACATCATGCACACATATTTATGGATGGATGGATGTGGTCAGGAAATTGATTCACTCAACAAACACACATACATACACACACACACACACACACACGAAAAGAAACAGGAGAGACACATTGGGGTCACACAACCCTCCTGTCCCTGGCTTCCTCATTTGCATATTGATCTCTGTATTTAAACTGCTTTTTGGGGCATTCCAACTGAAACATCAAAACAGGTGACACCCAGTTGGTCCGTATGACATTCTTCACACGGACATTGTAATATTTGTTGAAGATATTTTGAACCATCCATCATTTCATGTATCGATTGACAAGTGCATCAGATTGTGTTTCATTTACTGGAACTGGACTCTGCAGCAGCACATCCTGGAGTTAGTTTACACATGATGTCATGATCATAGAGGTTGAGTGTTAATGGAAGCTGAGCTTGGGAGCCAATTGGGTCCTTCTCTGCTGATACCTCTGGGATTAAGACAGGGTCCTCTGCTATTGCTGAGGGAAGATAGATAGAGAGAGATCTCTCTCTCTCTCCTTCCCTCCCACATATTTAGGGAAGTAGGCATTCAGTAATAAGGGGTCTGGGAATTCCCTTCAGCTCAGACCGGAGTTTAGGCCATTTGGGAAAATGCTCACTTGAGAAACACAGGAACTGCACACTGCTGAGTTTGAGAGGCAAGCCTCTGGGCTTGGAGTACACAAATTGTAGGTTCCCTATGTTCTTCTGTATAAAGCACATGTGTGTGATGTTTTCCTATAACTAAGCTATTGATAAATTAAGGCCTAGCATGTCACTTTTCAAAGTGAGTGCCTTGTAAAGCTATGAAATAGCAGCTTGGCCTACACTGAGAGAGGGAGTGCTGGAGAAAATGTGACATTACAGTCAGTTGCCTACTGTAGCCGACTCGGTAGTAGTCTAAGCAGCAGTGTGAATGGTGTCGAAAAATGATTTATATCATTTATATGTAAAGCCTATACACAATACCCTCGGAAAACTGGATTTATTAGCCTACTTATTTAATCAGTGTGAAAGCAGCACTGAGTTCCCGGCTCCCACGGCTGGAGGGAGAAACTATGATGGAAAATATGATAAAGGCGAAATGTAGGCTAATTCACTGGATACATTCGAAAGACAGCTCTCCTCAAAAGTGTTAGACTGGGAAGAAGCAAGGTTAATAGTCGACACAAGCAGTTTGTGTTCGCACTATTCCTAATTTCTGTCATTGCCCACATAAACATAAATCATTCGCGGCGCCCTTTGTTGGAATATATCAGTCACGTAAAACATTCCAAAGACAACCGAAAACCTTCGATTGTTACAATGTACAGATCCCCACAGTCCCCACAAACAATCGTGAAAATTAACGCTAATTTAGCAGGCGAGTAACATTATTGCATGT
This sequence comes from Argentina silus, assembly GCF_951799395.1. NCBI lineage: Eukaryota > Metazoa > Chordata > Actinopteri > Argentiniformes > Argentinidae > Argentina > Argentina silus. Next base: position 27,676,967 of record NC_139656.1, on the reverse strand, counting down.
CGAACACAAAACAGGCAAACGTGCACAAATCAGATTTACACGGCCCTCACCTCATTGTTAGTCTAGACTGCAAATCCCTCCTCCCAAGCGTGATATTTCGGTTCCGATCACAGGCCGGTGTAGAAAAATAGAAGACATAAGATGTAACGATGGTTAATGTGATACACACATGTATCAATCTAGCCACCCCAATCGGGCTGTGCGCGAAATATACACCACGACAATTTCCTGGTTCGGGGGAGGAGAATGACTGAATGGGGTAGCGGGGCAGGCTTGTCAAATCCTATCACCATCCCCGCCCGGCCCATTGCTCTGCTGAAAAACACTGGTGCACCTTATTCAACGTTAGCGCAAACCTTTAAACAATATCAAAATAATAGGGCAAATAGCTGCAACAACATTAGACAATTGATTCTCATATTCCAACCTGGACATATCATGGAAAACAAACAGATATGCAAACAGATATGTAAGTGTAGTTTATGTTAAGTGTAATGTTGACATATACACTCACCGAACACTTTATTAGGAACACTATACTAATACTGGGCAGGGCTCTTTGCTCTCAAAACAGCTTCAATTCTTCTTGGCATTGATTCCACAAGATGTTGGAAACATTCCTTTGAGATTCTAGTCCATGATGACATGGTTGCATTACGCAATTCCTGCAGATTTTTCAGGTGCACTTTCAAGCTGTGAATCTCCCATTCTACCACATCCCAAAGGTGTTCTATTGGATTCAGATCCGGTGACTGGGAAGGCCACTGAAGAACACTGAACTCATTGTCATGTTCATGAAACCAGTTTGAGACGACTTTTGCTTTGTGACATGGTGCATTATCATGCTGGAAGTAGCCATTAGAAGATGGGTAAATTGTGGCCATGAAGGGATGCACACGGTCAGCAACAATACTTAAATAGGCTGTGGCATTCAAGCAATGATTGATTGGTATTAACGGGTCCAAAGTGTGCCAAGAAAACATTACACCACCTCCACCATGAGAAGGTGTACAGGTGTTACACCACCTCCACCATGAGAAGGTGTACAGGTGTTCCTAATAAAGTGTCCCGTGACTGTATGTACACCATCCTAAATAGCAGCAGCATGTTGCACCAAAAGTGGTTTCATGGTTGTGTAATATGAGGCTTTCACATCCCATACAGGACACCTTCACAAGTGTACTTCCTGTTTACTGATAGTTTCTGCATGAGGAAACACTAGCAGGATCTGTTTCTGTTTAATGATTATTGCCTGCCTAAAAAGGTGAACCAGTAGTAGAAAAGCAGAACGGCACATTACAAGGAAACCATACCTACAACAGGCGGTCAGTATACACTGCACAACAGGCAGGCTGGTAGTCCTATGCCACTGAAGCCACTGGATATGTGTCAAATAATGATAAGTAAAGTAAAGAGATTGTGTTCAAAACTATATAGCAGCAGTTCATCAAACATATACATGGGGTGGGCATATCCCAATCAAAGCATATACATGGGGTGGGCATATCCCAATCAAAGCATATACATGGGGTGGGCATATCCCAATCAAATCCTCCAACACATGAAGAGTGCCACTAGAGGGCGTTAAAACACCACATTATGTATGTAGGCCTGCGGTAGTTAGGGTTGTCACTATCTGGCCATATTACACAATACACACAATTTGAACCACTAGCCATACCTGAAATGTATTTAGCTAAGCTACCAATTACTTGGCAACATGGCAAAAGGGTAATTAACTACTGTGCTACACTACTAGGATTTGAATTTAGGTGAACTATCACCAAGTTACTGCAAAATGTAGTTCAACTAAGAGATGAAATACATGCAGTGGAACTACTCCCCAGCATTGACGATAACTATACATCTCAAATTATGAACAAATTCATCACGTACATCCTTAACAATATCTTATTGTGTCCTTTCTAACATCTACTGGCTATGTCTGAGTCTTGCAGTTTCTCAGGTCCTTTAAATGGTAGACTTTCAGAGTAATATCAAACTTTTTTTTTTTTTTATTAAACAAAAATCAATGTTACATAAGCATAAAGTGTTCGGTCTGTTACATCTGATGGAAACTTTGATAGAAAAATGCAGCCAAACTTAACAGAAATACTGTGTCCCCCATAGCATGTGTCCATTTGTGTGTGGGATGGGCATAAGCCATCATATCAAACAGTATGGCAACACAGTACAAAGGTATACACGTCAATTTAGGAATTCCTGGTCATTCATCCTTATCCAGGGTGACATTCAGTAGGAAGAAAATGTTTTCAAGCAGACAATTGAGTGTTCGTATTTGACAGGCTGACGTCATTCCTCAAAGTGCTCTCTTCCATTTTGTGCCTACTGAGCCCAGGTATGGATACCAAAACAAAGACTGAAAACAGAGAAAAATTAAACAATAGCTCAGCTCCTGCTCTCACAGTCCCACAACTAAAGCAGTGTAACACACATCCAGTGAGTTCTCAGTCTATTTCCCTGCAGTGATGAGAGGGTTCCTCAGCACAACAATGACAGAGTCCCCCCTCAGAAACATTTTGGAGATGTAGCGGTCCTTGTTCACTGGCTTGGACTTCTTTTTCCCCTTGCCACTCTTGGGGACCTCTGTCCACATTTCCTTCACGTTCTCCAACACCATGTTGCAATGCCTACAGAAACAAGACAAAAACAGGAGAATTAAACTGTTAATCTCACTTCAAAATGGATTTCTAACCTCTTTTTTTTAACCAATTGACAACTGATGAATTGAAGCAGACAGGGTAGAACTAATAGGCACAGCCATGATGAAAACTACCTCGAAATATTAGCTTTAGTGAAGATTACAGGAAAGTGGTTTAACAGGTGTATAACTTTTTCGGATCTTCATTCTCGAGCATGTGAGTGAAATAGCAATACCAAAATTGGTCATCAAAACTGAGTTGATACAAATTTAATCTGTGCTGCCTAACAGGGATATGTCTTAAAATACATGTTCCAAGTCAAATCGGGCTACAATACATTCTTACCCAAAGATGTGTAGCTAACACTGTTCCATCTCGGTGTTCTTACCTATCAAAGGCTTTGACTCGACCCAACAGTTTCTTGTTGTTGCGGCAGTTGATGAGGACCTGCGTGTTGCTCTTCACCGACTGGGTGAGCACGGAGAGGGGGCCTGTGTTGAATTCCTCCTCCTCGCGTTTTTGGAGCTCCTCTGGAGTCATCTCAGACTTGGGCTTGGTCAATAAACTCCTGGAAAAAAAACAGCAACGTGTAGAAACGCAACATATTTTAATAGCATGAATATGAAACTGGACTTAGGCCTATATCATATGTTGTATGCTATGGATCTTCGACCACATAGGCAGAAGAAAGCAAGAGAACAGAAAGAAACGACGTGAACCCTCCTCCCTTCTCCCTTCCCAACGTGATTTCTACTTTTGATTGTTGGCTTACTAGCTAGCTACAACCATTCTAACGAAACGTTTACCAAATACACCACTATTTAACACAGAAAAACAACAAACTGTATTCTCGGACTTACATTCTGCTATTTTCTGTTGGTAACTGTACTGAACGAACAACGGAGGAATCTTTTTTCGAACAAAAAACGTTGCGCGAAATCCCAACTCCTTCCGGGTAAATAACAGGGCCCGTTCTTCTTTAGGTCCCTGCGCAGCGCCATCTGTTGCACAGGAATAATATTGCACTGATCTTGTACACACCATGGTTCGCTCTGATCGACACGAACACGCACGCGCACACGCACGCACGCACACACACACACACACACACACACACACACACACACACCTACTTCACTCTTGTATCCCTTTCACTGAAATAATTAGAAGGGTGTGGCTTACACCACAAACACAGATGTATTTAACAGTCAAACATGCCCTCTCTCTCCTTCATGTCCAGACTGGTCAGCTCATATTTAACTATGGAAATGGGATGTGAGCTATCTGTGCGCTATGCCTTTAGAGTCTAATGTCTGTCACCATTGTCAATCAGTTTTAAATGGTGTAGTAGACACTCCTCTTTTACTTGTTACCAACAAAAGACAATTTGTTGCTAGTGCAAATGCTGTAGGCCTACTGTGAGAGGCTACATGCTGTGACAGGTTTATTTAGATGTAGCTTTTACAAAACTAAACTCAAAACTAATAGAGAGGGAATAATGATGGGGTGTCTCTTATAAGTCCCATAGAATTTCACTCTCTATCTCTCTCTTCCCCCCCTCTCAATCTGTCTTTCTCCTTCTCTTTCTCCCTCCCTCCCTTCCTCTCTCTCTCTCTCTCTCTCTCTCTCTCTCTCTCTCTCTCTCCCTCTCTTTCTTTCTCTGTCTCTGTGGTGAGAAGGATCGTCCAGGTATTTCCATGCTGTAGTAGCACACGGCCTGGCATTTGCATACAGTTACAGCTCCAGAGGACAGCAGGACACAGTACAGTCAACAGTCTCTCGTCTGAATGAGGCAGCCATGTCTGTCCCCCGCTCACAAAGTAATACACTGAACAACTTGCTTTATTCACACAAACACTCAGAAGTGAAGCAACCGGGATGTGAATGTCTCAAACCTCTCTGTATCTGTTCATGTGAATCCATACCATAAATGTAGATTTCCAGTGAACTACTGTAGATTTGAAACAACATACAGTACATGGTATGACTACACATATCACTGTACACAGGGGTATCGTGTGTGTGAGAAAGGAAGGGGGCCATAATCTAGAGCCATAATCCCTATATGCCTAATTGAATGTCTAAAATAAGTATATTTTCTGCATAGGTTACCTAAACACACCCATTTAGCTGTTCAATGATCAATTAATGATACACATTGGTTATTTAAGAATGTTTATGTCTTAGGAGTTCACCTGTCACCCTTCTCATACCATAACCCAATAATTAAAGCTATTTTCAGCAATTGTATATGACCAGTCCAGCGTTTTATAAATAATGATAGGGCATAAACTCATAAAATACAGTAATTCATTTAACATCTAAAAACATTAAACAGGACCAATCTGTGGGGGCATGGGCCCTTGTGCCCTCTATGGGCATGATGCCTCTGACTCTACATTATACTGTATGTCAACACCATTTCCATTGCAGTGGCAGTAGTGGGAGAGACTCTTAAGTCAGTCTGAAGAAGGGAGGTGGGGGACGCTTGAAACCAGTTAAAATGTTTCGAAGCTTGGGAAAGGATTCTCTTGTTGTGTTGAGTTGTTCTCAGGGTGACCTCTATGGGATTTGCATGATGGGGTTTTGTGTCTGGCTGCAGCTGTATTTGCCATGCAGAATCCAGTTCCGTTCCTCTCTCTCTCTCTCTCTCTCTCTCTCTCTCTCTCTCTCTCTCTCTCTCTCTCATGAGCCTGATGAGCCTGTTTCAGATGTTTGACACTGATGATGGCATCAATGCAAAAATATCGTCTTTCCTTTTGAAAAAAAAAACAGCAACACGAAACAAAATGTACCAGGAGCGCTTCAGGTATTCCAAACATCCACAGGGGAATCATAGCATGAATAAGCAGGAACAATGATCCACAACAGGGTGGTTGTGTGGTATAAAAAAAAAAAACACCCTGTTATCATTATTCTTGTTTATTTAGAGAAAGAGAAAGAAGCAAAACATACTAGCAGCATCCTGAAAAATGAAACTCTTATTTTATGTGTGTACTGTAGATACATGTATTTCATGTGATCCAAATGAATACCTCAACAAAGGGCCGATGCCATTCCACCATTCCACCATTCCACCATTCCACCATTCCTATGACAGTTGGGTAGTAGCCATCTCTCAGGAGCCACGTAGCTTATTTAGTGGCTAAAGAAACCAACAATAATTGCTATCCTTTCCCCCAAGGCGAGCAGTCAACAGATGGCAAACAGAACAGGACTTAGCTCCTTTTTAGTGCGCTTGAATGGCCTTTGTCTGTGTTTTTGGAGTGACCGAAATCCACCGTACAGGGGAGAAGAATAGAAAAGAAAAGGCTGATTTTACTAGCAGTTTAGGCCGCGGCCCCTCCGTGCGTGCATGCTCCTGTTACTCAGACCGTGGCTCTCTGTCCGGGCATGGCCGGGCCCACATTTGCATGACAGGGTCCACTTGAATGACAGAGCCAGATTCTCACTGCCTGCCATGCAAAACCAGTGGGGGACCAGTTAAAGAGGCGCACAGTCAACACAGGTGCGCACTAGTCAACCCCCCCCCCCCCCTGCATCTAAATGAGTGTTATGGAAATGAGTGCTGTGATTTTCCTGAGCTACCTGGATGAAGGTTGGTTTGGGTGTATGATGGAGGCTGGTTGGAGGGTGGGAGGGGGATGCTCTCGGTCCTTTACCTGAACACAAAACCACAGTAGTGCGACATATGTAGCATAAGGACAGTAGTTCCCTGAGGCCAGGTCAGACAGTAGGCAGATTCACAGAGAGGAGAGGAAGAAGAGGAAGAGGATGCCACGGTCTTTCCTAGTGAAGAAGAAACAGGGGGCATGTGGAGGATGGAGGTGGAGAGACCCTGAGCAGAATGAAGGGAAGGAGGGCAAAAGAACAGGTGAGTTACAGGGAGAAAATACATATACCTTTTTTTTATTTTTTATTATCCTGTGTCTAATGTTAACAAGTGTCATATCTATGAAAATAATAAGGTGGACGATTCCTTCCTCACAGTCAACAACGTTTTCAGTCATTTCAAATAATGAAATGTACCCCTTGATTAATAAGAATATTACCTCTAACTAACTGTCATGCTTATCATAATCAAATAATGACACATCAATCAATTGATTTATGTTTCCGTTGTCGTAGGAGACTTGTAAACAAATGTGTAAACAAATTATGTACAGCTTCAAATGATTCTTTAGGAAAAGTAATGCTGCTCTTATGGAATGTATTTTCTTGAGCACTACAGATCTGTCATAGAAGTCAAGTGCATGTGAAAATGCATTTGTTCCACTGTACGTTTCCGTTGGTGACACATACTTTGTTGGAATGCAGACATTGCTGGGAGTGGCCTCTGTATTTGTGTCGTATTTTCTAACTATTTTCTAACTATCTATAGTATTTCTAACTCCATCCTACTAGGAGAAATTCTGTTGCACAATCCATATTCACGATCAGCTTAAATTGTTAATTGTTTCGGAGGTACAACAGTTGTTGCATGTTGAATGTGACATGTTGACTCGTTACTCACAAATAATATGTGCACATGTTTGTGAGTGATCTGTGTTGACTGTGTTTCCCCTTCCTTACTGTGCATTTTCAGTGAGTGAAAATGCTGAAGTGCAGACTTCAACATTCCCCTGCCCTGACTCCTCTGAGCCTGCAGTTCAGCCTCTCCCCCAGCCAGCTACCCTGTTGTCACGACCAGGACCAGGACCAGGACCAGGACCAGGACCAGGACCAGGGGCAAGAGCAGGAGGAGGAGGAGCAGGAGCAGGAAAAGGAGGAGAAGCAGGAGGAGGAGGAGCAGGAGGAGGCCTGAGACCAGTGGCAGGAGCTAGGGCAGAAGCAGCCCAGGGTTGGTCCACTCTCCTGTCTCAGACCCTGGGCCAGGGTCATTACTACCATCCTACTGCACTAGCCTCCCGAGCCAAGGTAACTACATGTCTCTATTAGCTAATGCTTCTACTGTCAGTGTCTGCTGTATTTGATAATGCCATCAATATGTAAACATGGACTAGAGATAATGCATAAAAACATTAGTTTGGCTGACGTTTTACTCACCGTGTGTAACATTAATGTACAACATTCGATTGGATCGAGTTTCACCCTTGGATCCTAGTTTCACCCTTTTAATAAGATGAATAAAGATGGCTTTGTTCAGCACATGAACCTTGAGATGTTCATTATCAATGCAAATTAGATTTTGAATCATCGGTGGAAATGTGATTAGATTCAACAGTCACAGTATCATAACCAAAGCTTTTGCAGTGTCCTAATGGCCATGTCCCGCTCTCGTCCCTACCCTAGCATCGTCCTCGTGAGCCACCCAGCTCAGGAGACTTCCTGTGTTCATTGTGTCACAAGGTGTTTCCTCTGCAGCGCATGTTGACCAGACACCTCAAGTGCCACAGCCTGGTGAAGAGACACCCCTGCCGGTACTGCGGCAAGGGCTTCAACGACACATTCGACCTCAAGAGGCACATGCGCACACATACAGGTGAGAGGCATGGGCTCTGATATGGCTCTGATATGACAATACTGACGTGCAATACTGCCTAATGCAGATTTCATACATGACACCACAGTCATACAGCATACCGAAGGACTTGAGAAATTCTTGACCACCTGACCTGTCTCATTATTAGTAATTCAAAGCTTATCCTCAAGACGGCACTGCATGCGTCTCTACACTCCAGTTAGCAACAGATTTTCACACTTTTTTGTTTAAATTTGCTTTTATGATTGGAATCCTCCTATGAACATCAATAAAGAGAAATGTATATGCATTATAAAGTAGTATTATATTGTGTGGTGTATCAACACATGGTTTGGGAGGATGCTACAGTTGTGTATTGTGTTGCAGGGTTTTCACACAGTGCAGTACACACAACACACACACACACACACACACACACACCTCACACTCCCTCTCTCCCTCTTGCTCAGGTATCCGTCCCTACAGGTGTGACCTGTGTGACAAGGCCTTCACCCAGCGCTGTTCCCTGGAGTCCCACATGAGGAAGATCCACGGCGTGCGGCAGCAGTACGCCTACCGCCAGCGCCGCTCCAAGATCTTCGTGTGCGAGGACTGCGGCTTCACCTCCAACCGACCCGACGAGTACTTCCTTCACGTGCGCCAATGCCACCCGGGCAGCCCCGCCCTCCGCCGCTACTACCGCCGGCAGGCCCACGAGACCGCCAGCGGCAACGTCCCCACGGAGCGCAAACTCAGCCCTTTTATATTGTACCCAACACCCGGGTACTATATGTGAGACTGCGTCTCTCGCTGCAACAATAGACATGATAGACATGATATAACTGCCCAGACAGGAGCAAGATATGAGCATGTTGGGAACACTTTGAAAGCGCTACGAGGAGAAAGGCTTTATTAAGAAACCTGTTATGTGGGTGTCTACTGTTTCATGCCCCAAATAAATTCATAGACCAGCTTCGATCCAAATCGGGTAGCTGTTGGATCGTTGTTCTCCTTGCATCCTCATCTAGCAAGGCACTTAACCCCTAATTGCTCCAGGGGCGCCGACGGATGTGCATGTGTGTTGTCTCAGGTGGAGGGGGGGTGCAATAAATAACACATTCCTAACGATCTGATTGTATGGCAAATAAAGCACTGATTGATAGCACTGACACACATTGCACATAACATGTGGCCTTTCAAGAAACACTCCCCACTTGACTCAAGTAATGGCTGAGCAAAGATATCAAATTCAACAGGTCAATGGTTAGCCACGGTCAGTCAGTGTATGTTGATTAAAGGTGTCTTTTTATGGTACTTTGTCATATCAGTTTGTCCATAGGGATGATGTATGCCCCGATGCTGATGTATTACCTAGTAGCCTAAGGGTGGGGGGGCCGCCTGGGAGGTGACATTCCACTTCACTGGACGTGAGATAACTTTGGGGGAGGAGCTCATGGGTGCAGCTCCTTAGCGTGGCCTTTCCAAAGAAACTATCGTGCCCCTTATCGTGTGACTCGACGGTGTTCGCTCTTTTGCAATACTTTAACTCACCAACTGTCAAAGAATTCCGGAACACTCACCACCTAGAGTGCCAAGTGTTTTATGTGGTGTTTACCTAGCAACAATACTGTGATTGAACACAATGAAGCATCATAATTTATGCATTTTCTGGTGAGTAAAGTCACCCGTGGCACCCTAGAATGTTGACAATTTGGGCGACTTTATTCACCCTCTGCACTAAATGAGTCATGGAGTATATGAGGGATGGCATGCTATGTCAACACAAGGGCCTGAAGGATTATAGAATGTTTGCTTAACTTGCACGTGAACAACCCCTATATCTCTGAGGCACAACAAGATCAAAGCCTCGGCACATTTACTTGTGGGCGTCACAATGGTTCTACCATCTCCATCCACTGCTACCATCATTTGGTCCTAACTCTAAACAATAAAACAATGTATACGGTATGAATAACGACAATGTGTAAATTATTGACCTGAATGAATGGAAAGCATGTCAAAAGCCGAACATTTCAGTTGGCCCAGAAGGGGGCAATGAAACCATTTAAACTGTGTGATAACTGCAAGATTTATTATCACAGCTACTATAATCTGTATAAATTAACTTATATAACATCAGATGAGTAACTTTATTGTACCCAGATTATATAAATTGAAGGGCAGAATATTCAGAAGAGCATAACATTCAGAAGTGTTGACAGTACATCAAAACCACTTAAACTTGAAACTGTGTACTTTAACACACACACACACACACACGCACACACACACACGCACACGCGCACACACACGCACAAGCTAGCTAGCTAGACAAACAAACAGACAGATACTGGGACAGTATTTCCATCTGGAGATCTTTGTGGAAGCTCATTGGTCAGGACATCTAAAGGGACTAGGCCCTACTCCTCCTTAGCCAATGGAAAGGTGCGTTTAACTCTGGAGTAAGGTCCCAGCGAATCACAAAATACAAAGTCCCAGAGTACTCGTATCCATGAGTCATGATGTGGTAAATTATCATAGAACTCTGGAGCCATCTTCTTCACCTGAAAAAAAAGAGGTCACATAAAATCAGTTAGATGAAGAGAGCAAATACAATGGACAGCTGATGTGACAATATTATTGTCACAAGGGCTTTACGTTGACACCATAAACAACAGTAATAGGGTGATCTAGACTAGCTGTTTGGGGTTGAGGTACAGTTTGAATCCATTGAATTCAAAAGCAAGCGGAGGAGGATCCTAAACAACACAACTATGCACATAACACTGTCTCCATAGCCACAGAGCGACCTGGGTAAAGCAGAGTACAACTAACATATACACTCAGTCCTAACAAATGGGATTACACCTGTCAAATATAGTGCCATTAAGTCAGGATAGAACTAAACCAACCAGAGGAGCCACCACTCCCATCTCTCCCTCCCCCTCCTCTCTCTCTTTCATAAAGGGCCTTACCCAGTCACCCAGTCATTCTAGTATTTCAACATCTTCAAGGACTGGCTGTGTAGGTCTGAATGATTACCCTATCAACACAAATATCACTCTGACAACATGAAAGTGAACTTTGAAGCATCACTTTGATGACTGAAACTCTTATCTAGGGGCTTGTAATAAAACATGACAGTTTAACCTTGTTCATTTCCTTTCCACTACGTGTTGAAACGTTTCATGATTGTGCTAGCTGGTTTTTACAGCATGGGGTCGGGTGGGGGGGCCCTTTGTTGGGAGGAGCAATCACAAGCGTAATCAAGGCCTACTGTAATTGTAACTTCCAACCTGACAACTGTTCCACTTGACTTCAACAACCTCTGTCTGGACTGAGAGATAAGATAAAGGATTTATAAGGATTTTGGTTACACCTATATTGACTAATGCACACCTATTGACTAATGCTCACAAACAATACAACCATCTCTCTCTCTCTCACACACACACACACACACACACACACACACACACTTTCCACGAAGCTTCCATAACAACAAGACTAGTCCTCCCGTAACAACAACACTCAAGATGAAGTCACAGTCAAATAGCAAGGTCTACAGTCCCTTTCACTCAGAGAGATGGCAGCATAATAACAGAAAAACCCTCAAGTATTTCAAGACACCCCCCATACACACTGCACACTACTCCCTACGGTAAGCGTCTGCACTGTTCGTATCCCCAACAGTGTAATATGCACACAACATCACCAGTGTTCCATCAGTTATAATGATACAATAGAGGTCCAATACCTGAGGCAGGCGGCTGCCGGGGATGCTGGGAAAATCGTGGTGTTCCATGTGGTAGCCCACATTAAAGGTGAGGCAGTTGAGCGGCCCGTAGTAGGAGCAGGTCTCAATCCCGCTCACGTACATATAGTGCTCCGCTATAAAGTGCCCAGAAAACGGATGCAGTCCCATACACAAAACCGACCCTGCTATCATGTAGACTACTGGCTTAGGCCCCCAGAGATACAGTACGAGAGCGTCAAAGGCTATTTGCACGGTGCCGTTCAGCATCTCCAGCCTTCCCATAGGCTTAGGGTTGACGATGAGGGGGCGTATGGCATAGAGTAAGGGCTGGAGGATGATCCAAAGGACCTTCCGGGCGGGCGAGTTGAAAAAGCGAGCCTCCAGGCGGGTCGGCACGTCCACGTCCAGCCTGTCCCCACCGAGGTACCGGTGGTGGTCCACGTGGTACTTTTTAAAGCTTATGGAGTACGGTATGCCTATGGGTAAGTTGGCGAACATGCCGAAGAGGCGGTTGCGCATATGGTCCCTGTTGCCGAAGGCGACGTTGTGGGAGATGTCATGGATGGCTAGAGTCAGTGAGTGGTTGATGCAGCCTCCGAACACGTAGGCCCAGAAGAGGACCCACTTCCAGCTAAGGTCACGAACCAGGAAGCAGCACAGCACCTGGGTCAGGACCATGGCTGTCACCACCCACTTGAGCTGGGGGTCCGGGCCCATCAGGGACTTGATCTCTGGGTGCTTGGCTGTGGAGAGGTGAGAGGGTAGAAGAAGAGTGAGAGGGTGATTTGAGACAATGAGGGGAATTGAGTTAAATAGAGGCAGTTTTTATTCACACCTACTTTACAATACATACTGTGAGTATTCTCAAAGAAACATTGACCCTCTGTGTACCACAACTTGTGTTAATTTTGCCCTGTATGGTAAATGTGGCTTGCTTGAGACCTCTTCAGAAGACCAAAATGTGCTTATGCCATAAAAAAATAACCAAAAGAGTGCCATCCTAAAACCTGCTGGGATGTCAGAATTTTCTTTCCCTAATCCCAAATTATGTTCGACTGCACTGGGAACTTGTAATACCTGTCAAACAGGTGACTGCATTTCCTGGGTGACCAATTCGTTCCTTCTTACGAAGCAGTGAAAAATACAGGTAAACTGCCGAGTATTTATCCCCCAAAGGTATAGGTCGTACGTGGGTCTAATTGTGAAATGGTTATCACGTGAAACGGTTATCACGTGAAACATCGCTTTTATCACCCTTGGGAGTTATGATTGAATTAGTCGAGCTGTTAAATGACAACGCAACTCCTCTCTCCGTGATAATAGTCTACACAATTCAAACGTTGATCTTTTTAGAATGTTTAAAATAATTTCCCACTTAATAGTTCTGAGACACTCCAACACACCTGTTACCTCAAGTCGCTCAGAGTAAATGAAGCGCTCACCTAGTATCTGCTTCCTTCGGCTACAGTGCGGTTGCTCAGTATAAACCCACTCGAAGTCATCCCTCGTTACCGTGTTCCCCATCTTGCGCTCACGGCAGGGCTGGAGGTGTCGAGCCGGGTAGAGAGCCCAGGGTCCGCCAGGGTACAAGGCGGCGGGGAGAGGGAGAGGGAGAGGGAGAGCGACAGAACAGAGACTCAAGTCGCTAGTGTCTGAACGCACCTGTGTGCACAGGTGTATAACCTGGGACACGCCCAGCTGAGTGGGCGCTCATCGCAAAAGCACTTGTGGTTGTTCGGCATACCGAGGAATAAGGGCATAGGCCAATTTAAGACTCTACCCTAATCTCTACTTTTACGCACAACTATTCAAATTCACCACATCTATTTATGAATTAGGCCTATATGACTACTGATCAGCACACCTTTGACAGATTTAAAGCATGCTTGAAATGGTTGTTGAGCACATTGACAAGCGACTAGATTTAAGATTAGATGTTTAAATCATTAAGAGATCCATTTTCATGAGAAGTTATACAGTAGGCCTACGAAGATTTACATTTTCCGATAGATTGTACAGATTGTGGCTCTTTGGGGCTGAAGGAAAAAAACTAAATTAAGTAATGAAACGGTGAAAGTGAATCAGGTGCAAGCTGGATGCGCCGACGAATTGGTTGATATCGTAAACAAGTTTTCAGCAGATCCCCACGCAAGTCAAGTGAACATACCGACCGCCTTCCCCACATATTTCTAATTACGAGATAAACAAGAATGCTCCTGTTGTACCTTTGCCGTTCTTTCTCGCCCGTGTCCAGCGTAGTCGCTATAGTTGGCTACAAATGAATCAAAGTGTTTAGCACTTTTAGCCTGAACTGAGTGCGGAATGGAAAAGCGCACATTTGAGGGGGACGAGTATTGCAGGAGTATTGTCTGAGTTGTTGCGTTGACGTGTTACATTGTATCATATCTCGATCAATGGTGATCAATCGATCAATGGCCTTGCCGTTACAGCTACATCGATTGGGTTGATTCGGCAAATGTGGGACACTTTTCTGGGTAGATTCACTAGACTATCAAAACAACGTTTCACTTGCAGCAGTGATAGTTTCTATACATTTGTCAGTACATAAGTCTTCTTAAAATGTGTGGGGATTTCATTCAAATGGATTAGTGTTAGGAAGCTACAATGTAGCTTCTGGATTTTACAGTTTGGGTCCATATTGAACCCACAACTCCTGAACCACATGCCACGTGCCTCTGCTCATTATGCCACCACTATACCAACTAAAGCCGTTTCTTATTATATAGGAGTCCATGTGTCCATATCAGAGCTTATATGAATCAGCTTATGAAGTAGTGAGAAAATCTTATGATGAGCAAACACAAAGATACAATTGCAAGGGTGAAGAGCTTTATTTATTTATATTTATAATATATTTATTTAGCTTTATCATTTTTGTAAAGAAAATACAGGCACGTGTCTCCCTTGGAGGCAAACTCGGCAGGGAGTTCCCACCCGCTATGAAACGCCCACTCGGACTCGGTGGTCGTCTCATCCAGCACAGTCTCTGTTTGCGTCTGTGTCATCAGTGCACTGTGGACCTTGGGTGGCAGCTCTGGCACCCCGTGCAACTGTCAGTCTGTCTGTGGCGGGACTGGGTATCTGGTCAAGGAGGTCTGGGAGATTGGTGCCGGTCAGGGGAGGAGAGAGGTGGTTGAGTTGAGGTCAGAGGAACAGACACAGTTATCTCTATATATCTGTTCCTGTGGTCCACATAGTACGACTAAGAATCAGGGTGAGGCCTGAATCAGGCCCAAGCATGAGCTCCATCACAGGAGTTCTCACTGGCAGAGATCTTGGCCTTTGCTGTGGATGAGGACACATTAAAATGAGATAGGATGTTTGCTCAAAGACAGTCACATTATAGTCCAGTAAGTTTGGTAATATTAGCTTACAGAAGTGGGTCTGGACTGAAGGTATTTTTCAGATGTCTGTTTCGGGGATCAGGATCCTGCTCAGGTGTTGGTTACTGGGGCTCAGACACCTGGGGTGACCTGCCTCCTGTCCTGTCTGGATGGTGTCTTTTTCCTTTGACCTTTTTATCTTCATCCATTTGCGATCATTCACAATCACCTCCAGAGAGAGGCCTTTGGTCGGTGTCTGTAGAAATGTAGTATCTTGTGAACGCAAAAACAACATTTGGAGCAATTTGGAGGTCACTTTTATTTGTAGCTATAAATGTTATCAAAAGACACTCAGAGAGGTGTAAGAAATTCATTCATGGTTACAGGTAGCAAATGATTTCAGTTTGTTTTTCCAAAGGGTGTCCTACCAAATATTAAGTTGAGGGTGTCAATTATTTTGTCCAGTCCATTTTTGGAGTTCTATTTGGAATGATATCAGATTTGGCTTTTTTTCTCTGCTTTTTTGTGTTGTTCAAATGCAAACAAAATAAATAAACATGTGAATACCAAAGCATTTGTAATGGCAACAATTTTCTGGGAGAAGTGGTGCATTATCGGAAAGAAGTGCAGGGATGCCAATATTTTTGGCCATAACTGTAAGACCATCTCACTTTCTTTCAACTACCCAGCAAATCTATCTATCTATCGAAACATCTTTAAACCTTTTCTTCTGGAACTTGTTTTTCTAGTTATTATTATTTTACTCCTCACATAGATAGCCTACTGACAGGCCACCTATGTGATGTCATAATGGGGCATATTCTTGTCATAGAGCTGCCAATCAATTCAGCTGGTGGGAAGGTTTCCATGGTTGCAGCTGTACCAGGCCTACAGTACCTATGTGATGTCATAATGGGGCATATTATTTAAGGCGCTGTCCCAGTTCAGTGTCTAGATCATAATTTCACAAGGTGTCCAGAATAGGTAGTGTTGCCAGCTAGCTAAGGAAAGATGCCTTGTTGTCGATGGGCTAGATGCTGCACTCAGAAGGTAGGCTAATGTCTAACTGAATGTTTAAAAAAGAAAGAAAACAGGGTTAAAAAAACAAGGACAAATACTAAGTCATTATTAATGAAATAACCATTCAGACAAATTATTCTGTTAAAAGCAGAGTCTGTAACTTTAATTTCCAGTCAAATCGCACTGTTCATCCAGTAATAGCCTAATAACAACAATAATAACAATACATTTTATTTGTGAAGCAATTTTCATTTGAACAGTCAAACACTCAAAGTGCATACAGTTGGTGTATTTATCTGTCATTGTGTTATTTATACTTGGGAAGCATTCCGTGATCAGCCAAGAGGTTATAGCCGACATAACAAGGCGTTGGTTGTTTGACTGTCAGTCTGACCTTTACCAAAGTTGTCCAAAAAACAATTGTGTCCTACTTATTTGATGTGAAATACAATATTTAAATATGGTAGCCTTATGGCTCTTCTGGTCTGGTCTTGGTCATTAGATTTACACAGATAAATGTAAAAAAAACCTTGCGCACTTAATGCATTGTTGATCAGATGACATAAGACATATTCCTTCATATCGCTGAGCTATGTGGGCTATGGAACGGCCCTGGTGACGAGACTCGCAGCCTGTAAGTGACACCATGCAGATATTTGGCCGCCAAATTTGATGCCACCGTAATAACATTGACTAGTGTTAATTATTTCGTTTTTCCCACCATTCCAGAAACGGAGACAGTGTGAAAAAATGCGCACGTTTCGAAGATTTATTTCCCCAAATGGGGTTTCAGCTAGGATTAGCGACTGTTCACTCATGTTAGCCAAGTTACTTGCTACCAGTAAACTAGCCGAAGTCGACGGTTACAGACTTTTCAGCTCTTTATCGACCTGGGTCCCTACAACAGTAGGTGTAACGTTGCTCAGTCCAGACTTTTTAGGTTTCGATGTACCGCTGTATCGATCCTACTGAAAGTTCCATTATCAGAAATATGAGCGTTTTTTAAATAAACTTGATATGTTTCGTGTCCATGCTAGGTAGCCTTAAGCCTGTGTTACACAAAGAAACTTGGACGCAATTGTAGTTGCCTCAGTCTTATTGCGAGGTAATGTCCGCCAAAGAAGTTATTCTTTTAAAGCAGTCGTTAACTTTCCAAAATAGGAAGAATAGTGAAGCATCTGTACAATATGAGAACATAATCCAAACATCCCTCATGAATGTGTGGTCATGCCTTGTGGTCATCAAGCCTCTCTAGCTGTTCCTCCTCAGTAGCCCTGTTTGCTCCACTTCTGTCAGTTTACCTCAGAAAGAGTAGCTTTTTGATTTGAATAGAAAGGCAACAAAATGACTTCAGAAAGAGTAGCTTCTGCAGTTGTACACTAAACTAAAAGACATCACCATAATATCTTTCTTGACATTGTTTAACCGTCTCTATTTCTTCCTGAAAAACAGAAGAGTTTCCGAGTGCAGCTGGTAAAAGTGGTGATCGCTGAGGACCCACCGCGGTAAGAAATACTTTGTCAACAATGACTTAGCATTGAGCATGTACAAAGTGCACAAATACACAGTCTTTCATTTAGTATGGAGTACCATGTGACGTTGAGTATGTTTATTGTTCAATTAAAATGTAATTAATTAATTAATTAATGAAAGGAATCAAATGATCTCACTGTTTCCCCCTAGCACCAGTGTCAGCAGAAGGCGCCGCAAAGTGAACGTGACCCCAGACACCTCCCCTGTCAAGGTGGATAACCCCACCCCTGC
This sequence comes from Argentina silus, assembly GCF_951799395.1. NCBI lineage: Eukaryota > Metazoa > Chordata > Actinopteri > Argentiniformes > Argentinidae > Argentina > Argentina silus. The sequence goes on along the minus strand of NC_139656.1, from coordinate 27,658,958 downwards.
CAAAGTGGAAAAACCCTCTCCTGCCAAGGAAGAGAAGCCCACACTGGCTAAGCAGTACGTGCTCACCACTGCTCTGGTGGTAGAGCCCACCCCTGCTAAGCAGGAAGTGCTCACCACTGCTCTGGTGGTAGAGCCCACCCCTGCTAAGCAGTACGTGCTCACCACTGCTCTGGTGGTAGAGCCCACCCCCGCTAAGCAGGAAGTGCTCACCACTGCTCTGGTGGTAGAGCCCACCCCCGCTAAGCAGGAAGTGCTCACCACTGCTCTGGTGGTAGAGCCCACCCCTGCTAAGCAGGAAGTGCTCACCACTGCTCTGGTGGTAGAGTCCACCCCTGCCCCGGTGGTTGAGCCCATCGCCACTGCACCACTGGTGGCGAAGGCTGTGGCCCTCACCAAGGTCAACCACATGACAGGTATGCACATCTTCCTTCCCTTTCTCTTTTCCTGTCTTTTATTCTGACATTCTCTCATCGTGTTCTGCATACAGTAAGGCTCATGTCATCATGTGCTGTATACATGGGGTGTATCTGTGGTCCAGTCTCTCTTGGTTCCCCTCCAGGTTCTACTCTCTCCAGGGACGTCTGGGCCTCCAGTTCCCTGGTCAGGTGAGTGTGGAGCTTTTGTTTCACTGTTGTTATTTGTTTCTGGTATCTTTTTGCCTACTGTTACCTGAACCTTGATAACACTATCCTGACGCCTCCTCCTTTTTTTTGGGGGGGGGGGGGGCTGCTAACATCTTCAAAGGACTTTAAAATAACTTCATTATTTAATAATTTAACATACCATGATAAATAGATTCAATACATCAAGTGAATACTGTTTTAAACCCTCATCCTAACTTAGGACCACAATGGGGCCTGGGCACCAGGTGACCTCTGTGCCTCAGCTGGACTGGGCCAGAATTAAGGTGCCAGGAGGAGGGAAGATGGAGGAGGGACACAGACGGCTCGCCCCTCCTACCAAACTCACCATCCAACAGCTCGTCTGCTTAGGGTAAGTCGTGTGTGTCAGATACAGCGACGGTGACATATTATTCTGGAGGGCACATAAACTATGTGATCCAAAATGAGAACTAAATAATACACACCAGAGTGACATGATGTGGTCAGCCAAAGTAGATGTGTTTCTCAACTAAATTTCATCTAGGAGGTTTGTCTCCCTCCTCACATATTGTTTTTCCGTCCCAGGTTACCAAACCTGGCGCAGACGTGCTACATGAATTCCACGCTCCAGTGTCTGTTCAGCCTGATGAGCTTCTGCCAGGACCTCTGCAGACAGCACCGAGTGTGGACTCTGGACCCCTCGGCTAACATCATCAGGTCCACACTCTCTCTCTCTCTCACACACACACACACACACACACACAATAGCTGTACAACTCAATGAGGTCAGTACACACCGCGTACAAATTGATATTCCCTACTACATGTTAAATGTCCCCCCCTTTCTTTCTGTCTTGGTTTTGCAGGAGCTTGGTGGACCTCCGTGTGGCCAGGTTCTCTAACAGCAAGGACCACAAGAAGACCCTCCTCAGGGCACTGAAGGGCTCAGTGTCGGCCCACTCACCTGAGTTCCTGGGGAGTGGTCAACAGGTGAGAGAGGACCATACAACTATCCACAGGGCTAACTTTAGATTTCCAGGTTTGTCCACTTGCTAATGCGACAGTATATGTTTGTATTTGTGTGTTTAGGATGCCCACGAGTTTGCCAGCTGTTTCCTGTACCAGCTGTCATCGCTGGCTCCAGCACTGCAGGCTAGGGCATTGGCTGTGGGCGGGACCTATTCCTGCCCTGTTGAAACTCACATGGGCTTTCAGATGAAGAGCACCAGAACCTGCCGAAGGTGACACACACACACACACACACACACTCACACACATACACAGGAATAGGAATGTTCATAGACAACAAATATGCAACTGCATTTTCAGCTGTACACTGTCTAAATTGTGTATTTGTGAGTTAGTGATGCATGTCTGTAACTTGTGATGCGTGTGTGCACATGTTTCCCATTTCTCCTCAGCTGTGGAATGAAGTCCTATAAAAAAGAGGACTACTCCCAGCTGTCCTTGGATCTGGTGCCTGGAGGCTCAGTGAGTTACAGCCTACAGCTCTACCTGATGGTCAGTGCCATACCTGAATAATCCAGTTAGTCTTCATGTTATCTAACGTGCTACATGTGAGATGTGGTGAGTGTGTTATTCTCCGCCTCCCTTCTCCCGTAGGAGACAGACTTGGAGTGCCGCTGTGACAACTGCGGAGGTTACGGTTCAGGCCTGAAATGGTCATTCTTGACTTTGCCTCGGTGAGTGAACTCTATGCTGCCTGTGGGTCTTTGCATATGTCTGCACTGCACTTACAGTTACAAAAGACTCCCCTCCTGTGTGGCTCTGGTAGAGCAGGACGCTGGCAACATTAAGCTTTCCCACTGGGAGCACATACTGTGTACAACAATCATATGCACTGACTGTACTGTCAGTTGCTTTGGATAAAAGTGTCTGCCAAATGGCATGTATTAAGATCCAGTTTGTTCCAAAAAATGCTCTTAACTATAGAGTTGTTAGTAATGCCTGAGGCGTTTTTTTGCAGGGTGCTTGTCCTCCACCTGAAGAGGTTCAGACTGACCCCTCAGTACACCTTGGCCAAGATCGAGGACCGGGTCTGTCTCTCCAGGGAGCTACTGGTGACCTCCGGCCCCCCTGGAGAAGACACTGCAGGCCTCCCCCACACCCAGGGACGAGCCACAGAGGCCTGCGGACCAAGCCAGACCTCAGTTGCTTTAGAGACACCATCACTTGCCACAGGTACATTGTGTTCCTCTCACCGCCTCCTCTACACCATTACAGTTTAGGATAGAATGGACCCAGAGACAATAGATACGGACAGAACCGTGAAGCCAGGTTTTCGAGTATATAGTCTAAGCTGGAGACGTGATATAGAACAGGGTCAATATTCCACTGTGTGTGTTTCCTGTCCTTTCTTAATCCAGTATCTCTGAGCACAGTGGAGAAAGAGGCAGGGAGAGAGGGCAGCAGCCTGATGGTGAGAAGTAGTGAGATAGAGAGAGAACGAGTTCTAAAAAAAAACGTAGCGTATGGATGAGAGACAGTCAGTGAGTTGTTTGTAAATCGTATTTTTTGTGAATTGTGTTTATGTGTCTAACTGCTTGGATCGTTGTCCCCAGGAGTCTAGGTACACCCTGGTCACAATGTTGAGCCACCTAGGTTCCACTCCGAACTCAGGTGAGATGCGCGCGCACACACACACACACACACACACACACACACACACACACACACACACACACACACACACAGAGAAGCACAGTCATGGGTAAGTATAAAACATGATACAATCATTCAAACACATGACATGGGTAGACTTATTGGTCAGTATAGATCATCAATACTATGAGGAACAATACTCAAATGAGAATAACCCACATACAAGAGGTTGTTAATACAGTTATTGGTAAGTATTCTTTCTGAGGTAAGTATTACACTCACTATACAGTAGGCTATGAAAGTCCACACGTCACAAACTGCAGAATGGAAACTTAACTGGAGACATTCCCAAGGGCCCAAGGTTTGTGTGCAAAATTGAGTAATTTACTAGTATTTACCGTTAATTAGCTACCATGCTGACTCTGACCTTTTGCTCGCGATCATAACGCTGGCGTCTGTCTCCCAAAATTATGTTTTGTTTACAATCTGCAGTTTGTGATTTGTGGAAGTTCATAGCGTATTATTCTCATATGATCACCTCTGTGTGTGCTCTGTGTACATGAATGTGTGTCTCGTCCTGACTGGGACCTGGTCCTGTTGTGACCTCTCCACTGGGTGTTTTGGGGATCCTGTAGGACACTACGTCAGTGATGGGGTCTATTCTGACGGTGGCCCGAGGGACCTGGCGGACCGCTGGCTCTCGTACAGTGACCTGCAGGTTGTGGAGATCACCGGCACGTCTGTCTGTCGGCAGAGAGAACAGACAGCTTATGTGCTCTTCTACGAACGAGAGGTACAGAAACGATAGCATACTCGTGGCAATGTTATAGGGATCAGAAGTGATCGCTGATCCTAATTTTTGGATACTAGCTATTACACATTATTCCCTGTACACACTAATATCAGTGCTTTCTGCCATCACAGTAACAACGCCCAAGTTCAGCCAGTGTGATGTCAAAGGGCCAACCAATCCAGAGGAGGCCTTAATGCAGACTGGTGCAGGAGTCAAAAAGAAAGAAACGCATAGTTTCACCCGACCAGCCCGAGGAGGATGGGCCCGCCCCCCACTGAGCCTGGTTCCTCTCAAGGTTTCGTCCTACCAGGGAGTTTTTCCTTGCCGCTGTGCCCAGGAAAGTTTTTTCCCTGGCTTGCTTTTTGGGGATCTACAGTCGGATCAATAAAAATTTTTAATTGGTTCCTCTCTACAGGAGATGTTACTTGTCAGTGTCACCTCAAGAGGACCAATAATAATAATAATAAGCTTTTATTTATATAGCATCTTTCAGACATAAGAATGCAGAACTACGCAAAAGAAAGAAAAAAGGAACAGATGAACAGATAAAAAAGGAAAAGGAAAAAAAACAAAACATTCGCAAAGTGCTGTACAGTGCAAGAGTAGATTAAAAACCAAAACAACTAGAACATAATTAATCAATACAACAAAAGTAGCATCACTCAATCTAGTTGCATAGATAGTTAATCAATACAATAAAATCAGCAGAGATAGCAGCACAGATAAAATGCTAATTGAAAGCTAAATTGAAGAGATGTGCTTAAAGATGTTTACTGAGCTTGCTTCCCTGATTTCTTGAGGTACCGTATTCCACAGTTTAGGGCAGGGGTGGGCAAACTTTTTTGCTCAGGGGCCATATTGACTTTTAAAATTTGACAGACGGGCCCGGGCGAGCACCAGATGCATACATATCAAACATAGACATAAAAAAAGGCATTACAATGTTAATAATTACATTTACTTTTAGTGGGAACAGTGTTGTTGATCACCCTTTTTGACCAGTGCATCGAAGTCTGGTGTTAGTTTTGTTGTGGCAATTCTCAGAACAGATCTGAGGTGTTCATCACTCAACTGGGATCTGTGGGGTGCTTTGTTGGTGTTCATCACGCTAAAAGTCTGTTCACACACATACGTAGAGCCAAACAACACCAGCATCCTCTGTGGCATCTTCTGGATGTTTGGAAATTTGGCTGCGCTTAATGAAGCATAAAAATCATCCAGTTTAAGAGAGTTGAACTTCTCCTTTAAGACGGTGTCACATTGGAGATCAATCAGTTCCAACTGCAACTCCTGTGGCGCCGTTTTAGGGTCTTGTGTGAAGGGACATGACACCAGCTGAAGTGACTTTCCAAAATCAGAGAACCAACGGCAGAATTCTCCATGCAGGTTGTCCAGTGATTTCCTGTATTTTTTCGCATGTCGAGGGTCCTCTTTCAGCGTAGCCAGTGTGGGGAAATGAGCGAATGACTTGTTTGACATTTGGTTTGAGAATAACGCTAGCTTGGTTTTGAAGGCTCTGATGTTTGTGTACATTTCATGCACAAACTGGTCTTTCCCTTGTAGCTTCACGATCAGCTCATTCATGTGTGTCAGTATATCCACAGCAAAAGCTAAATCACAAAGCCAATCTGTGTCACTCAGCTCAGGAAAATCGTCAGCTTTCTCAAGTAGCTCCAAAAATGAGATAATCTCCTGTTTGAGCTCCCACACTCGTTTGACATACTTTCCCCAAACTTAACCAGCGGACATTAGAGTGGTAAAGCAAGTCCTGGTGGTCAGCGTCAGTTTCTTCAAGAAACTTAATAAACTGACGATGCTGAAGTCCCCTCGCTCGAATAAAGTTAACAAGTTTTAGAATCCTGGATTCTTTTGAGCAGCCCGACGTTTTTTTCCAGTCAGATTTGGCGATCCATCTGTGGTAACGTTGGCGAGCAGTACTCCAAGGTAGCTTGTGCCTCTTGATGACCCCCGACACGCTGTCATACAAGTCCTCTCCCCGCGTTTTCCCCCTCAGGGATTCCATGGCAAAAACTCCTCCGTTATCTCAAAATTGTCATTAATCCCTCTGATAAAAATTACAAGCTGAGTGGTGTCCTTTATGTCATTACTTTCGTCCAGTGCCAAGGAATATAATGTAAATGACTCCGCTTTTTTGTTTAGCTGGCTAGCTAAGTCTTCGTCAATTAGCTCAACACGGCGAGTCACTGTCCTGCGTGATAAGCTAATTTTTTCAAATGTGTTCTTGCTCTCAGGACACAAGATACCTGCTGTCTCTACCATGCACTCTTTGAGAAACTCCCCTTCTGAGAAAGGCTTGCTGGTCTTTGCTAATTTGAATGCCAGCAAATAACTTGCAGGGCTCTCAAGTTTTGAACTGAGTTCAGAGTGAGATTTTGTCGGCGGTGGGGGTTTGGTTGGGGTGGGGACGGGGGTCTGATCTGATAGATGACACATAAATTCATACAAATAAAAATATTTATTTAATTCAGCATTTCTTAGTGCAGGTGTTGTTCATTGTAGGTGTTGGTGGCATGTTTTGAGGCCTTCAGCACAGGGTTGGTGGCTCCCATCTGAAACACTGTGGTTCCAGGCCAGCCATTTTAACTGTCATGATGGGTGATGCCTTCACCTCAGCTCTCCTGAGCGAAGCATGAAAGAATGCTCATTTGCCTCTTCCCTGACATCTTTGGCCTAAGAGAAAAGCTTTGTGAATAATGGGTCCTGAACTAAGACTAAAAAACAAGTGTCAGTATAGCTGCTGATATTAGCAGGGATTCAACTGGCTAGCTAGGCTAGTTCACACACTCTGGTCAAACTGTTAGCTAACATTACTGATTACCAGCTGCCTGGACACAATATTCCCCAGCAACGGAAATCAAATGATGAGATATCTTACTGTACTCATAGAATATGGTCTTCTCATAGGATATGGTCTTCTCATAGGATATGGTCTCATAGGATATGGTCTTCATAGGATATGGTCTTCATAGGATATGGTATCATAGGATATGGTCTCATAGGATATGGTCTTCATAGGATATGGTCTCATAGGATATGGTCTTCATAGGATATGGTCTTCATAGGATATGGTCTTCTCCCACATCGATCAGTCTGTAGCTACTTCGGCGAGATGTGAATCAATGCTACTGTCCTCTTCTGTAGCTACTTCAGCGAGCGCGTGAATCAGAATGTAACGTTGTTTTAGCGGGAATATCACATATATATATAAGTCTTACCCGGATACAGCAATGCTATTTTTTGATTGGCTGTTCGGTAGCTATATTCTTTTTATTTGATTAGCTGGTGCGTGGCAGGCGCCTCCTGAACTGTACGGGGAACCCACTTGATTCCTACCTGTTCCACTGTTATAAAAAATAGCGGCGCAACTTGGTGGGCGTTATCCTGGTAATTTCTCTGCGTGAGAAATACAAGGTGTGGCGTGTGAGCGGGTTGAAATGCGTGTGTCTCACGCCCAATGCGTGAGACTTGAGAGCTTTGAATTTGCCTTCGTGCTTGATTCTTGGATGGCAGTTTGTCGGATAAAGGTGTTTTGCTGAGCCTGCAAACTAGCTGCCAACCTCAAAGCGGTAGCCGTCCGTTCTTGCGTTGACTGTTTGTTAGCGTAATTAGCATGTTTGGTGGAAAAGTGACGGCTGATGTTGTATTCCTTTAAAACCGCAACGGTTTCTTGGCAAATAAGACATACAGCCTTTGACCGGACTTCAGTAAAAAGTATTTAGATTAAAAAGACAAACGGGCCGGATGTGGCCCGCGGGCCGTAGTTTGCCCACCCCTGAGGCTTGATGACCACACATTCATGAGGGATGTTTGGATTATGTTCTCATATTGTACAGATGTTTCACTATTCTTCCTATTTTGGAAAGTTAACGACTGCTTTAAAAGAATAACTTATTTGGCGGACATTACCTCGCAGACTGAGGCAACTACAATTGCGTCCAAGTTTCTTTGTGTAACACAGGCTTAAGGCTACCTAGCATAGACACGAAACATATCAAGTTTATTTCAAAAACGCTCATATTTCTGATAATGGAACTTTCAGTAGGATCGATACAGCGGTACATCGAAACCTAAAAAGTCAGGATTGAGCAACGTTACACCTACTGTTGTAGGGACCCAGGTCGATAAAGAGCTGAAAAGTCTGTAACCGTCGACTTCGGCTAGTTTACTGGTAGCAAGTAACTTGGCTAACATGAGTGAACAGTCGCTAATCCTAGCTGAAACCCCATTTGGGGAAATAAATCTTCGAAACGTGCGCATTTTTTCACACTGTCTTCGTTTCTGGAATGGTGGGAAAAACGAAATAATTAACACTAGTCAATGTTATTACGGTGGCATCAAATTTGGCGGCCAAATACCTGCATGGTGTCACTTACAGGCTGCGAGTCTCGTCACCAGGGCCGTTCCATAGCCCACATAGCTCAGCGATATGAAGGAATATGTCTTATGTCATCTGATCAACAATGCATTAAGTGTGCAAGGTTTTTTACATTTATTTTTGTATTATCTAATGACCAAGACCAGACCAGAAGAGCCATAAGCCTACCATATTTAAATATTGTATTTCACATCAAATAAGTAGGACACAATTGGTTTTTGGACAACTTTGCTCTAGCTGTTCCTCCTCAGTAGCCCTGTTTGCTCCACTTGTGTCAGTTTACCTCAGAAAGAGTAGCTTTTTGATTTGAATAGAAAGGCAACAAAATGACTTCAGAAAGAGTAGCTTCTGCAGTTGTACACTAAACTAAAAGACATCACCATACTATCTTTCTTGACATTGTTTAACCGTCTCTATTTCTTCCTGAAAAACAGAAGAGTTTCCGAGTGCAGCTGGTAAAAGTGGTGATCGCTGAGGACCCACCGCGGTAAGAAATACTTTGTCAACAATGACTTGAAGAGCACAAATACACAGTCTTTCATTTAGTGTGGAGTACCATGTGAAGTTGAGTATGTTTATTGTTCAATTAAAATGTATTTAATTAATTAATTAATTAATTAATGAAAGGAATCAAATGATCTCACTGTTTCCCCCTAGCACCAGTGTCAGCAGAAGGCGCCGCAAAGTGAACGTGACCCCAGACACCTCCCCTGTCAAGGTGGATAACCCCACCCCTGCCAAAGTGGAAAAACCCTCTCCTGCCAAGGAAGAGAAGCCCACACTGGCTAAGCAGTACGTGCTCACCACTGCTCTGGTGGTAGAGCCCACCCCTGCTAAGCAGGAAGTGCTCACCACTGCTCTGGTGGTAGAGTCCACCCCTGCCCCGGTGGTTGAGCCCATCGCCACTGCACCACTGGTGGCGAAGGCTGTGGCCCTCACCAAGGTCAACCACATGACAGGTATGCACATCTTCCTTCCCTTTCTCTTTTCCTGTCTTTTATTCTGACATTCTCTCATCGTGTTCTGCATACAGTAAGGCTCATGTCATCATGTGCTGTATACATGGGGTGTATCTGTGGTCCAGTCTCTCTTGGTTCCCCTCCAGGTTCTACTCTCTCCAGGGACGTCTGGGCCTCCAGTTCCCTGGTCAGGTGAGTGTGGAGCTTTTGTTTCACTGTTGTTATTTGTTTCTGGTATCTTTTTGCCTACTGTTACCTGAATCTTGATAACACTATCCTGACGCCTCCTCCTTTTTTTTGGGGGGGGGGGGGGGCTGCTAACATCTTCAAAGGACTTTAAAATAACTTCATTATTTAATAATTTAACATACCATGATGAATAGATTCAATACATCAAGTGAATACTGTTTTAAACCCTCATCCTAACTTAGGACCACAATGGGGCCTGGGCACCAGGTGACCTCTGTGCCTCAGCTGGACTGGGCCAGAATTAAGGTGCCAGGAGGAGGGAAGATGGAGGAGGGACACAGACGGCTCGCCCCTCCTACCAAACTCACCATCCAACAGCTCGTCTGCTTAGGGTAAGTCGTGTGTGTCAGATACAGCGACGGTGACATATTATTCTGGAGGGCACATAAACTATGTGATCCAAAATGAGAACTAAATAATACACACCAGAGTGACATGATGTGGTCAGCCAAAGTAGATGTGTTTTCTCAACTAAATTTCATCTAGGAGGTTTGTCTCCCTCCTCACATATTGTTTTTCCGTCCCAGGTTACCAAACCTGGCGCAGACGTGCTACATGAATTCCACGCTCCAGTGTCTGTTCAGCCTGATGAGCTTCTGCCAGGACCTCTGCAGACAGCACCGAGTGTGGACTCAGGACCCCTCCGCCAACATCATCAGGTCCACACTCTCTCTCTCTCTCTCACACACACACACACAATAGCTGTACAACTCAATGAGGTCAGTACACACCGCACACAAATTGATATTCCCTACTACATGCTAAATGTCCACCCCTTTCTTTCTGTCTTGGTTTTGCAGGAGCTTGGTGGACCTCCGTGTGGCCAGGTTCTCTAACAGCAAGGACCACAAGAAGACCCTCCTCAGGGCACTGAAGGGCTCAGTGTCAGCCCACTCACCTGAGTTCCTGGGGAGTGGTCAACAGGTGAGAGAGGACCATACAACTATCCACAGGGCTAACTTTAGATTTCACCAGGTTCTCCCAAGTAGGAAAGCCTGGACTCAACGAGGTTCGGAGCAATATTCTACTTGTTGGTGAATTTTGCTTATTTTTTTCTCCACTTGCTAATGCGACAGTATATGTTTGTATTTGTGTGTTTAGGATGCCCACGAGTTTGCCAGCTGTTTTCTGTCACAGCTGTCAGCCTATTCCTGCCCTGTTAAAACTCACATGGGCTTTCAGATGAAGAGTACCAGAACCTGCCGCAGGTGACACACACACACACACACACACACACACACACACACACACACACACACACAGGAATAGGAATGTTCATAGACAACAAACATGCAACTGCATTTTCAGCTGTACACGGTCTAAATCGTGTATTTGTGACTTAGTGATGCATGTCTGTAACTTGTGATGCGTGTGTGTGTGTGTGTGCACGTGTTTCCCATTTCTCCTCAGCTGTGGAATGAAGTCCTATTAAAAAGAGGACTACTCCCAGCTGTCCTTGGATCTGGTGCCTGGAGGCTCAGTGAGTTACAGCCTCCAGCTCTACCTGATGGTCAGTGCCATACCTGAATAATCCAGTTAGTCTTCATGTTATCTAACGTGATACATGTGAGATGTGGTGAGTGTGGTGAGTTATTCTCCGCCTCCCTTCTCCCGTAGGAGACAGACTTGGAGTGCCGCTGTGACAACTGCGGAGGTTACGGCTCAGGCCTGAAATGGTCATTCTTGACTTTGCCTCGGTGAGTGAACTCTATGCTGCCTGTGGGTCTTTGCATATGTCTGCACTGCACTTACAGTTACAAAAGACTCCCCTCCTGTGTGGCTCTGGTAGAGCAGAAAGCTGGCAACATGAAGCTTTCCCACTGGGAGCACATACTGTGTACAACAATCATATGCACTGACTGTACTGTCAGTTGCTTTGGATAAAAGTGTCTGCCAAATGGCATGTATTAAGATCCAGTTTGTTCCAAAAAATGCTCTTAACTATAGAGTTGTTAGTAATGCCTGAGGCGTTTTTTTGCAGGGTGCTTGTCCTCCACCTGAAGAGGTTCAGACTGACCCCTCACTACACCTTGGCCAAGATCGAGGACCGGGTCTGTCTCTCCAGGGAGCTACTGGTGACCTCCGGCCCCCCTGGAGAAGACACTGCAGGCCTCCCCCACACCCAGGGACGAGCCACAGAGGCCTGCGGACCAAGCCAGACCCCAGTTGCTTTAGAGACACCATCACTTGCCACAGGTACATTGTGTTCCTCTCACCTCCTCCTCTACACCATTACAGTTTAGGATAGAATGGACCCAGAGACAATAGATACGGACAGAACCGTGAAACCAGGTTATAGAGTATATAGTCTAAGCTGGAGACGTGATATAGAACAGGGTCAATATTCCACTGTGTGTGTTTCCTGTCCTTTCTTAATCCAGTATCTCTGAGCACAGTGGAGAAAGAGGCAGGGAGAGAGGGCAGCAGCCTGATGGTGAGAAGTAGTGAGATAGAGAGAGAACGATTAAAAAAAAAAAGTAGTGTAGGGCTGTGAGTTGTTTGTAAACCATATTTTTTGTGAATTGTGTTTATGTGTCTAACTGCTTGGATTGTTGTCCCCAGGAGTCTAGGTACACCCTGGTCACAATGTTGAGCCACCTAGGCTCCACTCCGAACTCAGGTGAGATGCACACACACACACACACACACACACACACACACACACAGAAGCACAGTCATGGGTAAGTATAAAACATGATACAATCATTCAAACACATGACATGGGTAGACTTATTGGTCAGTATAGATCATCAATACTATCAGGAACAATACTCATATACAAGAGGTTGTTAATATAGTTATTGGTAAGTATTCTTTCTGAGGTAAGTATTACACTCACTATACAGTAGGCTATGAAAGTCCACACGTCACAAACTGCAGAATGGAAACTTAACTGGAGACATTCCCAAGGGCCCAAGGTTTTTCTAAGCGTGCAAAATTGAGTAATTTACTAGTATTTACCGTTAATTAGCTACCATGCTGACTCTGACCTTTTGCTCGCGATCATAACGCTGGCGTCTGTCTCCCAAAATGATGTTTTGTTTACAATCTGCAGTTTGTGATTTGTGGAAGTTCATAGTGTATTATTCTCATATGATCACCTCTGTGTGTGCTCTGTGTACATGAATGTGTGTCTCTCGTCCTGACTGGGACCTGGTCCTGTTGTGACCTCTCCACTGGGTGTTTTGGGGATCCTGTAGGACACTACGTCAGTGATGGGGTCTATTCTGACGGTGGCCCGAGGGACCTGGCGGACCGCTGGCTCTCGTACAGTGACCTGCAGGTTGTGGAGACCACCGGCACGTCTGTCTGTCGGCAGAGAGAACAGACAGCTTATGTGCTCTTCTACGAACGAGAGGTACAGAAACGATAGCATACTCGTGGCAATGTTATAGGGATCAGAAGTGATCGCTGATCCTAAGTGTTGGATACTAGCTATTACACATTATTCCCACTAATATCAGTGCTCTCTGCCATCACAGTAACCACGCCCAAGTTCAGCCAGTGTGATCAACCAATCCAGAGGAGGCCTTAATGCAGACTGGTGCAGGAGTCAAAAAGAAAGAAAAGCATAGTTTCACCCGACCAGCCCGAGGAGGATGGGCCCGCCCCCCACTGAGCCTGGTTCCTCTCAAGGTTTCTTCCTACCAGGGAGTTTTTTCTTGCCGCTGTGCCCAGGAAAGTTTTTTCCCTGGCTTGCTTTTTGGGGATCTACGGTCGGGTCAATAAAATTGTTTTAATTGGTTCCTCTCTACAGGAGTTGTTACTTGGCAGTGTCACCTTAAATAGTGATCAACGCCACCAACCATATGAAGCTGACACAGACACACTGATGAGGGATTCTCTTGGGAGTTATTGTGATACAGATGTTATTATATTTGATTAATCAAATAAATAAATTAAAAAAAGGTTCAGGCTAAGCACTGTCACACAAGAATTACGACACCTGACTTAAGACAATGGGCACTGCATGTGTCATAAAGATAGTTTTCCAGTGATTTTAAAGATTTGCGGCGTGTGACATCTTGGATCCCTTTTTCGTCCACTTTCGCACTCATTGGCACAACTATTAAAGTGTAAATTGTAAAACTTAAAAAAAAAAAAAAAAAAAAAATCTGTAAATGATTATGAAAGAAAAAATATTACTTTTTGAAAGATAGTGTCATTTTTAATGTTTTCGGTATTGGGGTATGGCCATATCCCTGTTGGTAAACAACATATGCAGAATATGTTGGTAGTTTTAGGGATTAATCCAGGCCTGAACCCATGTGGTGACAAACCATCTTCTTGGTCAATCTTCTAGGTGATATGACATTATTATGCAGGCATACAGTCTATATGAATAATCCAGAGTTCTGATGTATACAGACTATAAGTACACATCATGTATATTGTCATGTCTGTTTTGAACTCTGATAATAAGATACAAAATCTGTAATTGTCTTGAGAATAAAAAAACAACAACAATGTATAATAAATATTTTATTATATTATTATAATCAATATTGGTTCCAAACGACCCAGAGTAAATAGGTGCAATAAAACTGTTAGGCATCTCTATGTTCTAAAATATAATGGCACCTCGTTCAAACCAAATAAGTCACAATATATTACCTTTTATACTATCCCGAGTGAGTGACAGTTGGGTGACAGTTGTGCTCCTCCTCATGCACAATATGATTATTGCTCACATATAAAATGCCTTTTTTTGGCAGGCTAGGCTATAATGTGCATCATTTTGTAGCATACAGCGATTCTCTCACCAAATCCAGTATTATCCATTCTCTCAAGGCCTCTCTTTCAATTTGTCTGTTAATTTGCTTGCCATGTGCGTACCCTAAGGAACCTACTGGGAGACTAAATGGTTAGCTTACCAAACAGCAGTGTGCATACATTGAAGACAGTATATAGGGCTACATGTATACAGTATAGGGCCTTGACCAACCTTCCATTCATGCCATTGCCTTCATTGTGCCTGATAGCCTCAACATTCCATGTATATGGAGTAATGAGCTCTTGTGCACATAAACCTTAGTTCATTCCTCTAAATCCTTGTAAAAAATATCACCACAGACTGTCTCTCTGTCTGTCACCTTTTCTCTGTTTTGCAGCCAATATACAGTGCCTACGGAAAGTATTCAGACCCCTTCACTTTTTCCACATTTTGTTGTGTTATAGACTCAAGTTAAAATGGATTAAATTAAAAGAATTTGCCATCAATCCACACACAATACATAATATTGATTCCTATGCAAATCAGAGACCCTATAAAAACAAAGATATTAATTCCAAAATGACATGAACTATTGCATGGATTCAATTCAATTCAAGTGATTTGTTGATGATACTTTTAGCTAATTGTGTCATAGCAAAGGGTCTGAATTCTTATGTACATGAGGTATTTCTGTATTTCAATTTTGAAATTTCTAAAAACCTGTTTTCGCTTTGTCATTTCGGGACTATTGTGTGTGGATTGATGGCAAATTCTTTTAATTTAATACATTTTAAATTGGGTCTATAACACAACAAAATGTGGAAAAATTTAAGGGGTCTGATTACTTTCCGAAAGCAATGTATGTCGTATATACACTCACCGAGAACTTCATTAGGAACACTATACTAATACTGGGTAGGGCCTCCCTTTGCTTTCAAAACAGCCTCAATTCTTCAAGCTGTGAATTCTACCACATCCCAAAGGTGTTCTATTGGATTCAGATCCGGTGACTGGGAAGGCCACTGAAGAACACTGAACTCATTGTCATGTTCATGAAACCAGTTTGAGACGACTTTTGCTTTGTGACATGGTGCATTATCATGCTGGAAGTAGCCATTAGAAGATGGGTAAATTGTGGCCATGAAGGGATCCACATGGTCAGCAACAATACTCAAATAGGCTGTGGCATTCAAGCGATGATTGATTGGTATTAACGGACCAAAGTGTGCCAAGAAAACATTCCCCTCAACATTAGACCACCTCCACCATGAGAAGGTGTACAGGTGTTCCTAATAAAGTGTTCAGTGAGTGTATATATAGCTGTATAGCTCCTATCTAGAGTATTCCAAACAGGCAACATCTAAAACTATACCTCTAGTGAAACAAATACCTCACACTCAACACAATCCACTCCTACATGCATAGATACAATGGAGAACTCACACAGTGTCACAACTTTGATGTTGCCATGATTGGACATATTGTTGGACATGTGCATGCCTCCACATGCAAGCGGTCCAATAAGGTCCAAGCAGGCTGTAGAGTGTGTGCTTAGGGCGGGGTCTGATCCGTCCCCTCCATCTGTCACTCAAACCAGCGTTTTCTCTTCCCTGTGCTGTCTTCATTGCTTTCGGACTCTGCTTTTATACTGACGACCTTTTGCTGAAAGGTCAGTGTCTGCATTACGACCCTTTAGACAGCAGCAGGCTTCCACTGGCAGCCAAGGAGGCAATGTCCTTCATCCTAGTGTTTGTGCCCCCTAATTCCTTTGACTGACAGTCCTTAGCTTCTCCCATGCCCGTGCCACAGCTCCCAGTTCCCTGCTCTGTTTCCCCACAGCTCCCAGTTCAAGTACCAGCAATCTTTCCAACTCGACAGTGGGACTGTTTTTTTACCACCCACCCAGAACTGCTCCCAAACCAAATGAGCTCATGAGACAGACTAACTCTGTCCTCTTCATTGAAGCCCATTTGGGCCACTTCACCCCCTAAGTCCTGCATAGCTCCTGTCCTGTTAGTCGAGGGGGGGGTTGAGGGAGGGGGCAGGTGTGGTGTGACCCAGTCCCTTCCCTAATGGGGGAGGGAGCTAGCCTCAGTGGGGGGTGGGGGTGGGGGTGGGGGGGCATCAGGAGAGCTCAGTACAACACTGTCTGTCCCAGGCCTGGAGCTCCCCCCCCACTGCACACACCAACAGATACGACTCACACCTCGCCTGCGGCCAGTGCACCTGAGAGGGAGGGGGGGGGGGGGGGGGGGAGAGAGAGAGAGAGAGAGAGAGAGAGAGAGAGAGAGGGGCAGAGAGGGAAGGAGAGAGAGAGAGAGAGAGGGAGAGGGGCAGAGAGGGAAGGAGAGAGAGAGAGAGAGGGGCAGAGAGGGAAGGAGAGAGAGGGAGAGGGAAGGAGAGAGAGAGAGAGAGAGAGGGAGAGGGGCAGAGAGGGAAGGAGAGAGAGAGAGAGGGGCAGAGAGGGAAGGAGAGAGGGAGAGGGGCAGAGAGGGAAGGAGAGAGGGAGAGGGGCAGAGAGGGAAGGAGAGAGAGAGGGGCAGAGAGGGAAGGAGAGAGAGAGGGGGGGGGGAGGAAGAGACAGGGCATGAAGCGGGAGAGATGGAGACAGAGATACAAGGACAGAGAAAAATAGATTAACGGCAGGATTATTTAATTAGATTTTCATCCAATACTGTTCTATTGTCCTGTTCCAGCCTGTCTGTTGCTGTGTCATTCCCTACCCTGTGAAACAGCAGCAGGTGGCGGAGTAGAGGGATCACCAGCGGGTAATGACAGACAGGGGGCGCTCTTTTCCTCTGAAATACAGTCACAGTCAGGTCAGGGCACCAAAGTGCTAAACAGTTGCAGGAGCAGAAATAGAGGTTGGAGGTGCGACTGAGTGGGGTATGGGCTTCTCTATGTTCTAGCCTCTATATTATCATGACACGTACACACACCTTTGTATGTATACCCTAAATAAGACTAAAAGGTTAGTGGCTAAAACAAGAGGAGTCAGTCAAAACAGGTTTGTGTGCATTAAGACAAGACAGCCTTTTTTTTCTTTTCATTTCAGAAAGAGAGAGAGATAGAGAGAGAAACGTAGAGAATAAAAGAGGTGTAGAAGTGAGGCTTACATCCCCCAGGGTATAGTCCAGACAGTGGGCAGGCAGAGAAAGAGATGACGGGCAGACGCGCAGCTCTGTGATTGGAGGAGAGAGAGGTACATTAGAACAGCTCAAGAGGCCGACCCAGGGGTGGCTTGCTGCGCGGCCGGGTGCACAGTTGACAGGGCGGCTGACTTTACGATCCACTCGAAAAAAGACAAGACAAAAACACCTCTTTTTTTGCGTGATGAAAGGAATGACTGCGTGTGGTACTGAGAGAGAGAGAGATCATTTAAGTTAGAAAGAGAACTATGAAAATGCAGTGATTGGGAAAGCAGATACATACCTTGATGGCCTACACCATAAATTACACATACACTTATCCTCCTACACTTCATAAGAAATGTTTACCTGTAAACAAGCTACAACAACTAAAGTCAGATGGATCCTATCCCCGGGTGCATTATGGGAGTTGCGGTCCTTATGGACTTACTGCATACATACATCATAGGCCCGTCCTGAAGAGCAGGAAGACCCCCTAACACTGCATCTTTAAAAGGCTCATTACACTGTGTTGATTTATGGAGGAGGAGGTCCAACCGCTGCATACCAGGCCTATTCTTAGAGTGGATATTTATCGCTGTGTTCTGGCCAACGGCTCCAACATAAGCAGATGCTGCTCAGGCTGCGCAGCGCTCTGTTTACTCAGCGTGGCTCACATTGGAACTCCCACCCTCTCACTTGCCTAGAGACAGTCGTCCGCAAGGAGATGCTAGCTAGGGTGAAGGAACGCCTCTCTAATGAAGTAACACTGTGCACAGCTACGGTTACAGTCACCATATGACTCATAGGACCACAGTGGGTGTTGATTCCTGAGCTGGACCAAAGTTGCTTGGTCATTGCTCGGTCATGGCTTGCTTTGTCTTGTCGTCAAACAGATGGAACAGCTGCCCATGTGGCAAGACAGAATGGGGTCATGACTCAGGAGAGAGAGAGGATGGGATGAAGGAGGGATGAGGAAGGATGAGTGTTGGTCGGTTCCCTTGCCTGTCTCCTTAGGGGTCCTAAGGTCCTGGATCTCCCCCCTCAGTCTTTCCATCTCTTTCTCCAGCTCTCCGTTCCTCCTCTCAGACTCCTGTAGCCGTCTGTGGAGCCAAGTAGAGCATGGTTCAGTGAAGGCTACAGCCAATCTGATTAAGATGTAATTACATTATATATTATAGCTAGCATAAAGTACATACAGTGCCACTCATATCTCCATATTTGAGCTCTGACTCAGCAGTTATGTAATAATAGCACATGTCTCTTTTGTCTATGTGTGTACAGTAAGTGTATGTACTACCTGTGAAGGTCTTCATCAAGTCCCGAATTACGGTCTGTCTCCTCTTCCTCTTCCTCCTCTGTGGTGGTGTGCGTGGACAATGCAGTACCCTGCTCCAGGGCTAGGGGGAGCTCCAGCAGGGCAGGCAGGTGGTCTGGCAGAGAGTCTCTAAGATGCCACACCTGACTCTGAAACCCACACCACCATAGCTGAGTGTCAGGCACAGCATAGTAAAGGAAACATAGCTAGCCTGAAATGTAGCTTAGCTTCAGCTCTCATTGCTAGCATACCCTGTCTGACATATGCAGTGTCAGATATGTACGACATTCAAGCTGCGCCTGGCTCTGGAAGCAATTGGCATTTTTGCCACAACTGGCTGACTCAATGTAGATGCGATAAGATCGTGGTTAGAATTCCTGCCTAAACAAATGGACACACTTGACCTTCGTACGCTCAGTGCTGTAATTAGCCATGGCAAGCTACTGCATCATTTTGCATTTGTGCTTAAACCTTGCTCTGAAAAAACTCAAAATGACTTTAGCTTAGCTAGCTCACATGAGTACGCCATACCAGTTTCTCCTGAAAATTGAGTCTGTCACACCCTCTGAGCCGCCGGTGGTCAATCTCCATCATAATGTCACAACTGCGGTCCATGGCACCCGTCTGCCTGTAAGAGACCGACCAATTGGCAAGTGTCCATGTGTTGAAGTTAGTTTGAAAAGTAAGGTATTATGTGTGATGTCTTGTGTAAGTTGACCTGGTGGCAGTGTAGGAGTAACCGACAAAAGCCAGGTGAACCCCAATCGGGGCTCTGTCCATAACGTCAGTCAGCGTCTCCTGTAGGACAAAACACAGTATTACAACTACAGTCAATACGCCTAACTTAGGTGTTTCGCCATATAGGCCTTCCACACAATACCATTTCAGAGAGGCAGTCATCCAGCACGTCGAAATTGGAGGTGTCCGTGGCGTTGGAGACCTCAGGCTGGAAAGGGGCGGGGAGCTCATGCAGGGATCCCCAGTCCAGCCCACAGAAGAAGGGGTGGCTCCTGAAGTCCCCGGTGCCCCCGGTCCCCATGCGACCCTCTCTCTCACAGATGAGCCCTGTGATGAGAGAGCGAGCCTTGTCTGAAACCTCAGGGCCAGATGGCGGGAAGTCAAAGTACTCCTGGAAGAACACAAATCAGTTAGTTAGCTTATTAGCTAGGTTAGCTTGTGACAGTTCCATTCTTAGTTTTAGCACAATTTACCCTTCAATCTCTCACAGAGATCATACATTATTGCACTAGTAATATTGTCACTTTTTGTCACTATGACTTATTATTGAATTGTTGATTGTTACTGACTGCTGTTGTTGAGTGTGGAGCAAGATCCCAAAGCATTTCACTGTGTCAATGACAACTGTATGTGACATATGTGACAAATAAAATTTGATTTGATTTGATTTAATTTGATTTGCACTGCAGTTTGCCCCCCATTCAATCCGATTATTTCCTCAGATGTGATTCCCCAGCGATCTGCACAGTTCTGGTCAGTGGAACTTCTCTAACCTGGAAGTGGATGATTTTAGCGTAGGTCTCGGAAATGGACTCGGCGTAGAAGGGCGTGGTCCCCAGCAGCATCTCGTAGGCACAGATGCCCAGTGCCCACCAGTCACACTCAGGGCCATACCCCCCCCCTCCCTCCACCGCACGCAGGATCTCTGGAGACAGGTAGTCAGGGGTGCCCACTGCCAGGGAGGAGTGAACCTGGAGACACACACACTCTACTGAAAACTCTTGTAGAGCTGGTCTCACGGGCACCTGGAGACACACACTCTACTGAAAACTCTTGTAGAGCTGGTCTCACGGGCACCTGGAGACACACACTCTACTGAAAACTCTTGTAGAGCTGGTCTCACGGGCTGAAGGTTAGGCTAACACTCGTTAACATCACTTTCAAAGGAGTGAAAGCAGCATTAAACAAGCTGCTGCCGCTTTTAGTTCTGGAAACTATTATTGCTATTATTGCTCAGCAATGGGTATTTTCAGAGGTGCATGTGACAGAAAGAAAGAGAGAGAGAGTGTGTGTGTACATGTGTGCACTGCAGACACTTATTTTGTGTTTCCTGTCTACTTGTTTGTGGTGTCCTCTGTTTCTCTGGTTTATTTTTATGGGTTGGAGACTTTCACTGTCTGAACAAAAATGTTTTATAACAATGATTACAGTTTCCTGTACAGTGTGTGTGTGTGTGTGTGTGTGTGTGTGTGTGTGTGTGTGTGTGTGTGTGTGTGTGTGTGTGTGTGTGTGTGTGTGTGTGTGAGCATACAGTAGTTGAGTGCCAACAGTAGTGGTGTGTCATGTGGCCCCTCTCACCATGCCGTCCTCCTGGACTCTGAGGCAGGAGCCAAAGTCCCCCAGCCTGATGTGGCCGTCGACCGTCAGCAGGATGTTGTCTGGCTTGATGTCCCTGCAGGGGACAGTGAAGGAGACCATTGGGCATGATTCACACGTCACCTCAAATCAAATCAAATCAAATCAAATTTGATTTGTCACGTACATCACATACAGCCGTAATTGACATTATTTAACAACAGTCAGCAACAATCAACAAGCCAACAATACAATATAAAATGTGACAATAGTACTAGTGCAATAATGTCAGGTGTGCAATCTGTAGGTGTGGCGGAGGTGGTTTGGAACAGGAACCTCTGGCTGAGAGATTCTGTACAGTATAAACTCCAGTGCCGCCATCAGACCTTGAATATGTGCTCTTGGCCTAATCGCAGACGCTTGTGTCTTTCGTAGACGCTTGTGTCTTTCGTAGACGCTTGTGATTTCGTCCTCCATTAAAACGTTTTTTTTTTTTTCATTGGCAGTTGTGGGATATCCTACCTGGTAACAGACGCATGGTATAGTGCCTTCAAAATATGCCTAATGAATGCACATTAACAGGCACATTAACAGGC
Organism: Argentina silus; assembly: GCF_951799395.1. Classification (NCBI taxonomy): domain Eukaryota; kingdom Metazoa; phylum Chordata; class Actinopteri; order Argentiniformes; family Argentinidae; genus Argentina; species Argentina silus. Next base: position 27,637,268 of record NC_139656.1, on the reverse strand, counting down.
ATCGTTTTAAGTTACCTTCTGAATGGGATATGCCTAAAAAAGCAGATTAACAACAGATTGTAACTTCCTGCCTTCAAACGCTGCCTTAAAAGACAGCATCCTTCCCGATGAAGACACAGCCTCCTGTTCAGTTACCTTCAGACAAAAACGCTACCTTGGAAGGACAGTGACTTTGGAGACCGAGAGGCCGCAGGCAGCTGCCTTTGGATTGAGACACAGCCTGTGTGTGTGTGTGCAAGGTCACCTGACGTTCTCTAAGCATTCCGTATAGATTCTTTACAGCTTTCAGCTAACCTTTCCCGACAAAAAAAACATTCCACAAAATTTACTCTAGAGGACAGTTAGGAACACACCTGTGCACATAGCCCAGTCTGTGGATAGAGT